>NW_003852423.1:383437-518509 GCF_000181295.1 Otolemur garnettii | reverse complement strand
ATTTAATTTTACTTTTTCTTTTCTTCTGGGTTTGGGGTTAGACTGTTCTTCTTTTTCCATTTCCATAGGATGGTTCATGAGTTTGTTGATGTGCTCTCTTTCTGTTTTTTGAAAGTAGCCATGTAATGCAATCAATTTCCCTCTTAAGACTGCTTTTGCTGTATCTCGGAGGTTTTTGTAACTTGTGTCTTCACTGTTACTTTGTTTGAGGAATTTAATGAGTTCCTTTTTTTTTTTTGGAGACGGAATCTCTCTATGTCTCCTTGAGTAGAGTGCTATGACTTCACAGCTCACAGCAACCTCTAACTCTTGGGCTTAAGCAATTGTCTTGCCTCAGTCTCCCAAGTAGCTGGGACTACAGGTGCCCGCCACAATACCTGGCTTTTTATATTTGTTGCAGTTGTCATTGTCATTTAGCTGCCCTGGGCCGGGTTAAAACTGACCAGCTTCAGTGTATGTGGCTGGCACCATAACCACTGTTCTACAGACACTGAGACGATTTCCTTTTTTATCTCTACCCAAACCGAACTGTCATTTAGGTGGTCAGTTTTGGAGTACATACTATGAGCTGATAAGAAAAACCTACATTTCTTATCTTCGGCTTGGTGTATTCTGTGTAAGTCTATTCTGTTTTTTCTAGGGTCACATTTAAGTCCTTTTTATCTTTGTGTAATTTCTATTTATAGGATCTGTTCAGTTCTATAGGAGGGGTTTTAAGGTCCCTGACTGTTATAGTCTAACGGAATATCATATTGCTCAGACTCATCAAGGTCTATTTCATAAATCTGGGAGCATTTAAGTTGGGTGCATAAATATTTAAAATTGAAATGTCTTCTTGTTGTATTGTCCCTCAGACCACTATAAAGTGTTCATCTTTGTCTTTCTTTAATTGCTTCAAATTTGCTTGTATCTGAAAATAAGATTGCAACCCCTTCTTTTATCCGATTTTTGTTTGCTTGAAATACTGTTTTCTATTCCTTAATTCCAAATCTGATTTGTCCTTCAAGGGTAGATGTGTCTCCTGAAGACAATGTATGGATGCCTTTTGCTTTTTTATCCAATTACCCAGCCTCTGGCTTTTCAGTGTTGAATTCAGTCCATTGAAATTTATTGAGAGAATTGATAAATGTGATTGAGTTCTATTTATCTTATTCTGTGAAAGTTCATCGTGTAGTTTTATCCTTTGTGCCATTGTGGAAGCTAAGTTTTGACCTTTACTTTCTGGGTGTTTGCTTTGCTGGTGGTCCATTGTGGTTGTCAGTGTTTAGAATAGGTCTAAATATTTCCTATAGAGCTCGTCTTGTGGCAGATTCCCTCAGTGCTTGTATATCTGCAACAGATTTGATTTCTCCATCAATTTTGAAGCTTAGTTTAGCAGAATAAAGAATAAAGAATTCTGGGCTGAAAATTGTTTTAATATTGTTGTGAAGGTAGATGACTATGTTCTTGTGGCTTGGAAAGTCTCAGTTGAAAAGTCTACTGTCATCCTAATTGCTCTGTCTCTGTAGGTCAGTTGGCACTTACTTCTGGCTGCTTGAAGAATTTTTTCATTCATCTTGACTTTTGATAGGTTCATTACAATGTGTCTTGGAGAGGCTTTGTTTGAGTTGAGATGACCCAGGGTTTGATACCCATCTGAAAGGAGTGCATTAGGGTCTTTTATAAAACTAGGGAAGTTTTCATTTATGATAGTCTCCAGTAAGCCTTCCATTTCTTTGGGACAATTGTCTTCCTCCTCTGGAATCCCTATTATTCATATGTTTGAATGCTTCATGTAGTCTCTTAGTTCTCTAAGTGCCTATTCTGCTTTCTGTTTTTTCTTTTCTGCCTCTTTAACTACCTGAGGGAATTTGCCACAAGATGAGCTCTATAGGAAATATTAAGACCTATTCTCAACACTGACCACCACAATGGACCACCAGCAAAGTAACACCCAGAAAGAAAAGCTCAAAACTTAGCTTCCACAATGGCACAAGGATAAAACTACACGATTAACTTTCACAGAATAAGATAAATAGAACTCAATCACACTTATCAATTCTCTCAATAAATTTCAATGGACTGAATTCACAGGCTGGGTAATTGGATAAAAAAGCAAAAGGCATCCATAAGGGTTAACTCAAAAACTTTATCATGTAGCTCTGAGGTTCTTTCTTCTCCATAGTCTAACCTATGTTTGTTACTTTCTATTGCATCTTTACATCCCTGATTGTCTCCATTTCCTTAATATTCTTTCTGTATTCTACATATATCTCGTTTGACTTTTGATTCTGTCTTTCCTTTTCCTCATCCATTCCTTTTATTGTCTTTATCATTTATATTTTAAATTCTTTTTCTGTCAAGTCCATTAATTCTTTATAGGTGCAATCTTCTATAGTCACTCTCTCCTGGTACCTTGTTCCGGGGAGTTCCTCTGTTTTGGTTTTTCATGTTGCCTGACTTTTTCTTCTGGTTCCTCGTCATGTGTTCTTTCTTCTTGTTCACCTCTTTTTCCTCCTTTTTTCTCCTCACTGCCTCCTTTGTTTTAAACATAAGTCCTTGCTCTTGATGACAGTATGTTGCAATATATCGCCAGGGCACCAGTTGGCACTGTGTTTTTTTAGGAGACAGAGCACAGCCAGTAAATTCCATGGTACTAATTCCAACCTTAGTTGCCCTTCGTGATTGCCTGATTGTTTTCTCAGCATTCAGAAAATTCTCAGCATTTTCCCTTGCTTGGTTAGGATCTTAAAGCTCACAAGAATTATTCTGGGGCAGGTCACACAGTGCCCCTGACTCTAGTTCCTGTGGGGCGTGGGAGTCCTTCAGCCTGTCCCAAAAGTGGAGTTTTGATCCTGGCAGGCAGCATTAAGACTCTGTGCCTTAGGCCCCTGCTAAGACCTCATGAGCTTCCCATAGGGCAGTGCTCTGGCAACTGAGACTTTCTCAGTAAGGCTGCCTCACCAGCCAACAAATGTTTCTATGGCAGATCTACTGTGGGCATTCAAATCTGGTTGCTGTATACTATTTGAGTCTGCCCACTCTTCCAGGCTGTCCACTCAACACTCAGCTTCCCTGAACAACTGAAAACTCTGGAAAGGCCGCCTCCTGTCCCAGACCTCTTTAGGCGGCCAGCTGATGCCAGCAGGTCACAATCATTTGCTTAATTAATCAGATTTCCACCTTCTGGAATATAGGCTGTATCCAGCTCACCACTTCCTCGCTGTGCTCCCTGGGTTATTTCTCTGGTTAAGGTCCCTGTGCCAGGTATGGCTGGTTCTCTCTTTTTCCCCAGTCGTTCTAGGAGAGCTCAACTGCATGATCTGTCTGGTCCACCTTCTTGCACTGTCCCCCATCTCACCCAGTTGATCTACTTTTAGTTATCTGAGGAATCTCAGTACTGTTTTCCATAAAGATTGTACTAATTTACATTCCTGCCAACAGTATATAAGCACTTCCTTTCATTGCATCTATGCCAACATCTATTATTTTTTGACATTTTTAAGAGCAAACTTGGTATCTTATTGTGGTTTTAGTTTGTATTTCCTTGATGGTTAGTCACGTTCAGCAATTTTTTCTTACATTTGTTGGCCTCTTGAATGTGTTATTTTGAAAAATTATGTCTTTTGGCACTTTTTAATGGGTTTGCTTTTTCTTGATAATTTGAGTACCTTGTAGAGTCTAAATGTTAGTTCTTTGTTGGATGTATAGTTGGAAAATATTTTCTCCCATTCTGTAGGTTGTCTGTTTACTTTGTTGATTATATTTTTCCTGTGCAGAAGCTTTCTAGTTTAAATACTATGTATTTTTTGTTTTTGTTGTATTTGCTTTTGAGGGTTTAGTCAAAAATTCTTTGCCTAGGCCAAAGTTAAAAATACTTTTTTCTCACCTTCCCTCTAGAATTTTTATGGGTTTAAGTTTTATATTACATTAATCCACCTCAATTTAGTTTTTGCATGTGGAGAGAGATAGGAATCCGGTTTCTTTCTTTTGCATGTGGCTATCCAATTTTCTCAGCACCATTTATTGAATATGGCATCCTTTCCCCAGTGTTATGTTTTGCCTGCCATGTTAAAGATCACTTGCTTGTTGATATATGGTCATATTTTTGGCTTTTCTTTTCTATTTCATTGATTTTATGTATCTGCTTTTATACCAATACCATACTGTTTTCATTACTGTAGCCATGTATAAATTGAAGTCAGGTGATGTAATGGTCCAGATTTGTTCTATTTGTTTTGCTTTGGCTATTTGGGCTCTTTTTTGATTTTATATGAAATTTAGGATTGTTTTTCTAATTTTGTTTAAAAGGACATTGATATTTGATCTTAATTGCATTGAATCTATAAATTACTATGGGTAGTTAAGGACGTTTTTACAATATTGGTTCTTCAATCCATGAGCACGGGGTGTTTTTCCATTTCTTTGTCTTCTGTGATATCTTTCATCAGTGCTTTGTAGTTCTCCTATTAGAGTTCTTTCACCTCGTTGGGTAAATATATTTCTAGTTATTTTAATTTTTTGCAGCTATCGTAGATGGTATTGTGTTCTTGATTTGATTCTCTTCTTTGCTATTGTTAGTTTATAGAAATTCTGCTTATTTGTATGTTGATTATGTACCATGAGATTTTATTGAGTTTATGTGTCAATTGTAGGAGTCTTTAAAGTTTTCTAGATATAAGTTTTATATTATCAGCAAATAGAGATAATTTGATCTTCTCTCTCCTGATTTGGATGCTCTTTATTTCTTCTCTTGCCTGCTCACTCTGGCTAAGACTTTGACTGCTATGTTTGGAGTAGTGAAAGTGGATATGCTTTTTTTGTTCTAGTTCTAGTTTTTTGAAGTTTTTTTGGATTTGGTTTGCTTGTGTTTTGTTGAGGTTTTTATGTCTATGTTCATCAGGGAAATTGTTCTGTAGTTTTCTTTTTATGTTGCATCCTTTCCTGGTTTTGTTACTAAGATGTTAGTGGCTCAATCTTCTGGAACAGTTTTGGTAGAATTAGTACCAGTTCTTCTTATAGGTCTGGTAGAATTTGGTTGAGAATCTCTCTAGTCTTGGGCTTTTTGGGAAGGAGGATGATGGTAGACTATTACTGATTTAATCTTTTAATTCATTATTGGTCTTTTAATTGGTCTTTTAATTCATTATTGTTCAGGATTTCTGTTTCTTCCTAATTCAAACTTGGGAGATTGTACATTTCCGAAAATTTGGAAATTGAAATTCCAAATTTCAAATTTGGAATTTCAAAATTTGAAATTTCTGATTTTCTAGTTTGTGTGCAGAGAGATATTCATGATAATCTCAGATTATTTTTTATATTTCTATACAAAAATAAAATCAGTTGTAATGTCTTTTTTCTCATTTCTGAGCTTATTTTAATCCTTTCTCTTGATTAATCTTAGCTAGTGATTTGTCAGTTTTGCTGATCATTTCAAACAACTAACTTTTCATTTCATTGATCCTTTGTATTTTATTGGTTTCTGTTTTATTTATTCTGCTCTGATATTTGTTGTTTCTTGTCTTTTGCTTGCTTTGAGTTTGTTTTGCTCTTGTTTTTACAGTTCCTTGAAGTGTGATATTAGGATGTTACTTTGTGATCTGTCTTTTTGATGTAGGCAGTTAGTGTTAAAAACTTTCCTCTTGGCACTGCTGTTACTGTATCCATAGATTTTGGTACTTTGTGTTATTATTACCATTTAGTTAAGAAGTTTTTTGATTTCCATTTTGATTTCATTGTTGACCAAAAGATCATTCAGCAGCAAGTTGTTTAATTTCCATGTATTTATACAATTTTTAGAGTTTCTCTTGGGATTGGTTTCAATTTTGTTTGAAACTAGTGGTTTTAGAAGATACACTGTATGGGTTTTTTTGTTTGTTTGTTTGTTTTTTGAGACAGAGTCTTACTAGATTGTCCTCGGTAGAGTGCCATGGCATTACAGCTCACAGCAACCTCAAACTCTTGGGCTTAAGCGATTCCCTTGCCTCAGCTTCCCAAGCACTATAGGTGCCCACAACAAAGCCCAGCTATTTTTATGTTGGCCATTGTTATTGTTGGTTAGCTGCCCCAGGCCAGGTTCAAACCTGCCAGCCTAGGTGTATGTGCTATGTTCTCTACCCACTGAGCTACAGGTGCTTCCTATCAGTAGCTATTTGGAGCTTGAGAAATAATACATGTACTATATAACACATTAATTTGATCACTCAGTTTGTCCGAGCTTTGTAAAATCTGTGGTATAATTCCTAGAAAGACTGACAAGCAGCCTGTCTCTATACTCACAGTATCCTTCTACCCAGTTTTGTATGATGATGTGAAGGTATTTTAAGCTGTAGTTATAGATCAACATCTAAGCTGCAAATTCCGCTGTGTGTGTTGTTACAAATACAAATCACTGGGGGTGGTAATTGAATAAACAGAGTATATATGTAAGTCAGACTAAGTGTGTATGGTATTGGCAATGCATAGTATACTCCTGTGCCTGGTAATTTAAAAGTTTAGGTATTTTTTCTTCTAAAAATCTACATTAAGACAAATTCTATTTTTGGAAATTTTATCATACAAAGATAAACTCTGCCTTTATGCTTATAAAATTCTACTTTCTTCAGAGTTAGGCATCAGAGTCATCTGTGGTGATTATTTTATCCTGTGCTCATTCCAGTACCCTTTAAACACAGATGCTTGGGCTTTACTCCCAGAAATTGGAAAAAATAAAATTAATTTTATAGGTCTGTAGATTGACTATTTTTAATTGTAAAGGAATTCATTTTGTATATTTAGGATCTCTTATCTTATAAAACTATTAATGCTAGTTTAAACTCACACCTATACAGATAGCATGTGAGATAGTGTTCATTTAACCAACTTCTAAATCATATATTAGCTGAGCTCAAGCTTCTGTTAAGTGTAAGATGTATAAAATTCTAAAATATTTTTGAGGATATTCTAACAATTTTTAACTCAGATTGTGGATTAAAGTGAAATTCATGTCTTTTATGTTTTTGAAATTCTGTGTCTTCTCTGAAAGTTATAACTTATTAGAACGGTGGCAGTTTACCCTCACGCTGCACATTTTAAATGTTACATTATCATGCAGTCTCTAGAATTCTGTATGTGTTATGTTCCCATAAATTAGCTTATTTATAATGTTATTACAGTGAAAAGACACACACATCCACACACAGTGTTAGAAATAATGTCTCAGTTGATTTGAATAAGCTGTTCTGGTTGACCCAAAGCTATGATATGTAGAATCAGAATTACACATTTGTGTGACCATGAAGAATTATCACAAGAATCAGCCACTCTTGAAATTATCTTCATCTCATCTTTTTATCTTTGAGTCTCTCTTTACCTGTGGCAGTGTTGTCAAATCATATTGATCTTGGTTTCTGTCCTTTGGTTCTACTCTGAGTTGTCCTCTGGTAATATCCTAATGTTGGCCATTCCATCACACCTCTCTACAGTACTAATTACAGTGAAGGAGTTTTGTCATCTTTTTGTCATCTATTTAACATTGTGCTATGTTCCCTAAGCAGTGAAGTTCAGTTTTGTTGTTATTATTTTGTTTTGTTTTGGTTTTTTCTGCATAGAATATAATTTGTTTTCATTGGTAGCTTTTATATGAGATTCAACACTTTCTGGAAAATAGTCTTCTAATTTTGTATGACTTTGGGGATTTTGTCCTTTTCTTTATTTTGTTTCTGTTAAAACTCTCAGTTTCATGTGCAGCTACTTTGGTTTCCTAGGATGTCTCTCTTAATTGATATTATTTGACTTTTATACAGTCAAAGATCAACTTTGCGTCTTATTCCCCTGAAGATTTTTATTCCTCTTTATATCTCTAGTCATATTTTCTTCTATAGTTTTTGTATTCTGCCTCACTAAAGTATGATTTATATGTCTGATTTACAACTTATCTTTTTCTTCTTTGTAATGGACTCCAAGTTTCCTCAATACATTTTAGTTGAGCATATAATGTAGTCTATAAAGCATTTTCTAAAGACATTCTAGACACTGACTCGTTATTTCAGCTTTCTGTTGTTTATTTTACCTGCTTGTTTTCAGTATCTAAACAAAATATCTGATTATTGCCTTGAATTGTGGCAGAAGTGTGTGGTGACTAATTCTACTTATATCAATTTCTGTTTTGGAAAAAAAAATTTTTTTGTTTTTGGCTGGGGCTGGGTTTGAACCCGCCACCTCTGGCATATAGGGCTGGCGCCCTACCCTTTTAAGCCACAGGCACTGCCCTGGAAAAATTTTTTATTCAGATTTTTTTCAATAAGAAGGCAGCCTAGGCTTATATTCATTTTACAAGCAATGAGCTCATCAGTCAAACTTTTAAATCATCTATGTGAATGTGAAAATATATTCTTAAGGTGCAATAAAGACAATATTTCTTTATTTTCAAAATGGAATGACATATAATATAGACCAGAAAATTATTGTATCTTTTGGATGTTGCACTCTGTATTTTCTCAGGTTTCTCATTTGAATAACAAATCTGATACAATGAAGTCATGGTATAATATTTTTTTCCCTTTAGATGGACACTTTTGTAAATCCACTTCGCAATTCTATGAGGAATGTTTCAAATGCAGTTAAATCCCTGCCTGATAGCTTGGCAGAGGGAATGACTAAAATGTCAGACAACATGGGGAAAATGTCAGAAAGATTAGGTCAAGACATAAAGCAATCATTTTTCAAGGTAAAAAGACATTTTCTGTAATTTCTAAAAGCAATCTATTTTTATGTCAACTAAGATGTATTTAGCTCTTGACTAGATTTGCTTTATTTCCTTAACCTTGTTTCTCTCCCAAAGTCCACTAAACACATAGAAAATGAACAGAATAAATGCTTATCAGAAACAGATACTGTAAAATCCAGTCTTGTCAGTCTTTGCTATGATACATTTTTAGAATTCATTTCAAGCAAATATTTTAAGTTACTAATGTTAACATTCTTTTTGTACTGTTTTATTCCATTGTGTGTTTTTTTAATCCTAAAATGCTATTAAATTCAGTAGCAAACACCTAAGTGGTTTGTTCAAGTGAGTTATACTAATATTTACTCAGAAAATATGAAGTATTATATAACTCCTGATTCACATGATGGAGTGAATATTACCAGATAAAAGAAAAGGTCTTTCACTGCTGTCAGTCTCTGGGATCATACATTACTGGGTGTTTACCTCTAAGTAGCATAGAAGGGTTTCCCAGGAAGCTTTTGTCCGTATATTAGCTGATAAAAGTATTAAACCATGTAGTTTGTTGCATTCCTAATTTACATTTTAGAAATCATTTTGAGGCTGGGCATGGTGGCTTCTATCTGTAATACTAACACTTTGGGAGGCCAAGGAGGGAGGATTGCTTGAGCCCAGAAGTTCTAGACCAGCTTGGGCAACATAGCAAAACTCTGTCTCTGCATAAACAAGCAAAAATTATTTTGACAGAGTTATTTAAAGTTACAATCAAGCAGTAAAAGAAAACTCTGAACTATTAGAATTTCCTATTTGATTATGTTTGAATGAAAGGAAAATATATATAAACTTAGATAGGTTACCTATAATTTAAGAGATCACTGTGAGTAAGTCAATGCTATTCTAATTGTGATGAAGTGTTCTAACATTGAAATGAGAATTTTTCAGCATCACTGCTGCTGCTAATTTCTCCTATGACTTTCTACAAAAATCACTGAACTTTTCCAGGTTTCCTTGTCCACACCAATAATATGAGGGGGTTAAAGTAGGTTATCTTTATGGTTCTTCCAGTGTTTACAAATGATTTTCAGCTAACACTGGACTTTTCTGCTCTTCTCTCCACATCACGTATCAGGCAATTGGTTAATTCCTTAAACCTATTATCATACTATCAAATGCTTTTTATGGTAAAAGAAAGAAAATTAGAGTTCTGTTCCCTGACCCTGCTTCTAATTATAATCATGTATCACTTAACAACAGTGATAGATAGGTTTTAAGAAATGTGTCCTTAGGCAATTTAGTCATCATATGAACATTATAGAGTATACTTGAACAAACCCGGAGATTTAGCCTACTGTAGGTAAACACATAGCTGGTATGGTATGGCCTCTTGCTCCCAGAACTCTACATAGCATTTTACTGTTCTGGACACTGTAGGCATTATAACACAGTGCTAAGAATTTATATATTTAAACCTACCTAAACATAGAAAAGGTATAATCAAATTATGATATGATCTTACTTGTTGACCAAAACATCATTATATGGGTGTGTGCCTATTTGGTCTTCAGGTCATTATCCTTAGAGTTAAATTCTTCTCAAAAGTATGCAAAAGTGTGGGAGCTTTAAATTATCTCCCAACTCAAAAGTCAGTCCTTTTTATAAAGGAAAAAACCTTTTGGCAATGAAGTAATAACCCTTTTATAATTGCTCTCAAATTTTAGATTGTTAAACGTGCTCATATATTGTACCAACAATCAAATCAAAGGCTGATATTCATTTCAGTTTATCATTATGTTGTGTTCTTCCACTGTGTGCTTTAGTATGTTGACATTGTGGGTTTTTTTTTTCTTTTTTTTTTCTTTTTAGGTGCCTCCTTTAATTCCGAAGACTGATTCAGATCCTGAACATTATCGAGTTTCAGCTCAACTTGATGATAATGTGAGTTAATTTCATTCTTGGTAATATTCAGTTGTAATTTAAATCATAATTGGCAAATCTCTAACTTTTTAATGAAGTAGAATATGTATATGTATTATTATTGTGCACAAACTGTGTGAAGCTTGACGAATTCTTACAACTAAACATACCTGTGTAGTCAGCACTCTGATCAAAAAACAGCACATTACCTGTACTCCAGAAAGCCCCTCATGTTCTCTTCATCTTCCTTTATCCCCACCAAGGATAATTTCCACCCTGTGTTATACATTCCATAAATGAAAGATATGTACACCTTTAAGGCTGGCTTTTTTTGCTCAGCATTGTGACATTTTTCTATCTTGTGTGATTATAGTTTTTTCATTCTTGTGACTTCATAGTATTCCATTTTGTAAATATAGCAGAATTTATTTGTTGCGCACATATTATGAATAGTGCTTCTGTGAACATTCTAGTGCATGTTTTATGAAAAAAAAAAGTACCATTGATAAGTACCATTGATTCTGTACCTGGGATGAAATTATTATCATAGGATGTGCTTAAGTTCAGTTTTAGTAGCTGCTGCTGTTGCCAAGCAGCTTTTCAAACTATGCCTTACAATGCCACCTGGTACAGAAAAGTTCCAATATTCTACATCCTGCCAGTACTCAATACTTTGTATCTTTAATTTTAATCATTCTACTTGTAATGCAGATGTTTCATGTGGATTCACATCTCTCTGATGACTATTGAAATGTCGAATGCTTTTTCTTGTATCTATCAGCCATGTGAAGGTCTTTTTTGTTTGTTTCTTTTGAGACAGAGTCTCAGTTTGTCATCTTTGGCAGAGTGCCCTGACATCATAGCTCACAGCAACCTCAAACTCTTGGGTTCAAGTGATCCTTTCAGATCAGCCTCCCAGATAGCGGGGACTAGAGATGCCCACCACAATGCCCAACTATTTTTAGAGACAGGGGCCCACTCTTGCTGGAAGCTCAGTCCACCTGCCTTGGCCTCCCAGAGTGCTATGATTATAGGCATGAGCCACTGTACCTGGACAAGGATGTCTTGTGTGTCCTTCTGAATCTTTCGCTTGGTTATCTGTTGGCTTGACTGTCTATTTGATTAGTAGGAGTAGTTTATGTAATCTGAATATGAAATATTTTGTCTTGTTTGTTTGTATTATATATACCCTTGTCAGGTATATGACATGCAAATTTTATTCTCTGTTGCTTTTTGGTATTATATATGTTGTCTGTGTACCACAAGATCACAAAGATATCCTGTGACTTTCTTGAAAAACCTTTTTTTTGAAACTAAACAAAGATACAAAGGACTTAAATGTGACCCTAGAACAAATGGATTAATAGACATATACAGAACATACCATCCCAAAGCTAAGCTGGGAAATACGCATTTTTTTTTCTCTCTCTCTCTCTTTTTTTGAGACAGAGTCTCAAGCTGTTTGCCCTGGATAGAGTGCCATGGCACCACAGCTCACAGCAACCTCCAACTGTTGGGCTTAAGTGATTTTCTTGCCTTAGCCTCCCAAGTAGCTGGGACTGCAGGTGCCCACCATAATGCCAGGCTATTTTTTGGTTGCAGTTGTCATTGTTGCTTAGCAGGCCCAGGCTGTGTTCGAACCCATCACCCTAGGTATATGTGGTCAGCACCCTGCTGGCTGAGCTACGGGCACCACCAGTATACATTTTTCTCATCAGTCCATAGAACATACTCCAAAACCAACCACAAATCCAACCTCAACAAAATTAAAAGAATAGAAATCATACCTGGTATCTTCTCAGACCACGAGGCAATAAAGGTGGAACTCAACTCCAACAAAATCATTCATCCCCCCATAAAAACTTGGAAATTAAATAATCTTATGCTGAGTAATAGTTTGGTTCGGGAAGAGATAAAAGAAGAAATCATTAAATTCCTCAAACAAAGTAACAGTGAAGACACAAGTTACAAAAACCTCCGAGATACAGCAAAAGCAGTCTTAAGAGGGAAATTGATTGCATTACATGGCTACTTTCAAAAAACAGAAAGAGAGCACATCAACAAACTCATGAACCATCCTATGGAAATGGAAAAAGAAGAACAGTCTAACCCCAAACCCAGAAGAAAAGAAAAAGTAAAATTAAATTAGAGATTAATGACATTGAAAACAAGAGAATCATTCAGAAAATCAATAAAAGAAAAAATTTTTCAAAAATAATAAATAAAATCGATAAACCTTTGGCCAGATTAACTAGAAACAGAAAAGTAAATCTGTAACAACCTTAATCAGAAACGATAAGAGAAAATAACAGATGCCACAGATATACAAGAGATCATCTCTGAGTACTGCAAGAAACTCTTTGCCCAGAAATTCACAATGTGTAAGAAATGGATCAATACCTAGAATCACAGCCTCTCCCTAGACTTCATCAGGAAGAAACAAATCTCTTGAGCAGATCGATTTCAAGAACTGAGATTGAAGAAACAATAAAAAATCTCCCAACAACAAAAAAAAAGCCCTGGTCCAGATGGCTTCACACCAGAACTCTATCAAACCTTCAAAGAAGAGCTTATACCCATATTGCAGAATTTATTCCAAGAAACTGAGAAGGAAGGAATTTTCCCAAACTCGTTCTATGAAGCAAACATCACCCTGATACCAAAACCAGGAAAAGACCCAAATAAAAAGAATTTCAGACCAATTTCACTACTGAATAGAGGTGCAATAAAATCCTAGCCAGCAGATTACAGCTACACATTAAAAAAATCATTCATCACGATCAAGTAGGTTTCATCCCAGGGATGCAAGGTTGGTTTAACATATGCAAGTCTATAAATGTGATTCACCACATCAACCAAAGCAAAAACAAAGGCCATATGATCCTCTCAATAGATGTAGAAAATGCATTCAATAAAATTCAATATCCTTTTCTAATTAGAACACTTAAGAATACAGGCATAGGTGGCATATTTCTTAATCTGATTGAAGCCATCTATGACAAACCCACAGCTAATATACTGAATGGAGTGAAACTGAAAGCTTTTCCACTTAGACCTGGAAACAGACAAGGTTATCCTGTATTGCCACTACTATTCAACCTGGTGCTGGAAGTTCTAGTTAACACAGTCCAGCAAGAGAAGGAAATAAAGGGCATCCATTAAATAGGGGGCAGAGGAGGTCAAACGATAGGATCTTATACTTAGAGAACTCCAAAGACACAACAAGAAGACTCCTGGAAGTGATCAAAAAATACAGCAGTATGTGCTTGCTTTGGCAGCACATATACTAAAATTGGAGTGATACTGAGAAGATTAGCACGGCCCCTGTGCAAAGATGAAGCACAAATTTGTGAAGTGTTCCACATTTAAAAAAAACAAAACAATACAGCAATGTCTCAGGATATAAAATCAATGTCCACAAATCAGTAGCCTTTGTATATGCCAGTAACAGCCAAGATGAGAAGCTAATCAAGGACATAATTCCCTTTGCAGTAGCTTAAGGAAAAAAAAAAAAAAGAAATACCTGGGAACATACCTAACAAGAGAAAGCCCTCTACAGAGAAAATTATGAAACCATAAGAAAAAATTGCAAGAGTTAATTAACAAATGCAAGAACATGCTCATGGCTGGGAAGAATCAACATTGTCAAAATGTCTATATTTCCCAAAGCAATCTACAGATTCTGTGCAATCCCAACACCATCATCATACTTTAAAGACTTGGAAAAAAATAAGTCTTCTTTCTGTATGGAACTCGAAAAAGAAAAAGCCATATAGTCAAGGCAATTCTTAATACTAAAAACAATTCTGGCTGGGGGGGGTAATCACCCTACCAGACTTTCGGCTATACTATAAGGCCATAGTGTTCAAAACAGCATGATATTGGCACAAAAATAGAGACACTGACATTTGGAACTGAACAGAAAACCCTAAGATGAAACTAACCTCTTATAGCCACCTGCTATTTGATAAATCAAACAAGAACATACACTGGGGAAAAGACTCCCTATTCAATAAATGGTGCTGGGAGAACTGGATAACCACACGTGAAAGACTGAAACCAGACCCGCACCTCTCACCACTCACAAAAATTGATTCAAGATGGATAAAAGATTTAAATCTAAGGCATGGAACAATAAAAATCCTCAAAGAAAGTGTGGGGAAAACACTTGAAGATACTGGCCTGGGGAAAGATTTTATGAAGAAGACTTCCGTGGCAATCGCAACAACAACAAAGTGAAACAAATGGGACTTAATTAAACTGCAAAGCTTCTGTCCAGCTAAGGAAACAACAACCAAAGCAAACAGACAACCTTCAGAATGGGAAAAGATATTTGCATATTATGAATCAGACAAAAGCTTGGTAACTGGGATCTACGGAAAACTCAGTCAACAAAAAAAGACCCAATAATCCCATATATCACTGGGCAAGAAACATGAATATGAATCGAACCTTCTCTAAAGAAGACAGACGAATGGCTGACGAACATGAGAAAATGTTCATCGTCCCTAATTACCAGAGAATTACAAATCGAAACTACCCTCGGTTATCACCTGACCCCAGTGAGCATGGCCCAAATCACAAACTTTCAAAGATGCAGCTGCTGGCATGGATGTAGAGAAGGGAACACTTGCAAAGTAATACGAGCCTTTTGGAAGGAACTATGGAGAATCCTCAAAGAACTCAACTCAGACCTCCCATTTGATCTTGCAATCCCATTAATAGGCATCTGTGCAGAAGTACAAAGATCCTTTTATCATAAGGACATTTGCATTAGGCTGTTTATTGAAGCTCAATTTACAATCACCAAAATGTGGGAACAGCCTACATGCCGTCCAACCCAGGAATGGATCAACAAGCTGTGGATGGAGACTTTACATCGATTGTATTAACCTGAATGGAAGTGCAATACATTCGTCTTAGTAAAGCATCACAAGAATGGAGAAGCAAGAATCCAATATACTAAATTCTGATATGAAGGCCATAGATGAGCTAATACAAGGGGGGTGGGTATGGAAATAAGCAAGTGGGGAGAGGGGAGGTGGGAGGGGCATGAGGGTCAAAGTGTATGGCACACCTCTTGGGGTCAGGACACAATTATAAGAGCAACATTATCTAACAAATGCTGAATCATTCTAGTCTAATTCTTTGTACCCTCAATGAACCCCAAACAATAAAATAATAATAAAATAAAATAAATTTAATAAAGAACATTTGAAGAAAAAGAAAAACCTTTCTTGTTTACCATGTTAATATTTACATTTGCAATTTATCTGGATTTTATATGTGTAATGAAGTAGCAATCTAGTTGATGTACTGAAAAGGCTGTCTTTTCTCCAGTCCTGTTTCTTACCTATCATAATTCAGGTTATCATGTATGTTTAGGTCTGTTTGGGGGCTCTGTCTTTTGTTGTATGAAGCAGGTTAGATTTACTTTAAAGTTGTAATATCTCCTTTCAGTTTCTGATTGAATTTGTTTATAATGAACTGTCTTAAACAGAAATAATGCTTTGCTCTCTCAAAATTATTTTAGAATGTTTTATTGAATATTGATGGTTTAATAGCCATAACACCATGGCATGTGGTTTTTACATTTTAACTGTTTTAGAATTGCCATGCTCAGAGAATAGAGCAGTGTTTATCCTGCCTCACTAATAAAATTGGTCTCCCTCTCCCCCCTGGTTTGGTTAAGCTATACATTTTCAGTTGCAAAGTGGAGGAGTTCTAAGAAAATGTTTACAACGTGACATTAAAAAAAAAATTAACTTCTGCTTTTTCCTCAATATTAAATTACAATATTAATGAGGAAGTAATTGGAAAGATTTTGAAATAATTATAAAATTACTTGCCATTGTATCTTTAATCTGTACCTATTTTTTGCTTTATACCTTTTTTTTCTATCAAAGCATTCTGGTTCTCTTTCTTTACTTTTTACCTCATTGATTGAATACTTCCATAATAAAAGTATACTAATTTTTGGTTGTTATAAGCTAAAAGAAAATTCTAGTGGTTTAGTGAAATGTGCCTGTTGTAATGTTAATTTAGTTGTGTGCTGGATTGAATTTCAGGTTCTTTTTCCTGAAAACACCTAAATATATACAATTTGCTAGACAAGAAAAATACATTTTTCTGTGTAGATTGTGTTTTGTTCTTTACAGAAAGATATTGAGGATATGTTATTCTCATGAAGACTCTGCATCAGAATATAGGCAAAGAGTCTAACTTATATAAAAACTAATAGTGTCAACTAAAAATAAGAGCTAAGCCAGGTTTTTCTAAAACAATCATAAATCTAGTTTGAGAAGTATTTTAAACTATAGCCTTGAAATTTGCTCATCTTGTAGGATTGTAAAATTATATATTTTGTCAAAACGACTATTAGAAATATATTTTTCTAAATAGAATGAAATATGAAGTGGTGAAGGCAATAATAGTGTAACTTGTTCTTTAACTTGTGAAATAGTACTAAGCATTATGTAAAATCAGTGAATGTAGCCATTTCTAGTAAATAACTCAGACTTATTGTTATTTCTTTCCATATTTTGTCAGGTGGATGACAATATTCCCCTTAGAGTAATGCTGCTTCTCATGGATGAAGTATTTGACTTAAAAGAGAGAAATCAGTGGTTGCGAAGGAATATCAAAAATCTACTTCAACAACTTATTAGAGCTACATATGGTGATACTATTAATAGGTACCACTCTTTTTTTCCCCACCACTTACAGTCTGATCTTAGTATCTTAAAGCTTTTACTTTTGGAAGTAGATAGCTCAACCTTTATAAGAGAATTTCCTCTCTCAGCTACTTAAGATCATTATATAGTCTGTTGCTCTCAAAGATAATTTATTTTTATATTAAGCTGCTTACTCCATGAAAGTCTTGTTTATTTTATTCACCTTCTATATTTTGAGGTTGCTTATTTACATCTTTTTACTTTCAGAAAAATAGTTGATCATGTTGATTGGATGACTTCACCCGAACAAGTAGCTGACTCAGTGAAACGTTTCAGGTATATCTTAAGACACAGTCACTTCTTTCAGGTAGTACAGAGTTTAGCATTGTTATCATTAATTAACTTTCATTGCTTTTGTTTTTTTCCTGGTCATAAAATTGGTTGTAGTTATTAATGAGCAAAAATACTTCTAAGAATCACAATAACTATCTGTCATATTGGCCCATTGATTTTTCCTTCTTTAAAACCAGGGCAGAAAAAGTTATAAAAAAAAGTTATAAGATTTTATAAGATATTAGGCTACATTTTTTCACAGGACTATGGCTTTAAGGTAATTGAACTATTAACATAGTAATGACATGGCCATATAATAAAATAACTAATTTGGGGGATTAGTTTTATTCAGTTGTATTTGCTAACCTTGTTTTTAAATGAAAATGCTTTTGAGTATATTTCTCTGGCTTTGGGCTAATTTTTTATTAAATATATGAACCCTCAAAAGAACACAAATTAAGCAGCATTGATACTCTAACTCATATATTCATTTTACAAAAACACATTGAGTCCCTTCTCTGTGCCAGTCATTGAGGAGTGATAGATAAATTGCAGTGCCCGGAGGAAAGCACAGATAGTAAAGAAATAAACCTCTTTTCTAAATGTAAAGATAAGCAATGTGTAAAAATTCATGGCATCATGTACTTTGAAGGAAAGGAAAGGAAGAAAAAGGGAACTGTTAATATTGAACATTAATTATGTGGTTGGTACTGTGCCCAGTACTTTTTGTATGGTTTCTGCTTTTATCCTATTTTATCAGGTGGGTTTTTTGTCTCTATTGTGTTATGAGGAAACTGAAGATTAGAGTTTAGTAGTTTGCCCAAAGGCTCTTATGCTGGAACCTGGGGAATCCAGTTTCTTTAATCTGAAGCTAAATTTTTCCCCTGTGCCACATTGTTTCTAAAAGTTGCACTACTTGCCCTGGCATGTTTTATTTCAGGGTAGGTAAATGATGTTCTTCTGGAGCATTGACCCTTAACGTTAGTTGTATGTTAGAATCACCTGTAGAGCTTTCAAATTTCCTAATGCCTATATCCTGTCTCCAAAGATGCTAACTTAATCAATCAGGTGGCCAGCCTGGACTTTTTTAAAAAGCTTCCATGTGTTTCTAGTGTGCTAAGTTTAAGAATGACTGCTCTGGGGAGCCTCTCTCCCTAAGACCAAATTCCTGAATGGAAATTTAGCCATATTACACAATATCTGCCTTTGGACTAAGAATGAGGGAACAGGAATCATGCACATTGTGAAAGTCAAGAAGAATGGATTGTTACTTGTATAAAAGGACAGTTGTAATCAATCCAGCTTTATGGTGTGCCTATGAAATTTAGTTTTATGTTGGCTTTATAAAGGGAGTGGGATGGCATGACTGAGGTAGATTAGCTGTTAAGTTGTAAGGTATCCAGCTTCAAGATGTGGTGGGGTTGTGTTTGGATGAGAAGTACAATCAGCAGATGCCCAGTTTGAGCTTTGATCATCTGTATGTTCCATTTTGCTGCCTTTGTTGGTGTTTATGAACTACTTAAGGGTAGAATTCATCTGCTACTCTTCTTGTGTATGTCCTTTTATCCTAAATTAAGCTCTTCCTTGTTGAATACCATATCTACATAAAATTTCAGAAACTTTTCTCTGTTCACATTTGTGTTTTCTGTAGAAATTTGCAATAATTTTATCAACTTGTATCATTAGAAAATGAAAATGTTTACAGAATTTATTTAATCTTCTTAAATAGAGATGCATTTTGGCCAAATGGCATTTTAGCAGAGACTGTTCCATGCAGAGATAAAGCTATTCGAATGAGAACAAGAATTGCAGGAAAGACTAAATTACTTGCAATTATGCCAGGTGAGTGAGCATGTTTGGTTAAAAATCTCATTAATTTGTAGTTCTTCTGGATTTTTGGTATTAATATGCTAGTTTAACTGTCTTTTCATTATTATAGCTACCTTTTGATAGCTTACTATATACCAAGTGCTGTGTTCTCATATACTCTTAACTAATCCTCATAACAAAACCATAGATAGCCACCATTAACATTACAGCTTTAATAGTAAGGAAACAGAAGCTCAGAGAGGGTAATCAACCTACCCAAGACTTACAGCAAGTAAGTGACAGCTGAGATTCTGACTCAACTGAGTAGTTTGGAAGTTTGTTCTTTTAACTACTTCACTCTTCAGTCTTGAAAAATTTGGGGAGTAAATAGATAAATAAAATATGTGGCAGGTGAAAGGGCTAATAGAATATGAAGCATGGGTCTTCAGAAATAATATTTGTTCTACTTAGGAGAACAGGTTCTTTCAAAGAATCCATTTACTTAGAAACAGTTGTCTGTTAATCCTTAATAAAACATATTTTTATCCTTAATTAAAACATATTCTCAAAGAAGTATAATGTCATTTTGTTGATCTAACTTTAGTTAGTTCTTTAGAATACATCTGTCTAATTAACTTAGATTTACTTTGACTTGTCCGTCTTCTCTCAGTAAGAGGCTATGTGATATGAAAAGTGCTTTTGTATGGCTGGGAGGTGATGCAGTTGTAGTGTCATACAACAGCTATTTCTCTTCCTATAATTTTGTTTATATTATTATTTAAAACCATATTTTCATTATAAATTTTTAATGATCACCTTTCTTTTCTGTTTCTGTTAGTACAATTAGAAATTTGCTGCACTACTGTTGATTCTTACCTATCTACTGTTGTATGTTAGATAGTAATAAGTACTAAAGAAAAAAATATTTCGGGAAAAAGGAATAGGCAGTGTCAGGTGGGTTGGAGTGTTTGGGTGGCCAAGGAAGGCCTTGCCGAGAAGATGACAGTGGTGTACAGATCTTAAGGAAGCAAGGGTAGTTAAAAAAAGTGTGTGATTTTTATATATAATAATCATTTGCCTGTTTTTTAGTAAATTCACGTTTGCTTTAAATTATATTATACCCCCCCAATTAGTTACAGACCTTTTGGAAATTACATGTTTCTTTCCAAAGCAGCAAAATGATATTTGTGCTATGGGACCCCTGATGATGAATAATTAAAAATAATCTTCCACATTGGTCCATGGTCAGACATTTCTAGTAACGGTGTGAGGTCTATGGATAAACTCCAGACTTGCTTACCCTGAGCACCATCACAGCACCACCAAGTTTCTATTCTTCTCTCCACTTGTCTGTTAAAGGAATCCTAAAATTCTTCCAAACTGTACCATCTCCACTGCTTGATCATACCTTATCATTTTTTCTATTTATTCCTTATTTGCCAGTTGATGTTCTCTCCACCAAGGCAATCCTCCCCAGATAGTAAAGTCTGTGCCAGTTGTCACTGCCTTTCCTTGTTATCTCATCTGTCTGGAATTCTTCCCACTGTAAATATTTTCATACTTTTAGTATTTTTATGGTATAGTTACTATACCACAAGTTTTTTGAGATCTATGAACTAGTTTTTTGTGTAGGTTTTTATCTTTTTCTTTTTCTAGATCTATGAACTAGTTTTTTGTGTAGGTTTTTATCTTTTTCTTTTTCTAGATCTATGAACTAGTTTTTTGTTTGTTTGTTTGTTTTGAGACACAGCCTCAAGCTATCCCCCTGGGTAGAGTGCTGTGGCTTCACAGCTCACAGCAACCTCCAACTCCTGGGCTCTAGCGAGTCTCCTGCTTCCACCTCCCAAGTAGCTGGGACCACAGGCGCCCGCCACAACGCCCGGCTATTTTTTGGTTGCAGCCGTCAGTGTTGTTTGGCGGGTCTGGGCTGGATTCGAACCTGCCACCTTAGGTGTATGTGGCTGGCGCCTTAGCCACTTGAGCCACAGGCACCGAGCCTATGAACTAGTTTTTTGTGTAGGTTTTTATCTTAATTTTTTTTTTTTTTTTTTTGAGATCTATGAACTAGTTTTTTGTGTAATTTTTTAATCTTTTTTATTTTCTTGCTGTGTTGTAAAAAAGCCTTCTTTATAATCATGGATTAGTTTGTTGCCTTGTAGTATTTCTAACTCTTCATTAGACACAGTAAGAATATTTGTGTACTGTTTTAAAGTCTGCAGATCACTTTTTATATCTCATTAAAGCCTTATTCTTACAGCTATAAGGATCTTAGTTATTATAAATTCCCATTTAATAGCTAGGGAAACAGAGTCAGGATGGTGGGTAAGTATCAAAGGGATATTAAGGGACAAGATTATAACTGTAATTTGAGATCTCTGAGTCCAGATTTTATCTCTTTCTCCTGTGCTATCTTGTCTCCCAGTATCTATTGCATAAGTGGATGGATAGGTAGATGTATTAAGAGGTACATAAATTTTGTTTGGGTTACAACACATAGCTGAAATGTATTCACTGGATTCTTATTACTTATCGCTTAACTGTTCTACTTTACATACTTTATTATGAGCGTGGTTTAGGCCTTGTGTTTCCTTTGAGTAATGAAATACGTGTGTTTCTCCTTCTTCACTTAGATGAACTGAAGCACATTATTGGAGCTGAGACAACAAGGAAAGGTATTCTTCGGGTTTTTGAAATGTTTCAGCACAACCAGTTAAATAGGAGAATGGTTTATGTCTTCTTGGAAGGCTTTTTAGAAACCTTATTTCCACAATATAAATTCCGTGAACTTTTCAACAAACTGCATTCACGGTCAAAGCAGATGCAGAAATATAAACAGAAACTTCAAACTACTCAAGCGCCTTCTTTACAGAAAAGGTGACACTCCAGTCTGTGAAGCTGGTATTCATTTTGTCCAGGACTAATGGTATGGACAGATCTTCTGGGGCTTAACTCATGTACTGTTGTGTCCGCACCAGTCTTTTAATGTCTCAAAAATAGATTATTAATACATCCATAATCTGTGGTTCTTCTCATCCTCATCTGTAATCCAGCCACTACCAAGAGAGATTTTCATGTCTTAAATGATTTGGTGCATACTTTGCAACATCGAGAGGATACTGCCCCCATCTCAAGCAAGAATGATGTTGATCTCTTCTGTTTCAAACTACTCACCATTCTTCAGCAATGACAAAGTGCCAGAGTGTGTATGAGAACTAAGGAAAGCACAAAACAATGGTTCACAGATAAATTGGCTCATTTGTTTAATAGAGACTGCAATGTATGAATTAGAGGAATTTGTTTTGCATAATGATTTTGTAGGTCTGTGTCAGCGTTTTGATATAGTGTAGATTAGCCAGATGAATGACCTTAGGAAGTTTCAGGTCTGGGAAGAGTGACAGAATTCCCTTAAAGTATGAAATAATCTTATACCCAAATTATAGTTTTGTGACATAAAACCAAGTTGAAAATAAAACTAATCAAAAACCAGAATTTGATTGAATTTATCACTGCTATAAAACAACTTTACTTGGTTCATACGTACTTTAAGGGCTCTGTTTTGCTCTTATGGTACTTAAATTTTAAGTTTTCTTTTGGCATTCTGTGTACAAAAGGAAGCATGTGGTGGTTCTCATTTAAATTTCAAAATTATTAGTTTTATCTTTAACAGATTACTGACTAAACAGAAGGAGGTATAGTTTGTTGAAAGAACTGCCAAATACATTTTGTCCTTCTAAAAATATGGAAATTAAAAGAAAATAGTACTCTATTGAAGTTACCATATAATAATTTTAAATTGTGTGATCTAGACATGCCTTAGGTAACTGCAGAAATAGCAAATCAAAGGATTAATGAGCTTATTAGTCTTATGTAAACATACAAATTCCTGATTCTCTTACAGTGTACATATATGAAAATAAATAATGAAAATAAAACTATAATATTTTTTAAAATATGCTTTTATTTATATTTCGCATAATGTAAAATTCTACTAAATAAAGCTAGTAGGCAGAACCCCTCAATGTGTATATTTAAGTCCCTAAAACAATTTTATACCAACAAAACAGAATACCTTCTCCAGTTTTGGAGCCTCTGTATTTCCTAGTTTTCTCACTCTTCATTTTGTTCATCTTGGAAGTCTTCATATCCCTTGTATGCAGGGTTTCTGCATAGTTTTAAATACTTCCATCGGCTAAGGGTTTGGATCTGTCTGCTTTTTTTGTTTAAAAAATTTTTAACACTAAAACCTTAAAATAGTGAAGCTACTTAATCAGACCACTGAGCCAAGATTCTGGTATTAAAAGAACGTGGGTGCTTAAGATAAAGGGACAGAGTATTGGTATCCCAGTTATTTGGGAGCTTTAAGATTGGAACAAGACATTATTGTCTTGTTTTCACTAGATCTTACTTACAAAGTGAGGCCTATTAACAGAATAAAGCCTTCCTTTAAAGCTTTATAATAATAATCATATTTATTAATAATGCTGTTGTGCATACTTACAGTTTGCACATATTCAGCATGTATTGCATGTCTTCAGAATTAAATAAATGAAATCCCTTTCATTGCAACTTGCAAATGAGGACAGATCCTTAGAGGCTCTGGTGGAAGAAATAGTATTTCTTCTCAGTGTGTCTCCCTGACCAAGCCCCTTCCTGAGCCCCAGGCTTTAAAATTGAGGATGTGTGAAACATGTCTGTAGGAAGCATCACCATGACTGTAAGTGCAATGATTTTCATATCTACCCCTGCCCAGTTCAAGTATATTTTTTGACATGAATTAGAATATACAGAAGATTTCATGTAAGAACCTCGTGTATGTACATCAACCAGGGAAAGAAACGTCAGGTAAGATTGCAAATTCAAATTTTCAAAACAGAGCCCTGCCAGATAACTTGCAATCATACCAAAAATTATTTGAGTAATTTTTCTAAAGTAATTTTTGTTTAAAAGAGTTTATATTTCAAAAATAAAAATGTCACGTGGTAGTCCGTGTACACATAGTGCATCTTCTCTATGCACATCTGTGTTTTACATCAGAAAGCCATGGTCATGCTAAAATTAGAGATACTTTTTGAATGACTTGGTCAAGCTTTGTGTAAAATAATCCCTAAGTCAAGTACAGTGTACTATGTTTAATAAAGTTATTACATTTAATGCATTTATTGCATATATGAATATATACATGAAGAGGCTTTTATGTCTTCTGGTATTTGATTTTGAATGTGTTTTTAAGTCAGTGGTGCCTTTAGGCAAGAACCTTCAAAATTAATTGTTCTTTCATCTTCTGAGTTTTTCAGGTAACATGTAAACTATTTAGAAACCATCATAGTTTATTCACCTAAAAAATTGATCGTATGATTTAACTATATCACTTAGATGGGCATTTCCTGTAATTAGGGTGTTTTGAATAGTTGCTGAAAACAATTGTGCCATTGACCAATGGATGCACTTGGTTAGCCTTAATTTAAACAAACAACAAAAAAAGTTAAAACTTCCTTAAATATTCAGTTTGTCATTTTAAGTTTGTGCTGCTGGTGTTTGGAAAAAATCAAATGGTTAAGTGCTACCAGAAAGTGTACCAATTTTTTTAAGAAAATTAAGAACAATATAAATTTCACAATCTGAAATGTTAATTTTGTGCAATATTTTCATTTAATGCATGTGTATTTGAGTAATTGTAAAATAAATGAATTTTTAATGTTTTGAGATGTAGTTTAACCTGTCTTCTTAACCCAACAACTTAACATTCCGTTGTTGCTGCATCCTTTTATTTAAAGACTTGTTTTAAAAGTCTTTTTGTTACTCCTTGTAAAAATCTTTTATTAGTAGTAAATTTTGCTTATAGGAGCATGGCTCCTGTATTACAAGGGAAAAATATAAAGAGCACATTTTAGGATTATAATTGTTAAAAGATAACTTGTGCATATCATTGTACAGTTAAGTGTCAACTGTGTGCCTGACTATTCTATCAATACTTTCTTTAACAAAGAAGAAATAACGATCAGAATGTCAGTTATTTTTATTGAACTAAAAAAGATTAAAAATTTTATTTGGTTTGTGTTCTGTCCATTAGAAAATACTAATAAAGTATTAACAAACATCTTTGTTGAGTTTATTTAGTAATAGTGTTTTTGTTACTTTAAAAAATGCTTGCTGAATAGTCTTTATTTTTAGTATCCATGTGGATTTTATTTTATTTTCAGTTTAGAAATCAAGCAATGCAAGTTCAAGATTGATAGATGAGCTCTTGAATGATTACTGACTTAAACTAACTGAAGTCAGTTTTTCCTTTTATGGAGGAAATAATTTAATACCACTGTCCTAAAGGAACTTCTACTTCCCACATATAGAAAGATCTATAATAGTAATCCATTAGCAATTTTTATTTGCTCTCATTTTTGAGTCATATTTTGGCTAATATTTTAGACATAAATTCTAAAAGGTGATAGGTTTAGTACTAGCAATGTAGCTATGCCTGGTTGGTCATAATATTTGCCTTCTTGGAGTTGAATCCACAGACTTCTCAGATATCAGATGTGGTAACTGCTTCTGCACCAAGGACTGGCATACGATTTCTTAAAATGCATACTATAAAATATTGGTCCATTTAAGATGTTCCTGGGGGAAAACTTTCATGTCGTACCTTTGTATCTTATGCAGAGCTGTCTCTATACTAACCAAAATGCCAAAATAGTCCCTCACAATTTCAAATGATTGTATCAAAGGCTCTGAGAAGTCATTTAAGCAGTCTGTTTAACTTTGCTTACCTAATTTCACAAACCACAGAATCTTTTGGCAAATAGCTTCAGGATCATGTTTTCAAGGGGTACAGTTTGGAAAATCTTTAATAGGGGAGGGGAAAAAAAGGTGTGAAGCATCTTTAGTTAGTGAATATAAACCAGACAGAAAAGCTGGTAGATTGGGGACACTTTTATTTTTTTCCTACCATTCCAGTGGAAAGTTATCTTTGGAAAAAGAATACAAAACGTTAACAGCTGATTATACACAGATATTAAAGAGTGGAACTTGGGTCTGAGTACCAGAGTAATGAACTCAGTGAGGGATAATGGAGTGCATCTCATAAGAAGTGGGAAGATAACTTCCAAGGATTTTGCTGGTATGACTGAAAGAGTAGTAACCAGAAAATGCAAGGAGAGGAAAGAAATGTCATCCAGTTGAATTTATAAAATGCGTGTGCCGAACATTGACCCGTGTATGTATATACATATAATGGCAGATAACGTGTTTGAAAAGGAAAACTTGTGATAGCTGAGAACGAAAACGACAATCATCTCATATGTTTACTCATGTAGTGTATGAGTGATGTAGTAAATGTGATATTTTAAGTTGGTAAATAGGACTTTTTACATATCATTGAGAGTGGAATGAATTAATAGGACTATATGCTGGAAGTCTCCAACTCTACCTCATGGTGAGGACTCAGGATAAAGTCCTGCCCACAGCTAAGACTTAACTATAGCGAAAGAATGTATTATAGAACTCTTATATGTGAGGCAAAGTCTAGGGGAAACCAGGGTCAAGCTCCCAACTGTTCTTTTCCAGCTGAATCAGATAAGATGCAGTTAATTCCCCCAGCACAGATTATGACAACATGTGAAATACTGCAAACCAGGGTAGCTCATATGAAACTTAGCATATATAATTTGGGGGGTAGTTCATTTATACCCCCTCTGCCCGGCACATGGCAAAATTCTAGACTCAGGAGGAAAGATGTGTTCACTGTGTTTTTTATACAAACAGTTTAGGCTTTTTGAGCCACTTTTATCAATTTTGAGAATTGGTGGAAATACTCCTAAAATCTAAGTTCTCAAACTGAGAACCAGGGCCAAACTTTTGAGCAGGACTTTCAAAGGATAATAGTCAAGCCTGCTATGTTAAATCTTCTGCACAGCTATGTATCTTGATGCAAAGAAACAGCTAAATGGAAATCAATGAAGAGTTTAACATTAAAGGTCCATAAGATTGATCTTTATGTTGAAGCCTCCGCACTTACAAAAAGGAAACGTGACAGAATTTAGATAGATGTAGATAAAACCATTCAAGTAATATTGATACACACATGTATTGCAGTTCAAGAAACTGGAGAAATAAGATTGTGTATTTCCAGTAAAGATTATCAGAGCAGTTATTTATACACATACACAATACCCTTGTGAAGTACAAGCACCATTTTATCCTCTTCATTTTGCAGGTGGGGCAACTAAGGCATAGAGAGGTTGAGTCATTATCCAACGCTTCACAACTAATAAGTGCTCAAGCTGAACTCTTGACCCAGGTAGGCTGGCTCTAGGGTCTATGTCCTGGTACTACTGACATTTTGGGCCACATAATCCTTTGTTTTGGGAGCTGTCCTGTGTATTTAGAATATTTAGCAGCATTCTTGGACTCCACCTGTTAGATGAGTGACATGTCACTCATTGTGACATGTCAACAATTGCCAAATGACGTCAGGGGTGGAAGGTGTACAAAACCCTCCAGTGTACAAAGGAGGCTGTACAAAACCAGTTGAGAACTAGTGACCTCAGTGCTCAGTTACAAAAGCAAGTAGAGACGAAGGACTTTGGATGTCTAGTGTCTTTAAGCCAACACTTGGAAAATTTGTGGCTTGCCTTGTAGGGAGAATACCAGTGGAATGCCTAACTCTGCTTCAAAGGAGGGGAAGGCTGGGGCACCAAAACAAAATACTTTATTCTGCCTTTATTTAATTAAGTAAGCACTCCATAGTTAGGGAAGGTGGAGTGGCATAGAGACTTCACAAACCCAGATAAAACAAGAAAAACAGGCCTTCTCAAGATGTTTGAAGATGTGAGGTGAATGATTATATGAGAAAATTGCTGTTTTACTCCCTGACCCAGCTGATTATATGAGAAATTCAGTAGTTTGGTACTTGTGAAAGTTATTTTTCTTTCAAATAACTTGTCCCTTCTATCTACCAGTCCTTCTAAAGCGTAAAACTTGCCTTGCAGTCACCTTCCTTCCTAATGTTCTTGTCTTTGGAGTTTTCCTTTGACAGGTGGATGTTCCATGGGGATGCCAGTCACTGAGCTGACTGGCTGGGAGAAGCACCTTATCAGCTGTTTGCACTCAGACTCACCTTGCCTCCCAGGATGAACCTCATTCAGCAATTAGAGCTTTTACAACCTGGCTGACTCGCTGCCCCTCCTCCTTTGCTTTTTCTGGGTCTTGGTCAAGTCTGGTTCTGGTAAATATGAATGTACAGCTGCTTCACCTCTCAACTGGTGGAAGCCACGTTGGGAAGCTCACTTTTGTCTGACTTTCTGATTCTCTGTCAAGCAACCGTTTGCCTTTCTTGTTTGTCTTCCTGTCTTGAGGACTCTGAATATTGACTGGAATTTCAGTCAGGCCAATAGCTGTTATCACCTGTAGGACTGAGACATTCATTTAGCAGCCTACACCAGTTTGTTCTGCAAGTGGCAGAATGCTCCATGTTATCTTCCGTACACTGCACTAGAAACTTAAAAAAGCATTTTTAAAAAGTTTTCACACTTACTGGAAAGAAAGCAGCTCCCTACGATGCTTTGTGTCTCTGATCTCCCTCCAATAAACTGGTAAGTTTCATTCTTTATTTTTGATTCAAGGATGAAGTTGTAAAAGTGAGGCTTCTAGTTCTCTGTGTGTATGTGCACACATGCATGCAGAAAAAGCCTTTTTCCTCCTTGTAGAGAAAAAGTAGTCTGCCCTTTACAAATGTTTGCAGTTGTAATGCATCTTATATTTGTAGCTGGAAAGCAACCTACTTTATTGTCTTTATTGTCTTGTAAAATAACCTACTTTATTTTCTCTCAACTTCTTTAAGTTAATTAGACATAAAAATTTGTCATTTATATACACTGCCAGTGATATCTAATTCCAAAATACAAATTAAATATCAAATAGGAGAGAAATGTTTGCAGAGATTTACAGGGGAAAAAAAGCAAGTTTCAAATGACTTCTCTAAAGACTTGAGATTTGTGAATTTTCCTTGCTTTTTAAAACAATGATATTAGTTGAGTATGTATGTATGATGGAATGAGACTGCAGATTAAATGGGAAAATTACTTCTGGCTTCTCTGGAGCTTCATGACTTCCCAAGCAATCTGAAGTGTGTTGAGTGGCTTGGATTTTTCTGTCTCCTTTCTTTAAAAAAAAAAAAAAAAGTTTCTGGGCGGCACCTGTGGCTCAAAGGAGTAGGGCACTAGCCCCATATACCAGAGGCAGTGGGTTCAAACCCAGCCCTGGCCAGAAACTGCAAAAAAAGAAAAAAAAAGTTTCATAGAAAATGGACCAAATGAAGGTATAAAAAAGAGCTGTGTGTTAAGAAAGAAAATTGCTTTGAAGGGTGGCAGTCCCTGTTTACATAGGCAGTCCCCGAGTTACAAACATTCAGCTGACATATGATGCACACATAGTAATGGAGACTAGTACAGGTAATAGGTAAATGTACCTGTTCCAACTTATGTACAAATTCAACTTAAGATCAAACCTACAGAACCTCATTTGTAACCTGGCGACTGCCTGTATACCGAAATGGGAAGAAATTTGGCACTAAACTCCTCCCAAGTTTCCTAGTTTGCCCAAGAGTTGGATAAAATTCTTTGCATGAGTAGGAAATATTTTTGAGATTTATTTGTTGATAGACTTGCATGCCTTTGTTTATCTTTAGAGATACGAAATCTGACGGTTAAGTTCACGAACTCTTCCTAGAAAAAGTCCTACATACCTCATTGCTGAATATCTCTATGGTCACCTTCAAAGTACTCCCCTTGGGAAGCTATGCAGTGCCTAGGCCACCCTTCAAAGCAATTTTGGAACTCTTTTTCTGGAATGGCATCAGAGCAAGGCCATATGATGATATTAGCCTTGATGTCCTAAATGTCATCAAAATGTCTTCCTTTTAATATTTTCTTTATCTCTGAGTAAAGAAAAAGGTCATTAGGGGCCAGACAAGGAGAGTAGGGAGGGTGTTCCAGTACAATTATTTACTGGCTAAAATCTCCCTCAGAGACTGTGCTGTGTGTGCTGGTGCATTGTCATGGTACAAGAACTGTGAGTTGTCATTGGTCAAAAGTTGTTTTCATGTAAATTTTTCACACCATCTTTTCAGCACTTCCAAATAGCAAATTTGATTAATTATTTGTCCATGGTACTATTTGTACCATTTGGTACAAATTCATAATGTACAATGCCTCTGTTATCAAAAAGGGTAAGCAGTATAATTTTGACTATTGATTTGTATTGATGGAACTTTTTTAGTCCTTGAGAACTGGCTCACTTCCATTGTGCACTTTGATGCTTTGTTTCTGGGTCATAGTGGCACACCAATATTTCATCAACAGTGATAACACAACCCCAAATATCTTCTTGCTTCTTGAAAAGGTCTTGGCAAAGTTCTGTTCTCCTTTGCTTTTGTTCATTGGTGAGCTCCTTTAGGATACACCTTTTCCATCCCAAGATTCTTTTTCCTGTTACTCTATTGTTGTTTACTTGGTCTGCTATGGTTCTCCCAGTCAGCCTACAATTTTGATGCACAATTCAACAAATTTTTGTGATGTTTTCATCAGTTCTAGTAACTGGCCACCTTGATTTCTTTTCACTAATGAGGCTCTCTCTCTCCTCAGACAAACAGTTAATTCATACACTGCCATTTTCTTCATGAGAGTCCCATAAACTTAGACTAATGTGTTCCTGATTTCACTTTTATCCTTGCAAGTTTAACAAGAAATTTAATATTTGTCGCTGTAACTCAAGTTCTGACATTCTCACCGTGGCACACAAAAACATGCAATACTAATAATAAATGCCACTCAGCAAGACACTGCCACACGTTGACATGACAGTGAGACACTGACTTACCAAAATTATGAACACTTACAGTTGTTTGTGCAGTGCTACCAATGTAACCACATGGTGGCAAGTTTGTGAATTGTCAGACCTCATAAATAATAAGTTTGAATTTAAAGTCTCTTAAATTTAATGGAGCTCCTTTTTTGATTAGCATAAATAGACAAAGTAGGACTTACATAACTCTAAGAGACCTAAATAATTTTCAGAAAGGTAGTTTAAAAAAGTCCAATCATAAGTTTGCTGGCTCTTTAAAGAAGGAAACTCAAGTACTTGTTCAAGGAAATGGAGCAAAGAAGTTAGCGATGGTTTAAATTAATGGCCTTGATTGCTTAGTTATGAGAAACAAAGGTATACATATGTTATCAAATAAAAAGTAGCAATCTAAGTCCTTCAATATTTTTAAGTAAAATTTGAGATGTGTAATCCCATTAAAAAGTTGGCAAAGGATCTAAAAAATATCTCTCAAAAGGAGACATACAAATAACCAAAGGCATATGAAAAAAGTACCAACATTAGTAATCTTAAAAGAAATGCAAATCAAAACCACAATGAGATATTTTACCCCAGTTAGAATTGCTGTTACCAAAAAGACAAAAAATAACATGCTGCTGAGGATGCAGAAAAAAGGGAACTCTCATACACTGTTGATGGGAATGTAAATTACAGCCATTAAGGAAAATAGTATGGACATTTTTCAAAAAAGTAAAAATAGAAGAATCGTAATATCTAGCAATCCCGCTACTGGGTATGTATTTAAAGGAAAGGAATTCAGTGTGTCAGAGGGATACCTGCACTCACATCTTCCTGTGCTTGCACGTTCGTGGCACCACTGTCCAGGATAGGGAAGATAGGAAATCAAACTAAGTGCCCACCAGCAGATGAATGGATAAAATGTGGTACCATGTTTCCCCGAAAATAAGACACTGTCTTATATTTGTTTTTTCTCAAGAAGACACACTAGGGCTTATTTTCAGGGAATGTCTTCCTCTCTGCGCTGAAATGCATGGCATGGCTATGCAGCGTATCTGCATAGCCATAACTAGGTCTTATTATTGGGGTAGGGCTTATATTTAACAAATGCATAGAAATCCTGCTAGGGCGTATTTTGGGGGTAGTTCTTATTTTCGCGGAAACACGGTATACATACACAATGGAATAATATTCATCCATAAAAAGGAATAAAATCAAGGCATTTGTAGCAACATGGATGGAACAGGAAATCATTATATTAAGTGAAATAAGCCAGCCTCAGAAAGACAAATGTCACATGTACTCATTTATATATGAGAGCTGTAACAGTTGATCTTGCGGAGGTAGAGAGTAGAATGATAGTTACCGGAGGATAGAAAGGATGTTCGTTTGTGTTGGTTGTGGGGATGAAAAAGGGCTGGTTAGTGAATACCAGCACACAGAAGGAATAAGTTCTAATGTTTGATAGTAGAGTAGGGTGACTATAGTCAACAACAATGCACTATATATGTCAAAATATGTCAAAGTGAGGACATAAAGTATTCTCAGCACAAGGAAATGATAAATGCTCATAGTGATGCCTATCCTAAATACCCTGACTTGATCATTCCACATTCTCTGCGTGTAAAATATCCCATGTATCCCATGTATTTACACAAATATTATTTATCAATAAAAATTACCTAACTCTGAAAATGCTAAATGTTTATAATTTGATATGTAAATGTAGAAAAGTTAATATTACTAAACAAATGGAACATTTAGAAAAAACAGATAAGTTCAATAATTTTGATTTAAAACAACTATGTTGGGTGGGGCCTGTGGTTCAGTGGGTAGGGCGCCAGCTCCGTATACCAAGGGTAGAATGGGGTTTGAATGTGGCCCCAGCCAACTAAAACAGCAATGACAATAAAAAAAAAAAAAGCCAGGCATTGTGGCAGGCATGTGTAGTCCCAGCTACTCGGGAGGCAAGAGAATCGCTTAAGCCCACGGAGTTGAAGGTTGCTATGAGCTATGACACTACAGCACTCTACCAAGGTCAACAAAGTAAGACTCTGTCTCAAAATAAATAAATAAATAATAATAATAATAATAACTATGTTTTTGCCTACGTCTCTACTATGTTTGTGAAAAGTAATATTACTCTATAATTTTCTGCTTTATACAAAATTTGACTATGTTTTCTTATGGAAACTATAATTTGAACACTGTAAATTTCCTACCCTGATTTAATAGATCAAGCAAGATTTTTATCACCACAAAACATGTATGATTATGAAAAGATAAATATGTTCAGCTAAATTAGTAGTTTTCAACTGGAGATGATTTTACCACTCATGGAACATTTTGGATTATCTGGAGATGTTTTTGATTGTTATAACTGGGGGAGGTTGCTACCAGAATTTTAACGAGTGGAGGCCAGGGATCATGTTAACACACCTTATAGCACCTCACAATAAAGAACCATCTGGTTTAAAACATCAGTAGCACTAAGATTATGAAATTTATTACAATTAAATTTTGCCTTTATAAACTATTTATTTCTCTGATCTTACAGATTATAAACTGATGCTATATTGATAGTTATTTCATTTAAAAAGCCTATGTTAACAAATTATACTATTCTTGAAATTCATCAATGTTATTATATATAAAAATGGTTTATTCTTTTTCTTGTTAATGGAATAAGAACAGAATAAGAATAGAATTATGGATATGCCATACTTAATTTTATCTACTCATCAAGTTGAAGGATATTTGGGTTATTTCAAAGTTTGAGTGATAATTATTAAAGCTTCTATAGACATTGTTGTATAATAAAGAACTTAATTGGCTTTTGACCCTAGTTCCTTGGTGATAAGACTCTAATCCTTGGAATTTCCCTAGCAATAGAAGTGTCTTTGTTATTTGTGAGCCCCTTGTAGATCACCTGAGTTTATGCTAACAAGATGAGATGACTTAGGATGGAAGCTGGTCTTCTGAAATGTCAACCATGTGATTAGAAGATTGGTACTATGAGCCAGCTGATGTCTAGGGAGGGGAGGCAGGGTAAATATTGAGTTCAATCATGTGACTGATCAGTCCTGCGTATGTAATGAAGCTCCAATAAAAAATGGACAAAAATGGAGACTTCACATCTTTTATGTTTACCTGGATGGAGCTGGAACATATTCTTCTTAGTAAAGTATCTCAAGAATTGGGGGTAAAAAGTATCCAAGGTACTCAATACTACTGTGAAATCAATATATAATCATCTACACACTCATATGAATGGTAAAACATAACTATAGTCCGAAAAGTAGAAGGGAAGAAAAGAGAGAGAAGAGGGAAGGCAGGAGGAGGGAGAGTATTTGAGAGTATTAATGTGCATGATGCAATGGTACATTTCAAAACTATTAAGAAAAAAGTCTTACCACAACAAATAAGGTGATGGATGTGTTAGTTCAATGTAAGCATTTCACATTGTAGATCAAATCAGTACACTGAACCCCATAAATGCATCAATGTACACAGTTATGATTTAATTAAAAAAAAATGAACAAACTCTGGACAACAAAACTTATTAGAGCTTCCTGGTTAGAGAACACACTACTGTGCCAAGAAGATATCAAAGAACAAAATTTCAACACATTTAATTGGCTTTTGTTAGCAATTCATGAACAAGGGAGTATCCAATCTACAAAAGAGAAAAGAACTCCAGTGAGCTAAACAGAGTGAGTTTTATGGGCAGAAGAAAGCAGGGACAACAAATAGTGAACTGATTATTTCAAGATTACTTGTAGGTATGTAAACAAAATCTGTTGGCTTAATGGAATTTAGCTATCATCACTCTCCTGATTTCATGGGAGGTTAGATCTTACAAGTGAACAGATGAGCTTTCGGTTTCGTGACATAGAACCTTAGCACAGTTGACTCTGCTTTGAGCCTCTTTTACAAGGGTGACACACCCTGATTCTATGTGAAGAGTGCGTGGAAGCTCTGTATTATAGAACGTCACCTAGATCTTACTCTCTATCTCTTCCTCTGTCTTGTCCTGATTTTTGTCCTTTATAATAAAACTGTAATGATAATCATAGTGCTTTCCTGAGTTATATGAGCTACTGTATTGATTTTTCAAACCTGAGGAGGTTGTGGGATCTTCTGGATTGTGGGATTTGTAGCCATTTGATAAAAAGTGCAACTGATTTGGGTACTCACAAATGCAGCTGGTGTCAGAAATAAGCGCATTCTTGTTGGGGACCATGGTTTTAAACCTGTGGAATGTGATTCTAACTGGGTAGTGTCTCAATTGTATTACAGTATGCCAGTTTGTGCCAGAATAAACCTTTGTGTACAAGTCTGTGGATACATTTTAATTTTCTTGGGTAAATTTTTAGGAGTGGGATTGCTATGTTATATAATATATATTCAATTTTATGAGAAACTGCCAAATGTTTCAAAGTAGTTATAACATTTTGTATTCTTACTAGAGATGTATGAGCATTTTGGCTGTTCTGCATTCTTGCCTGCATGAGGCTTTACACGTGTAAGGCTTTTAATTTTTTTTTAAGCGTCACCATTCTAATGGGTGTTTGGTTGTCTCTTATTGTGGGTTTAATTTGCATTTTTCTGATAACTAATATGTTATGCACCATTTCATACTTATCTGCCATCGTATCTCTTCATTGAAATCAGATCTTTTGTCCATTTCATTTGGATTATTTGTTTTCTCATTGATGAGTTCTGGGAGTTCTGTGTACATTCTGAACATAGGTTCCTCATCATATGTGTGTTTTCTTTTAAGCCACAGTCTGTGGCTTATCTTTTAATTTTCTTGACAACGTCTTTCAAAGAGCAGGGGTTTTTAATTTTGGTAAAGTGCAGTTTATCAATGTTTCCTTTTTGATTCTTGTAAGAACATTTTGCTTAACTCAATACCACAAAGATATTCTCTTCTGAGTTCTTCTGGAAGTTTTACATTTTCAGTTTTCACATTTTATGTTTGTAGTCCAAGTTACAGTTTATGTATGGTGTGAGTTATGAATTGAGGTTGTTTTTATTAAAGCCCAATCTTTCCAGCATTACTGGTTGAAAAGACCATTCTGTCCCCCATTGAATTACCTTGGCATTTTCTTGAATATTAATTGACCACATATATGTAGTTCTATTTCTGGATTTCTGTTCTGTGAATCTGTTTATTTTTTTGCTTATGCTATAGAATTTTAGTAAGTCTGAAAGTCAGTAGTGTGAGTCCTCCAACTTGGTTTTGTTTGTTCAAAATAATTTTAGCTATTTGGGCTCTTTTCTTCTCCGTATAAATTTTAGAATCAGCTTGTCCAGCAGTCAAAACAAACAAAAATGATAACAAAAAACTCTGCTAGGGTTTGCTTTTAATCTATTGGTCAATTTGGTGAGCATTAACATCTTAATATTGAATCTTTCAATCCATATATATCATGATTTTTCTCATCACTGTTCTATAGTTTCATTTAATAAATCCTTTATGTATTTTGCTAATTTATTCAGTATTTCATGTTTATTGATGTTATTATGAATGTATTTAATTTGAATTTCCAATTGTTCATTGCTAGCATATAGAAGTGAAATGTTATTATGTTGACTTTATATTCTGTGACCTTGCTAAACTCACTTGAAGATTCTTTGGGATGTTCTACCTAGACAACCGTATCATCTGTTTTTTTGTTTTTGTTTTTGTTTTTTATTTTCTTTTGGTGGGAGCAGAGTCTTTTTCCATCACCCTGGCTAGAGTGTAGTGGTGTATAGCTCACTGCAATCTCCATCTCCTGCTCAAGTGATCCTCTTGCCTCAGCCTCCCAAGTAGTTGGGACTCCAGGTGTGCACCTTTGTGCCCAGCTAAGTTTTCTAATATTTTGTAGAGGTCTCCTCCTTGTTCAGGCTAGTGTCAAACTCCTGGTTACAAACATTGAATTTCTATTATTAAGGATTTTTGCACCATGATTATGAGGGATATTAGTCATAGGCTGTATTGCAATGTCTGGTTTGAATAACAAGGTATTATGACAACATCACAACATGAGTTGGGGTGTATTCTATCTATATATTTTGAAAGAATTTGTGTAACATTGGTATTACTATTTCTAATTATTAGAATTTGCCTATGAAGCTATAAGAACTTGGGGTTTTCTTTGGGGGGGAGAGTTTTGAACTATGAGTTCAGTGTCTTTAGTTAGATAAAGGATTATTCAACTGATTTAATTCTTCTTAAGAACGCTTTGATAGTTGGGGATCTTGGAAGGGATTTCATCTAAACTGTTTATTTCATCTAAATCAGAGTTTCTCAACCAAAGTGACATTTGGGCAGGATAATTCTTTGTAGGAGGGTGGCCTGTGCATTATAGGATGGATGTTTAGAAGCATCTCAGCTTTCTACCTACTAGTTACCAGGAGGAAACCCCCTAGTTGTGACAAACAAAATGTATCCAGACATTCTGTCAAGGGTTCCCTGTTAGTTGAGAACCAAGTGATTGAATTTATTGGCTTAAAGTTGCCTATGGTATTCTCCTATCCTTTAATGTATGTAAGCACTAAAAGAGTTTCTCCTCTTTTATTCTTGGTATTAGTTCAGCAGTCTCCAACCTTTTGGCACCAGGGACTGGTTTCATAGAAGCCAATTTTTCCATGGATGAGTACAGAGAGTGGGTGGGAGTGGATCTGCCAGGAGGCAGAGCTCAGATAGTAATGTGAGCCATGGGGGCAGCTGTAAATGTAGATGCAGCTTTGCTCACTCACCTGCCCACCCCTCACCTCCTGCAGTGTGGCCTGGTTCCTAACAGGCCACAGACCAGTACTGGTGATTGGGGGCCTTGGCTTTAATTGTAGTTCACAAATTGAGAGTTGTTTTTCATTTTTATTCAAGTCAGAAGATATTTTATTTCTATTTGATTCCTTCTCTGACCCATGGGTTACTTAAAAGTATGTTTTTTAATTTCTAACTATTTGGAGATATTTCCATATACTTGATATTGATTTCTAGTTTAATTCCATTTTTGTTAGAGAACATACTTTGTATGACTTTAGTTCTTTTTAATTTGTTGAGTTTTGTTTTATGGCCCAGAAAATGCTCTATCGTGGTGAAAAAATGTATATTCTGCTTCTTGTTGGGTAGAATGTTCAATAATTGTTGGTTAGACCAAGCTGTTTAAGTTGTGTATTCAAGCCAGTATTCCTAACAGTTCTTTTCTATTTGGTCTTTCACTTAATGAGAGAGGAATGTTGGAGTCTCCAATTCTAATTCTGGCTATGTTTGCTTTTATTTCTCTCAGGTTTTGCATAATGTTTTGAAGCTTTGTTCTCGGTTACATACGTATTTAAGGTATTTATGTCTTTATGATGAATTTACCTATTTATCCTTACCTAATGTTCCTCTTTATCCTGGGAGATATTCCCTTTTCTAAAGTTGACTTCATCTGATATTAACTTTCTTTAGATTAGTGTTTGAATGGTATATCCTTTTCATTTCTTTACTTTTAAGCTATCTGTATCTTTATATTTTAGGGAAGGGGTTGGCAGGGGTTTCATAACTTATGATAAAAAGTTTTAGGCTTTGTAGGTCATGAATGGTTTCTATCATATTTTTTTTGTTTAAACAACATTTTTAAATGTAAAACCATTCTTTCCTCTAACGCCTTAAAAATACATGCTGCAAGCTAGAGTTAGCCCATGGGCTACAGTGTGTTGACCCTTGTTTTAACAATTATCTTGGTGACTAGATATAATTGGCCGATTGGTTTTGTGTTTTTTTTTTAATGCCTGCCTTTTGATTTGTATTAGTGTATGTTAAATGTAGTTAAATGGCTTGTATCTAATTATTGATATACTTGAATTTAAATTTATCATCTTGCTAGCTATATTTCTATTTATGCCATTTGTTCTTGATTCTCCTTTTCTTTTGTACTGAGTATTCTTTATGTTTCCATTTTATCTTCTCTGTTGCATTAGTATTAGCTTTATTTCCTTTAGAAAAAATTAGTGGTTCCTCTAAGGTTTGAAATATACAACTTTATCTTATCACAGCTTCATTAAAATAGTAAAATAGCTTATGTATAGTCTAAGAATCATATAACAGTATATTTCTAATTCTTTATTATTGTCATGCATTTTATTTTTACATATAAGTCCTATAGTAAACTCACCTATTTTATGTTAGTCAAGTGTCTCTTAAAGTAATTACAAACAAGAAAAAGTAACATTTTACATTCATTTTTTACTACTTTCAGTGCTTTTAATTTTCTTATATAGATCCTAGTTTCTATCTACTAATATACTGTGAGAAAAATTTTAATTTAACATTTTTTGTGGTACATGTCTGTTGCCATTGAGTTCTCTCAATTTTCATTGTTTATAAGAGTCTTTATTTTACCTTAATTTTTGAGTAGTATATTCACCATGCATAGAATTCTGTTATGGAATTCTAGGCTGGTCACAAACTCCTGTGACCAGGCAGGAGGATCACGTGAGCTCAGGAGTTTGTGACCAGCCTAATTCTGTTATAATTAACTCTGATTTTTTATTATTACTACTTTAAATAGCCACCCCCCAAACTGTAAAAAGATCAGTGGTTGCCAGGGACTTGGGTAGAGGGGAGATAGAGATGAACAGGTGAAACACAGGGATTTTTCAGGTGGTAGGATTATTCTGTATGAAACCACAATGGCGGATACATTTCATTAGGCATGTACAAAGCCCATAGAACTGTACAATATAAAGAGTAAACTTTAAGGTAAACTATGGATATAGTTACTAGTAATGTAACCATTATATTGTATAATATAATTGCATTAATAACCTTATTTATTATAACAAAGAATTGTAATAAATGTACCTCACTGATACATAATGTATCAAGAAATATAAGAAAAATTGTGGAACTGAGAAGTGAGAAAGGGGATGGGTTGGTATATGAAACTATGAGATAGTTTCTCTTGCACTCAGGCTTGAGTTTGGGGTCTATAGTATAATGTCTTCATATAGTATTATTTTTGGAAAATTATTTTTATATATTTCTTATTTTTTGTTCTGTTTTTTTCTGGGACTCCATTATTCATATGTTAGTTCAATTGATGGTGTCCTTCATTTCTGGAATTTTTTTCTATTCTCTCTTTGTGTTCAATCCATGAAAGGGGATTTGATTGATTGATCCAGGCATTATCCAATTGGGGACATTTCTGTTGGGTGGATATTTCAGAGCAGACCACATCAGAAGTCACCTTTTAATTGCCAGGTGTGGTGGCTCATTTCTGTAACCCTTGCAGTCTGGGAGGCTAAAGGCAGGAGGATCACGTGAGCTCGGGAGTTTGTGACCAGCCTAAGTAAGAGTGAGATTCCATTTCTACTAAAAATAGAAAAATTAGCAGGGCAATGTGGTGGGTGCCTGGAGTCCCAGCTATTTGGGAGGATGAGGCAGGAGGATCACTTGGGCCCAGGAGTTTGAGCTTGCTGTGAGCTATGATGATGCAACTGCACTCTAGTCTGGGCAATAAGGAAGTCAGCTTTGGGTCAAGAGTCATTTTTTGTGCATTTGGCTAGGGTGGCACTTTATGGTATGAAGCATGGATGCCTATAGCTGATTCTCTCAGCAGGGCATCACAGACAAGGAGATTTCTGATGGAGAGATGCCATAGAAATAGCCAGCATGCAAGGTATGGCAGACTCTTGTCCAATACAGATTACACGAGAAAGCAATAAGAAAAGCAGAATCATCCTTTCAGAGAAGGAAATCAAGATAATTTTCAAACTCATGTCCTCAAACAGAGAAATGTTATTTGAAAGCTCTGAGTATACATATAAGTTTGTAGGACTTGAGGCACAATTAGAAGAGAATTTCCTCTGAGAAGGCAGTTTAAATGAAACCTGCAATCATGTAGTTAATAATCTGAAGATTAGACACCAGGTCTGTGTTCCTATTAGAACAGAATCACACATTCGTCCAAAACTGTACTTGTCTGAAGTCAGTATATAGAAAATAGCTTTTAAGTAATTCATTAATTAATTCTCTCTGCTGAAGGGTAATTGTGGGGGAAAGATAATCCTTTACTAGTTGTGGTGAAACCCTGTCCCTGACTAGTTTCTACTTGTAATTGACTTGAACTCTCTTACAGTGAGGCAACATGTGGTGGGAGAAACAAAAGAAAAGGGGCATTGGAATAAAATTCTCCTGGTTGAAACAATAGTTCTATAACCTGCTGACTGTGTGACCCTAGTCATTGACAAAATCATTCTGGGGCAGGGACTAGTTTGAGCCTCAGATGTACTCATTCTAGAATTCAGATGCTTTGGGGTACATATAATTGACAGAGAGGACCTAAGCGTTCTCTGGAAGAGAATATGTTTTAAGGGGAGTGAAAAGGAATCTGGAATAGAGGCTTGGTCAAATAATATTGCCCCATTAATCAGAAAAGAATAATAATGCAGAGAATGGTGTCTCCAAGATGAGCTTTTCCAAAAATCTCTGCAAAACCTTTAAGTCATAGGCAGTTATATGAGACGTATGTATCCAAGACTGTAGCCCAAAGATGAAAGAGAAATGAATTCTTACTTTAGCAGAACACTTTTGGTGCACCAGGTATCTGGAGAACAGGAAGAACAGAGTACATCGTGGGTACCACCTGTGAACCATTGGCAAGCACAGTGCTGTTGGACATGAGGCCCAATAGGGCTCTGGGCCCTTCCTCCTCTTCCTGTGTTTGTTTCAGAGTTAGTTTCCTATTAGCCTAAGTCATTTTTTTTTCTTGTAAAACTTTCCTTCCAATAGAAGTTAAGCTTTCTAAATGATGTCCACACATAATTTTTATTTATTATTATTACTATTATTATTATTTGAGACAAGGTATTGCTCTGTCCTCTGGCTGCAGTGCAGTGGTGTTGTCATAGCTCATTGCAACCTCAAACTCCTGGTCTCAAGTGATCCCCTCACCCTAACCTCCCAAAGTGCTAGGAAGACAGGTATGAGTCCTATGCCTGGCCCACACATTTCTTTTGCAGGGCCATTTGTATTTCTTGAAATATTGCTGAGCTTACATATAACCTTAGGAGACTTCTTATATAGATAAAACAGCATCATATTAGTAAGTGGTAAAAAAAATTTTAAAGATTCTATTCCTTCAGTCTATACACAGGCTGGTACTTGAAGTCCATCCTCTGGTCTCACTATACCTCTGAAGGAAGTTATTAATTTGTTTCTTTTAAGCTGTAGTCATGGAAATAATCTTACCAGGAGTCAGTTTACAACTTGTAAAAAATAATTAGGAAATTTTACATCATATTAATATCTTCTAACTCTGCATTTTAGAGTGACCCTTCAGAGTTTGAGTCACAAGCCTGCTCTTTATTGATGGCTGCCATGTGTTTTTTGGAATAAGAGTTCAAGAATGGTAGGCCTGCAAGAGAAGAGTGGGATATCTATCATCCCTTTAGATGCCCTCAAGTCCTGTTCCTGCTGTTGACCCTGAATGTAAAGGCTATAATATAAACTATCAGGTCAAAATTAATCAGTCAAAAACCCTGAGAGCACAGGGTGTCAGGAAGTTGGGTACTAGCACCAATAGACAGCCCCTTGGCCTGGAGCTTAGGAGTTTGCAATCTGGGCATAGAAACATAACAGTGAAGCCCTCAGTAGTCATGGTGTGGTACCTACTGCCAGCATTAATCAGCGAACTCTGAACAGGTGAGGAAGACAAGGCAAGCCAATAGGTAGTCAAAGGCCAGGCCAAGGAAGACACGAGATGCTTCCTGGATGATGCAGGGAGAGTGTGAGGCATCTGTATGTCCTCCAAGCTGAGTGAGTGCGGCCAACCAGTCACCCGTGGCTGTACTACTACCTGGGGTTTATCCATGGGCTGTGCTAGCAAAGCTTATCATACAGTGAGATTGTCATGGCTGTTCTCTTTAGAATTGTTGCCCTTTGGTCTCCTAGTTAGAATTTATGAATCATGGGCATGAGAGAGATACTTTGAACTATGACAAACATCAGTGTTACTGTGATAGAAACTTGCAGCTTCCTAAAGCCTTTCAATAAAAAGCTAAGGCTCAATAATAATACTCTAACAATAAGTTAGAAAATACAGTGAAGGGATAGTTGTTTTATACTGTTCATCTAGCATTTAGAGAGTTTGAATTTTGAATGACATGATGTTTAAATCCATCCATAGAGCAGGATACTTAAGTATTTGAGACTGTTGAGTAACAGTCTGCTGCTTACTTAGAAACTCTTTCAGCAACAGGTGCTATTTCTTTTTCTCATCAGGACATCAAAAGATCAAAGAAGTGTGAAATGTGCCTTAATGCAGCTGAGCCCATGATCATACACAAAGAAATGAAAGTCAGAGAGCTGTGAGCAAATGCCCTTTGACACCTGTTTTTGGCATCTTGGTTTGTTTTTCTTCCCACAGCATTTTACACCTCCTGATTTAATTTTCTCCCAGCTGGCCAGGCCTAGATAGTGCACACACACATCCAACTGGGTTAACATGGGGCAGGGATTGAACCAGGAGCATTGGCCTAATCATGTATAAGCCTTGAGCCCTAGCACTCACGCTGCCTTTTCCCACTACGAGCTGGTGACTTGAGCCTGCAGGTCTGATCTGGAGTCTGCAAAGTTCAAAAACTGTCAGAAAGTTTATCATCTTCAAACAGGCCTTTCTAGGAGACTTGAAGGAACTTTGGGTCAATACAAAAAGTGATTTTGGTTGGAGTAACCCCTGTGACATTCTCACCATACTCCTGAGTCAAAGGGCAAATCCTGGCAGCCAGCAGCAGACAGACACACCAAGCTATGAGTATCGAAAATTGGAAAGTTTGATTTTGGCTCTGTACTTTTATACAATGCCAAGGCGATGTGGTGTGCAGTGGCAGTATACTTTCTCTTTGGGCCACAGACAATGGGAATTTAATCCTAATCCTCATTACACTGTCTTCCAAAGGGAGATGCAAGGCACCTGTGGAGCTGGGCAGATGGAACGATTGATATGAATTTGAAAATCTGAGCCGAGGAGTGGCACCATACTCTTATCATCAAGCATAGTTTTTGTCTAGATCTGTTTTCTGCTGTACCACCACTGTTCATAATTTCTGTAACTTCCCCAGAATGATATGAAAAGGGATGTTGGCAATAACATGGTATATTAAACAGGCCATGAATTTATTTCCAAGACTAAAATAATACTTGAGTGCAAAGGCCTATGCTGCCTCATAAATTAAATATATAACCCTCAAAGGGACAAAATAAGTCGAGAAATAATCTCAAGTGCCTAAGAATTCACTTGATGATAAACAGGGCAGCTGAAATCAGTGGGGCAAAGGGGAATTTAAGAATGGATTTCATGACAAGTAATGTGCTCATTCACGTTTTACCTGTATATCATGATAATATACACTAAAAATCATGTTTAAAAAGAAACCCTCAAAGCACCAGAAGGAAATATTGGGAGAATTCCTTTATATCCTTAAGTGGAGAAGGTATTTCAAATGATGACTCAAAATCCGAAAACCATAAAATGAAAGATTAATTCAAGTACCTAAAAAACCCAGCAAATTATACCAAATTTTACAAAAGCCAACTGACAAATTGGGAAAAATATATCACAAACAAAGGTCAAAAAAATCCTAATACATACAGATCTCCTAAAATTCATTTTGAAAAAAATGATTTTTTTTTTTTTTATTGTTTGGGATTCACTGAGGGTACAAAGAATTAGGTTACGCTGATCGCATTTGTTAGGTAGAGTCCCTCTTATAATTGTGTCCCACCTCCAAGAGGTGTGCCATACACCATGACACCCCAATCCCCTCCCACCTCCCCTCTCCCCATCACTTCCTTCCCCTACCCCCCACTATGTATTAGATCATCTACTGCCTTCATATTAGAATTGAGTACATTGGATTCTTGTTTCTCCATTCTTGTGATGCTTCACTAAGAAGAATGTGTTCCACCTCAATCCAGGTTAATATAAAAGATGTAAAGTCTCCATCTCTTTTAATGGCCAAGTAGTATTCCATGGTGTACATTTACCACAGCTTATTAATCCATTCCTCTGTTGGTGGGCATTTAGGTTTTTTCCTACATTTTGGTAATAATAAATTGAGCTGTGATAAACAATCTAGAAAATGATTTATTTTAAACATGGAGGGAGCATTTTTTATACATTGTGTGCCTTGCCTTTCAGGTCAGTGAGAATTTCTGCATACTTTCTTATAGCTATGTTTCATTAGAGGAATTATAATTTTTTAGCCACTCCCCTATTGATGAACATAGGAGTTTGTTTTCTCTAATAGTTCGTTAGAAAATAATTTACAAAAAGAAGAATTGTAATGTTTAAGAGCTTAGACCAGGGATTCTCAAACTTTTTAAACAGGGGGCCAGTTCACTGTCCCTCAGACCATTGGAGGGCCAGACTGCAGGCCGCGGGACGAGTCAGCTGCTAAGCAGGACAGGCAGCAGTGGCAAAAACAACCGGTGGGCCAGATAAATGTCCTTGGCAAGCTGCATGTGGCCTGCGGGCCATAGTTTGAGGATGGTTGGCTTTGAGTTTTGGCTCAAAGATCAATTTCAAGCTACTTCACCTTGGGCAAGTTACTTAACCTCACTGTTTCCTCATTTTTGTAATGGATTTAAGATAATAGTACCAACAACATGAACCCATGATGAGGATTCAGTGTGTTAATATATAGGTAAAGGACTTAGAATTAATGCCCGAACCATCATGAGTCCTGTAGAAGTGTTATTTATCATTATCATCACCATGTGTGAAACGATAGAAATTTTACTGACTCTATAAACTTCTGCTTTTATGAGAGAACTTAAAAGGGAATGTTATTTCTTAAAGGCAAAAAATGAGATCTAGGGTGAGCTAACAACTCTTACTGTCTCTTTTTAGTGAAGAGCTGCTAAAAAATGCAGCATGGCAGACAGCAGCCTAGATGTCAGTAAATGTAGAGAGCTGTTTTAGAATCTGCAGAGTAGGGAGCATGCCAGGGAAGTCTGCTGCAGGTGGACCCAGACTACACTTTGAGAAAGTACCACTAACAGTCCCCTGGGTGGGTAGTACTCACATTTTAAGTATAATGCCTTAGGGAAGTTGGTCAAGTTCAAGTTTCTTAGAAGATAAGCCATAGTTTAGCTATAACCAACGTCAGAGGAGAAATTTTCAGAGTGTGTTTGTTGTTTGTTTGTGTTTTGCATTCTAATTTACATTGTAGGTCCTTGGGATCAGAGAATTTGATTTTCAGTTTATCTCATAAGGCCCAGATATATTCTCTTAACACATTCTTGTTAATATTTTATTTATTTATTTTTTTGAGACAGAGTCTCATTTTGTCGCCCTCGGTAGAGTGCCGTGGAGTCACAGCTCACGGACGGCAACCTCAAACTCCTGGGCTTAAGTTTCTCTTGTCTCAGTCTCCTGAATAACTGGGACCACAATGCCCAGCTATTTTTTTGTTTTTAGCAGGCTGGGACTAGGTTCAAATCTACCAGCCCTGGTGCATGTGGCTGGAGCCCTACCCACTGACCTATGAACGCTGCCTTGTTAATGTTTTAAAGCTGGTTTGAGTTAGAAGAAGAAAGAAGAAGTTCTAATACTTGCTTCAAGATTTCTTGCTCTCAAAGACAGAGATTGGTGCTATAAAAGAAAAAGCAGGAGCTTATAGTCAGTCACATCCCAGCTTATCAATTACTAAACTGAGAAATGTTAGGAAAGTTACCAAACTTCTTTGAAAATCAGTTGCCTTTTTTATAATATCAGTATACTAATACTGTACTGAATGCCCACAGTTATTCCAATGACTAGAGACAGTGTTCATCAAGAGAATGCCATATGGCAGGGTCTCAGCAATAGATATTATTTGATTAAAGCTCACTTTCCTAGGGGGTTCTCTTTTTGTTGTCTGATACCCCCTCCTGGAAAGTCTAGAACCTGAAATAAGCAAATGTCAGAATCACTTGCTTGATTGAAGATCATGTAGTATCTAGAGACAGTGTTTTAGGGAGAATCTGAAATCAAAATCAAAGCCAACCCAACCAAAAGGAAAATTCAGATGAACACCAGAAAATTCAAATAAGGGTGGAAGGCAAAGCCTGGAGGAATTGTCTGAATAATTATGTAAGTTATTATAATTATCTTTTGTTGATATTTACATGTCCAGAATTTACATACATTATCTATGTTAATCTTTACTCAAATTCTATAAGACATAGGAGTAAATCTTAGTGACCTTTTATTAGGCAACAGTTTCTTATATAGAACACTAAAAGCACAAGGAACAAAGAAAAGATAAATTAGACTTCATCAAAATTTAAAATTTTGTATTACAAAGAGCATTATCAAGAAAGTGAAAAGACAGCCCACATGAAGAAAATAATTTGCAAATTATATATCTGATAAGAGACTTGTATACAGAATATATAAGCAGCTCTTACAACTCAATCATAAAAAGACGAACAACCCAATATTCCTCCAAACAAGACACACAACTAGACAGTAGCATGTGAAAAGATGCTCAACATCTTTAGTCATTAGGGAAATGAAAATCAAAAGCACAATAAAATATTACTTCATCTCTACCAGGAGGGATTGAATCAAAAAGACAATAGCAAAGATGGAGAAATACCCTGCTGGTGGGAATGTAAAATAGGACCAGCCATTTTGGAAAATAATTTGGTAGTTCCTCAAAAATGTGTTACACACAGTTACCGTAAGACATGTTAAACAAAGCCTTGATGACAGCGCCTTGGTTTACAGTATGTGGTTTAATGAACATATTAAGCCCACTATTGAGAGACCTACTGCTCAGAAAAAGATGTCTTTGAAACTTACTCCTGAGAGTTCTGATGGACATGTACAAGGATATTAATGTTGTTTTCATGCCTGCAGTCCATGGATCAAGGAGGCATTTTTATTTTCAAGTCTTTACATTTTAAAAATGCATTTTGTAAGACTATAGCTGCCACAAATTGATTCCTTTCATAGATCTGGGCAAAGTAAATTCAAAACCCTCTGGAAAGGATTCGCTATTCTAGATGCCATTAAGAACTTTCATGATTCATGGAAGGAGGTCAGAATACCAACATTCACAGAAGTTTGGAAGAAATTGATTGCAGCCCTCATGGATAACTTAGAGGGGTTCAAGACTCAGTGGAGGAAGTAAGTACAGGTGTGATGGACATAGCAAGGACTAGAATTAGAAGTGGAGCTTGAAGATGGGACTGAATTGCTATAATCTCATGATAAGCTTGAACAGAGGAGATGATTCTTACATATGAGCAAAGAAAGTGGTTTCTTGAGATGGAATCTACTCTTGGTAAAGATCCTGTGAACATTGTTGAAGTGGCAATAAAACATTTAGAATAGTCCATAAACTTAGTTGATAAAGTAGTGACAAAGGTTGGAGAGGAGTGATTCCAATTTTTTTTTTTGAGCGATTCAATTTTGAAAGAAGTTCTACTGTGAGACAAATGCTATCATACAGTGTCATGTGCTACAGAGAAATGTTTTGTTAAAGAAAGAGTCAAATGATACGACAAACTTGTCTTATTTTAGGTAAATGCCACCGCCACCTCCAGCTTCAGCAACCACTGTCATCAGCATCAAGGCACAACCCTTTATCAGCAAGCAGATGATGACTTATTGAAAGATTGTTAGTATTTTTTAGCACTAAAGTATTTTAGAATTAAGGTTTGTACATTTTTTAGACATAAGGCTGTTACACACTTAGTAGACCACAGGAGAGTGTAAATATATAACTCTATGCACTTGGACACCAAATTTATGTGACTTGCTTTATTGCTGTATTTGCTTTATTGCTGTGGTGTGGAGCCAAATCCACATTATCTCTGAAGTATGCCTGTACTAAAAATCACTGAAGTGTATTCTTTAAATGTGTGCATTTTATAGTGTGTGAATTATATCTCAATAAAGTTATTGAAAAAAGTTTTAAAACTTTATGAAGTAGATATTGTTTCCATTTACAGATAGAGGACCTGAAGCTTGTTAACCCCCCCCCCCTTGGCTAGGATTCAAAAGCAGTCTGTCAAGCCCCAAACCTAGATTCTTGACTATAATGTTCTAATGTTATAAGACCTGCCTGAGCTAGAGAGAAAAACTAGTAGCTCTTAAAAGGGACCTGTGGTCTTAGACTTGCCAGAGAAGGAGTTGTTTCTTAAGGGTCAGGCCTGGCTTCTAAGAAAGATTGTTCTGACATAATTCTGGTTCACTATTTCATTGAGGAGTAATCTCAGGTTTCTGAAATTATTTGTTGGTTACAAAGAATATGATGAGACAGGCCCATGTGTGGAGCATAGAAAGCTCTCTCTATTCCATCGCAGAGAACATTGACTGTGATATGGTTAAGTCCAGATGCTCTCAAACTTTATTGTATTTCAGCATCATCTGATGATCTGGTTGAAAATGCAGATATCCAGGCTTTACGCCAGAGATGCTGGATCAAAAATTGAATATCATAGCCTGGTGATTTTTATCAGGTGGGTGGATTAAGGGCACAGAATCTGGTGACAACTGGTAGGTTTCTGTAAATAGACTTTATTCACTAAGGAGCTCAGTTAGCAAAGGAGCTTAGTAAGCAAGAGGTTGCTAAATGGAAGAAGTGGCCCCTGGCCATTGTCTGTGGCACTCAGGACACTTTGCCCCAACTCCAGAACCACAATGGTGGCCTGAAGAACAGCACTTCACCTAGGGGGATCCAGTAATGTTTTGAGTATGTTGGTAAAAACAATTTGTCCTTTTTGAAAGCAACTCAAATAATAACAGTAAGAAGTTTTAAGTAGAATTCATCCTACATCTTTCCACTATTGTGTTATACTTTGATGAATACATATTTATGTAACTCTGAGTCTGTATACCTACAGAGATAGTCTTATGAAATTTTACATGAATGGGATAATACAATCAATACATGATATTTCATAAACTTGCTACCAATATCCTTGGGACTCTCATGTTTTAGGTAGAAAATACTTCTATTTTCAAGAAAAAAATAGCATGGCTTTGATTCTCTATAGTTTCATAACAGCCACCATTTTATATGAAATATATAAACCCCAGTCTTAAAATACATGTTCCAAATCAACAAATCACAAAATTTTCATTGATCTTTATGTCATTACTCTTCTATCCCCTATGTATTGCAAGGTACAGATGTATAATTTTTTAAATAGTTTTTTAAAAGATTAAAATAAACAATGTCTACCATATATTTTTAGCAGTGCTGGAAATATCATAATCAAAATAATTTTATGAATGCTTTCTAGAAGCACAAATGTATGCAGGTCCTTAGAATTAAAAATTGTGGTATTTGAGAATTTATAAAAACGAACTTTTTTTATATGTAGAAGGACAGAATATTAGAATTTTGTCCCTGAGTTTTCTTACAATTCTAAAATTCTCCTGATTCTGAAATCTTGGGCAAGATTCAACTAATGAGCTGTTCTGTAAACCTCACCGTACTTTGTAATAAACATACACTGAAAGCATACCCAATAATATTTATTGACAGAAATTCTAGAATTTTTCAAATTCAAGCTTTGTCTTTCAACAATCATTCATCCTATCTTCCAAAAATTTGACAGATTATTTTCTGCTTTTATCCTGGGGGATGTCTACACAAGACTTTAGTTGTTGATTCTAACTGAGAGGAAGAGTTAAGTTGAACCATGAAAGAAATTAGGCAGAAGGAATTTTGTTTTGAAATATGTCTTAAAAATAGTAGTTGTTTCTCAAGAGAAATGCTCAATTTGATTTGCATAAATAATGAGAAAAAGCAAATTGTTTTTATTTGTGATTACATGGGTTGACTGTTAGTAGGGATTAAGGAAACAAACCCACAGAAACCTCTCGGTTTGGGGGGATGCCCACTTATTTAGAGAGAGATTCTTAATCTTCAGGAAAATTATAAGTTTATATGATCTTTGAAAAGAGTCAAAGGTATTGCACAGACCACTGAATGGCCTTCAAAAGAAATAGGTAGGCACACGAGGCTGGTTGGTGTTTCCACACTAGGGATTTTACTGCCATTCTGAGATTATAGCTAAAGGCAGTTAAGTTGCTAATGGAAGTGTGAGGCACTATGGAGAGGATCAGAAATGTTTGGAAAAAGCATTAGGGAATGAAAGAGAATGGAATTCACCACTTTCCATTTCTGTGTGCTGAATGTCAATTACATTAGGTTCCTAATGTAACAGCCTAACCAGGAGCAGTGCAGGAATCAAAAAGAAACAATGGTTGCAGTTTGACAACCGCATGGTCACTGTGCAATAATGCCTCCAGAAGTGACCACCACTAGATAATAACATTCTAGAGCTCTTATGTAGATTTGTTAACATAGAAGATGTTTTAGAGACTACCCAATAGACTACGTTTTCAGTTTCAAAAACATAGTATAATTGAGTATGGTGGAAATGAACATAACTGTACATAAAGATAAATTTTTCAATAAATTTACTGTACTCTCGCTAGCCTTGGGACTAGGAAATTTTATTTCTGTGTTTTATTTATCCTTAAGAAAATAGTGTAAAAACAGATGATAATGCAATTTTAAGTTACAAAATACAAAACAAATACATGACTGTCTTTAAAGTTGTGATAGCCCTATGAATCTGAAAGAGTGGAATCTTTGACAGTCTTTGGGATTCCCAAAATATTTCAACAGTATGATTCATTATTAAATGCTCAATGCAAGGTGGGATCTTATATTAAACCCTAAATAGAAAAGTCTTTTTACCATACCCCCACAGTCCAAAAGATGGGAGTCAAAAGTCACTACATACACTGAGATAAACAGGCTAAGATGAGTTTAGGGGCCAAGAGAAAGCTTTCCCTCTGCCCTCAGAAGGTTCATTGAAAATGAGCTGACAAGAGAGGGATTAAAGGAGAAAAAGGCATACAAGAATTATTCTTCATGCATAGCACAAGGTAATCATAGGAGAATGATTACCCAATAACCCAGTGGGGTACAGGTATTTATATACGCTTCCTCATCAGGGAAATGGAGATTAGGGATGTAGGAATAAATGATTTTCAGAGGAAATAAATGATCCCAAACAGTAACCTAGAACATATTTTCTACCCACTGTCCACCATTTCTCATAGTGGAATTTCACTATGAAAAAAGGTTGTCTTATTATACAGACAATGTCTCCCTAGTAATCTCTTGGAGCTGTCCTCAGAAGAATAGCTGGAAAACTGTCAGAGTATAGTGACAACTCCTAGTTTTTTCTTTGGTGGTTAATCTTTCCTGATTATTTTGATGATATTCTTAGGGAGGGAGTGTTTAAAAAGTTGAATTTCTTTTAGAAAGAAGTTTTCTTAATGTAATAAGGAAATTCCAAAGATGCAATATCTATTACTGATAACCAGCATCTACAGAGAACTCAAGCAAATCAGAAACCCGCCATTAAAAAATATACAAAAGACATGAACAGAAACTTTTCAAAGGAAGGTAGTCTAATGGCCAACAAACACATAAAAAATGCTCAACATCCCCAGTCATTAGGGAAATGCAAATTAAAACCACACTGAGATATCACCTAACTCTGGTGACAAAGGCTTTTATCAAAAAGTTTCAAAATAACAGGTGCTGGCATGAACTCAGAGAGAAAGGAACACTCATACACAGTTGGTGGGACACAAACTAGTACAACCTCTAGGGAAAGTTGTATGGAGATACCTCAAAGAACTTAAAGTAGACCTACCATTTGATCCAGCAATCACATAGCTTATTTCCTTTGGGTATATATCCAAAGGAAAAAAGATCATTTTATAAAAAGGACATCTGCACCCAAATGTTTATAGCAGGACAATTCATAATCACAAAGATGAATGGATTAATAAAATATAGTGTTATGCGTACCATGGTGTACTGCTCAGCCATAAAGAAATACAGTAATCCAGTATCTTTTGTGACAACCTGAATGGAACTGGAAACCATTCTTCTAAGTGAAACATCACAAGAATGGAGGAATAAACACATGTACTCAATTCCAACTTAGAACTAATCAATCAACCCTTTTGTGTGTGTATGGAAATAACACTCATCAGAAATCAAGCAGGTAGGAGAAGATGGGTAAACTCACACCTAAGGGTACAAGACATACTATCTGGGTGATGGGCACACTTCTAACTTTGATCTAAAAAGTACAATTTATATAATCAAAACATGTACCATCATAATATTCTGAAAAAAGTAGCACCAAATGTTTTAGCAATTTATATTATTCCTCGATAATTTATTGCTAAAATTATAGTGATTCAATAGATCAACAGATGCTCTTAGTTCTAGTTATATAATTGAATAATCATTTGAATTATAAATTATTTTGTAAAATGTTCAATAATATGAAGAAGAGTTTGTATATATTATGCTACAAAAGAAAATAAGTTGACCCTCCAAAAGAAATTATTTGACTTTTTGGTATTATATTTTATACTATTATTGAATACTATTACTGATTTTTTTATTCTAGCAAATGAAAATTTAAGTAGTAAAATTAAACTATTATGAAGCTACATGAACTCCTTTCAAATACATTTAAAAGGTTAACTAAGTTCTTTTCAAGCTGGGAGAAAATGAGATTATTAATGTAAAAGGAAGCTTAATGAGAATTAATAGATAATTTTACATAATTTTAAAGTAAAATTATTAGAGAATTTTCAGTTTCTATTTTTTGCAGCAATTAGATATTGCTTGGTTTAAACTATTGATCTGAAAAAATGTATTTTTAGTTAGAAGCTGTTATAAAAATTTGATGATGACTTTCAAAGATTATCAGATTTACAATACCATTTTTTGTTACTTATCTATTTTCAAAATAAAATGGAAAATGTTACTCAGCATTTTCGAGAAGAGTTAACAGAGGTAAAAATTGACTTTGAAAGTAAAGCATAATGTAACAAGTGTAACTACATAATCCTTGAGTCCATTAAGACCTTTATACTCCTTTATTTGAAAATAATTTAAATTATTTATAGCATTTCCAATCCTGTATCAGGGGAAACTTGTCCTTTTTCCATAAAACATTTGCTGAAAGATAACTCACAATTAAGGCAGATTTGTAAGAGAAAGGTTTATTTCTAAATACCATGCACATGGAGAGAATCAAATTACCTAATTTTTTTAGTTAATTAATTTTTTAATTATCAGATTAATATGAGGTACATATGAGTAGGTTACATTGTTTGCATTTTTTAGGAGAAGTCCAAGTTGTATTTGAGTCTTTCACCCATAAGTTACCCAATATTTACAATAGTGTTCAGATATTTTTATACACATGTTTTAGAAGGGGGGGATGTGGAGTTTTGGTGCAACAAATGGTGCTTAGGAAGATGAATAGATAGGAGAAACATATTGACTTGTAAACTGAGGAATTGTGTTTTAAATTATTCGGACCAAGTCTGCTTTTCTTGTTTGTTTGTTGCAGAATATTAGGGAGTACACATGTTTTGTTTACATATTTTATTTTTGTGCAGAGTGAGTCAAAGTTGTAAGTGTGCCCTTCACTGATATAGTGTGCACTGCACTCAACCCGTATGAATTTACCCATCCTCTTCTTATCCTTCCCCACAGCTTGATTTTCTTGAGATTTACTTCCATATGTGCACTTAAATATTGATCGTTTTCTTTCCAGTTTGGTATTGAGTTCATGTGTTTGTTTCTCCATTGTGATGTTTCACTTAGAAGAATGGTTTCCAGTTCCATCCAGGTTGTCACAAAAGATACTGGATTACTATATTTCTTTATGGCTGAGCAGGACACCATGGTATGCATAACACTATATTTTATTCATGTATTGCTGGGCACTTGTTTCTTCATCTTTGTGATTATGAATTGTTCTACTATAAATGGTTGGGTGCAGGTGTCCTTTTTACAAAATGATCTCTATTCCTTTGGATATATACCCAGCTATGTGACTGCTGAATCAAATGGTAAGTCTACTTTAAGTTCTTTGAGGTATCTCCATACAACTTTCCATAGAGGTTGTACTAGTTTGTGTCCCACCAATTGTATATGAATGTTCCTTTCTGAGTTCATGCCAGCACCTGTTATTTTGGAACTTTTTGATAAAAAGCCTTTGTCACCAGAGTTAGGGGGTATCTCAGTGTTGTTTTAATTTGCATTTCCATAATTGTTAGAAAAATTGAGTCTGGAAAGGTTTGAGCCCCACATTCTGTGGCAACCCATTGCAGATGCAGCAACCAAGAGGAGAAGCAATTCATGTGAGCCCTGGCTCAGCATCTCTCAGCAGCCATGAGTGGGGCAGGAGAAGGGGAGGAAAAGGGTCTGGATAAGAGAAAGCTAGCTAGGTCTTTAGTCATTTCTTTCCCCTTCTCCAGAAGGCAGCCTACCCAGAATGTCTAAGCTCTGGAGTCACACAGATACCCTAGGACCCACCACCCCTGTCTCCCTTAGTCTGGACTAGAGTGGCGAAATGTTTGTGTGGAAATGAACAAGATGAAAACCAAGGTACTTAAGGCCCCTGGGGAGGACAAAGGTACACAGTGAATGGAGAAACAATATGGCACCTGCTGTCTCCACGTAGGTCAGGGGTTATGGGAGGTGACCCTAAAGGCACTGGAAGCCTGATGCTTTATCCTGAAGAAGCTCCCGGTTCACTGGCAAAAGTAGCTTTGGGGCTTGTAAAGGTAGAACTCTATAGCAACTTGGGGGGGACACTGACTGCCAGAGATATGGGGGAGAAATACACTGCTCTCTTACCCTTCTCTGTGGACTCCAGGCCTCCTGGGAGTTGAGCTCTGCTAATATCCTGATCTTTCGTGTTCTACTCTGCAACTTCTTCCCATGGAATCTGTAGGATAGTTCTGGAGAGTTCTTTTCCCATCACCATAGCCACCAAGTTACAGCCTATGACCTTTCTCTGCTCTCCCTCTTTTTTGTTTTTTTCCAGACAGAGTCCCACTCTAACACCCTGGGTTGAGTGCTGTGACATCATAGCTCACAGCAACCTCTCGGGCTCAAGTGATCTTGCCTTAACCTCCCAAGTAGCTGGAATTCTGGGAATTGATCTTCCCAGATCAGAATTCTTGAGGTTTCAGTCTTGACACAGAATTTCTTCCCATCGTCTCGGTACTACTTTTGTAAAGCTGCTGTTAACCTATGTTGCTAACCAATCATAGTTGCAGATTTATCTTTTGCATAAGCAACAGTTTAGGGAAAGGTAATATTTTCCCACATTCATTTTAAGACTTTCAAACATTGACAACTACTTTACATTCCTTATCAGTCAGGTTTTTAAAAATCATTCCCTCTATTATTTTTTCCTCTTTAAAACCATTATGTAAGTGCAAGGTCTCATCATTCAGAATACGTATTCATTTGACTGCTATTATGAGACTTTTGAGTTTTGCCATCTTTATGAGTTTTGCTATCTTTCACCATCTTAGTGGTTATTCTTAAAACAATATTATTCTTTAATGAAAAGCAAATATATTATCTCATTTACAATTTTATTCTTCCTCACACTAAAAAGCCTATCATACACTTGTTAGGATCTCCTTTTCTCCAGTGTTATATGCCTTACTCCATTTGTGATCATTTGTGCTATTTGATGAGAAATCTTTATTTGATGATAAAACTTCCACTGGTATTATTTATTCTTTTCAAACTTCTGTTTTAACTCTTACAAGGATGATTATTTTTATAAACTCTATTAATGTAATTCTTGTAAAATGTTCAGTTTTTCTTACAGGTTCATTGTTTTGATTTAAAAAAAAAAAGAACATAGCACATTTGTGAGGCTGACAGCTGGTTTGTGCTGCTATGGGCATCATAGTTGTTGGAATAATGAAATATTCTCATTGTAGTTGGTAAATAACCTCTGATCCAAGTCTCTGAGTTTTTAAAGAAGTATATTGACATACAAGTTGTGTTTGTATATAAAAAACAGATCTAGACTTTAATGTAGGTAAGCATGTGTAAATTTTTTTAATCTGTAACATGTCTGACATAATATCTGAACTTCTGAGAAATGGGGAATAATGTTTTATAGTGCTGGGTTGCCCAGCATTCTTGTTCCCACACTACCAATAGTGTTCCCTAGTCAATGGGGCAACCAAAAATGTCCCTACAAATTTCTCAAATATTCCATGAAGGTCAATACTATCTTCATAGGAAACCCCTGGAATCACATATATTAAGTACTAGTATATCACTTGCCTTTGACTATCAAGTTGACTGGAGTCAAAACATTTAGCTTTAGGTATTTTCTTTGAAAAATCAGAGTAGGCCGGGAGCAGTTGCTCATGCCTGTAATCCCAGCACTCTGGGAGACCGAGGGGAATGGATTGCTTTAGCTTACAGATTCAAGACCAGCCTGAGCAACAGTGAGACCCTGTCTCTAAAAAAAACTAGCCAGGCATTGTATCAGATGCCTGTAGTCCCAGCTACTTGAGAGGCTGAGGCAAGAGAATCAATCACTGGAGTCCAAGAGTTTGAGGTTGCTGTGAACCAACACCATAGAACTCTACCAAGGACAACAAAGTGAGACTGTCTCAAAAAAAAAAAAAAATCAGAATAGAAAACTCTATCTTATTTCTATATTAACAGAGAATGGTAAGGGGCAGGGAAGCCTACTGAGTAATAATGACATTTTGAAATAAAAACATTGGGAGCATGTGATTTTTCCAAAGCAACAATAATAATTATAATTGGCTGGCACAGTGCATCATGCCCACCCATAATCCCAGCACTTTCGGACGGTGAAGTGGCAGGAGGATTGCTTCAGCCCAGGAATTCAAAGTTTTGGTGAGCTATGATTTGCCACTGCACCCCAGCTGGGTGACAGAGAAAGAACCTGTCTCCAAAAAAAAAAAAAAAAAAAAAAAAGATTATTATTATGATTTATGAGAAATTACTTTGCACCAGGCTCTGTGCTTGTTTTACATTTGCGAATTTAATTTAGTCCCCTCAGTAGCCTAATCTGAGATAGGTATTACCATCCACATTAGAGGAAAGGTATATTCTCAGGAAATCTGTCTACTGTGCGCATTTGGCCTGACAGCTAGTTGTAAGCAGGAAGGCTCTCAGAGGATGAGGGTTTGGGGCTGCTGTCTAAATACCACTTTGCTCAGACCCAGGGAATATGTGGGTTAAGAGCACAGCCAACACCATCCATGGTGTATTTTGGCCCCACAATTACCCTGGGACCTTGATCTTTTCCCAACATTTTATGTATGGTTTCTGTTTCATAAAAGTCTCTCCCTCTCCATTTTCAATATTGAGCTATTTACTTGTGCCAACATGTACTTGTTTTTCCTTAGCATTATTTCATACCCTTGAGTTCTTGGAATGATTTACCAGAGTTTTATTTTCATATAGGAGTAATTAATGTCTTTCTGTATGTAATTATTTTTGTGAATAGATGGAAGATAAACACATCCTAGTAAAAAGTTGGAGGTCAACATATTGGATAGGAAAAAGTCATTTAGTCCAAACTTTTATTGGAGAAAACAGTATCTTTGTTAATCCCTATCATTTGGAAACAAAATGTTAATTCTTTCTCTAAATCCATATCTGCTGCCATGCCATTGATGGTGGTATCTGGGCTCACAATCCTGCAAGATAATGCAAACAGAGGGCGTTTTTGGATGTTAGTCAAATGCATCCTAACTGTGTAATAACCTAATTGTGTAATGTACACAATAACCTAATTGTGTGCATCCTAATTGTACAAATTTTCAAACTTGTATTTGAAAATAACCGCTGAGGCAGGCTTTTTCACATTAATTGATGTGACCATCAGGTGTGGAAAGCTTCTTTTCAACATAAATAACGTAGAACCAAGGAAAAACTTCCCTTTCACTCTATGAAGATGTGCTTCAAATCAACTGACAAAAGGCATACGTGTGTGCATGGTAGTCATGCAATATGTGAAAACCTAAAGAAAGGCCCAGATGGTTGATGCTTTTATACCATCTTGTGGTTACAGAAAGAATAGGGACTTGGAGCATGGCAAGACAGGTCATGGGAGGGAGAGAGGAGGAAAGGCGAGGCTGGCAAGAGCAGGCTTGTTATATAAATGAAACCTCATATGTAGCTGCTCTCGAAAAGAATAGACGGTAGCCTGTGATTGAGTTACTCTTTCTTAGATCTGGACAGAAGGGGTTGGGAGGTTAGTTACTTACTTCGCTAGTGTAGATTTTTCTCTATAGCTGCAAATCTCTTCCATACAAGGCAGCTTTGCTGGACTATTTCTGTCTCCAGGCCCTCTGAATAGCCATCTCAAAATATGTCAAAGAAGTATATTTGGGGGTGAAATATTTTGGGCTTCCTTTAGTTCCTTATTTGAAACTTTACTTTCAGAAAGTTTCACATGTTAAAGTAGCATTGGTAGCTATGGAGAAATTTGGGTTACAGGTTAAGCGATTCACAAAGTAGGAAAAACCTCATGGCTTATAACAAGCAGCCCATATCTTGACTCCTCATAGAACTGAGACTAAGTCAGTTCAGTTAAACAGTTGTGTCCCATTCCAGGCGATGGTCTTGCAGATGGGCTTTAAAAGTTAGTCCTCTGAATATGATGGAGACAAACAAATCGTTAACAGAAGACATTTCTACAGAAACAGAAGAAAAACAAAGTTTTATGTCTGGAGCAACTATAAGCTGATTTTTCTAGTCTCAAGCATCTTCATTGGCAGGCAAACATTTCCAATTTTTCCAACTTAAAATTAGTAGAAATTAAAACTGACAAATTTTTCTGGATTGAGTTTCAATAAGGCTTTTGTTCCAGCAAACCTTCCCAGTATCCAAGCATCAACAGGCACAGAGGCTGGTAATGTGTAAGTTGCTACAGTGATTTCTCCCAAAGTTTATATGAAGTTTTCCAGCTTTATTTTTTAAGATGTTAAGAAAGAAACAGTTTTAATTTCTACTGATTTTAAGTTGGAAAAATTGGAAATGTTTGTTTGGAAAAGAATCAGCAATGTTTCAACAAAAAGTCATAAAAATAATTTTAGTCCTTCATTAGTCCCACGTAGTTAGCTCTTGTTCTACTTGGTGTTTGGTGAATAACTATATGAGTCCAATTTCTTCCATTAGAGTTGTTGATTCTAGACGTATGACTTTGCCTACTCTCTGGGTTACCTCTACTACATTGAGAAGAAATACATTTTTGAAATTCTTGCCCAGTCCAATTGAATAATTAGCAGAGTTCTGTATTTCAGAGTACTATCAGAGTTTTTGTTCTATTCATAAACCTTGAAGATACAACTCTTTAGGATTTGCAAAGAACTTACAGAAAAAAAGCATCCAGATAAAGCAATTAATGTACTATGGACAAGACTTAAAATGGCCATGATTAAAGATGCAATTGACAAAGAAATTTGGTTATTTTCTGTGGCCTACAACAATTTAACATGTTATACTTTCAGGGCTTTCATGCAATTTTGGAACACAAATGAACATATTTATAGAAATAGAAAGTTAAACATCATTTCCTATTTGACAGTTTTCCCCATACAATTTAACATGTTTATTATCTCTCTTTCAGATGCTTCAGAGGCCCTTTGTAACACCCCAAAGTTAGAGGTCAAAAAGGCTTACTTTGTTTTTTGTTGTTGTTGTTGTTGTTTTTAGGACACTATTAAAATTTCCTTTAATACGTCTTTGGGGAAAAAGTGCCACACTTTTAATGAATGACAAGAAACATTTTTATGGTAGTAGTAGGCTTTTATTTTGAATATCTATTATGCCATGAATTCATAGGGAAAAGGTTCCAGTAGCTCAGGGAGGTGCCTTGCCATTGAATGTGACAAAGTGTTATATGACTATTATGCCATGAATTCATGGGGAATATGTTCCAGCACCTTATATCACTGTTACATGGGGGATGTTGGTTATCCTGTGTGCTATGCCGTACACCTATTAAGCCATGAATTCATGGGGAATAAATAAGTTCCAGCACCTAATATGTTAGTTCCATTGGTTCTCCTGTGTGTTATGTTATATGCCTATTATGCCTGCATGCATAGGAAATGGTTTCCAGGAGCTCAGGCTCCTTTCCATTGGTTCTCACAAAGTGGGCTTCTCTAAATGGAGCAGGCAGACACTTCAATGGAATCCAGGTGCCTTTCTCATTGGCTTCCTTCTTTTTCTGATCATTTTCCTTCACACGTTTCAGGAAGCTGTCTCGTTTCTTAGAGTGCTTAATATGCTCAATATGAACGTTAATCCTCTTGGCAAGAATCTTGCTCTTAATTTATTTGTTTACAGCAATGCCAACAGCATGCTGGGTAACACTGTAGACTCTTCCAGTTTTGCCATGGTAACGTCTGTGTGGCATGCCTTTTTGAATAGTACCATTCCCTTGATGTCTACAATATCACCTTTCTTGTAGATTCACATATATGTGGCCAAAGGAACAACTCCACATTTTCTAAAAGCCCTAGAGGACATGTATCAGTTGCCTCTCCTCTTTCCCTTTGTGTTTGTCATTTTGCTGAATTACTGGGACATGGCGTCTCTAGCCGAAAAGCATAAAGACCTACTTTGGATATCAAAATTTTATTAGGGATGGCCTGTCAAGTATGTCAAAGGTTTAAGCACTTGATAAAAATAGAATCATAAATCATTGTAAAGTAATAATCATTCATCTAGTTAAAAGATATTTAAAGTGATAATCTAATTAAAGTGATAATTGAAAGATTTCAAAAAGCACAGAAACCCTTATTCTTTGATAGAAAGGAGATAACAGTTTTGCATGCAATCAAAAGACCTAATAAAGGCAGCATGAAGCAAACAGAATCTGTCTCTCCTCTCAGTCTTTATTTGAAGTTTACTCAAAAAGTAAACATTTCTTTTACTATTCCTTATTAGAATTATATGAAAATTTGGTTTAAAAGAGAACAAAATGTAGTTTTGCATTGTTTATTTTTCATATTAAGGCTTAATGTCTATGAAATAAATTCTAAAACCCTGGTAGTAAATTTGTTTAATGTTAGCCAGTTTACACAATATTTTGAAATCTTCTTTTCCCCCAACTTTTTATATCCCTTTATTTTTCTTTATATCATTTTCCTTCATTTTGAAATAGCTATAAATAACCTCTAAACTAGACAAAATTATTTTTTTCTCAGCAAACACCCTCACAAAACTAACTCTTAATAACTCTGATTTTCAGTGGAAAAATCTAGGAAGTTATGTACTAGTTGCAGAGCCCAGGAGAGGACAAAGCTGTGAAGACCATGCCTTGGGGATCTAACCTCTCCCAGCAAGGCCAAAGGCAGAGCTGGGCCAGGGAGTATAAGCCCATATTTGGCATGGCTCTGCCTTGCAGCTTGTGGCCCAGGCTCTATGGATACATATATGCCCCAGGTCTCACCTGGCCACTTGTCTAGACCTCAGAATCCAAAGGATCAAAACTAAAGACATTGTTGATGGATTTTATTTCTGAAATAAGTCCTTGGTCTCAGAGATTCAATGAATGAACCCACGGATCACATAGATCAGTCATAAGATAGGATTTATTAGACAGAATGGAATAGAGAAAGAAGGAAAGTCATCAGAGCTTCTGGCAGAGGGGGGAGACCCAAGTGGGAAGTCTTGCAGGAGTATTTTGTCTAGGGGGTTATATACTGTCCGGAAACAGGGAGGTCTTGGGAATTACACTTGGCCGGGACTTGACCCAACAGAAGACACCTTTTCAATGTTTATTAGTAAATGGGTGTGTTAGGAAATGAAGGTAGTCCTTCTAGCTCTGGCCAAAGTGGCAGGGAGTCCACTCCAGAAGAGGCCTGGCTTATATGAAACACTGGCAAAACTGCCTTTCTCCTGTCTTGCTTGTATTCAGAGTGTGCTGTTTGGAGAAAGAGAAGTCTGTTTAGGCCTAGAAAACGGGGGTCCTGGTCCAGCCCTAAGTGGAGGAAACCTGTGTCAACATAAGCTCACAGACCAATTAAGCAAATATTAAAAAATATTATAAAAAGAGCAGTTTTATGACCTTAAAAGATCTAGAAGAGATAATATTAACTTGACCAGTAGATCTAGGCAAAAATGTCAAATTCCTAAGACATTTTAGTTCTATTTTACCAACAATTTAAAACTAGTTTTCTTTACCAAATACAGTTGACCCTTGAATAATATGAGAGAAAGGGGGCCTATCTCTTTTGCAGTAGAAAATCTACATATAAATGTTGACTCCTCAAAAATACTTAACTACTAATAGCTTACTGTTAACTAGAAACCTTCCTGACAAATAATAAATTAACACAATTTTCATGTTATATGTATTATATGCTGCATTCTTACAATAACTAAGCTACAGAAAATAAAATGTTATTAAGAAAATCAAAAGAAAAAATATATTTACTATTAAGTGGAAGTAGATCCGCATAAAGGTCTTTACCTTAATCATCATTACTTTGAATAGACTGAGGAGGAAGAAGACGAAGGGCTGGTCATGCTGTTTCAGGCATGGCAGAGGCAGAAGAAAACCCATGTATATAAGAGGGCTCTTACAGTTCAAACCCATGTTGTTCAATGTCAACTGTATTACTAAAATCATGTGAACTTGAAAAACAGTTTGAATAGTTATTTAATTTATCAATATTCACTTATAAGTCTACTTAGCACCATGTAGACAATATAAAAATGCAGACAGACACACACACACACACATATATGCAAAGATTTTATAGCTTTTATTTTAAAGTTTTAGGCATGAGTCAGGTAAAACTCACTAGTTGAAAAGGACAGTTACAGTAAACTGTGATGGCTCATGCCTGTAATCCTAGTACTCTGGGAGGTTGATGCTAGAGGATCCCTTGAGCTCAGTAGTTCAGGACCAGTCCGAGCAAGAGTGAGACCACCATCTCTACTAATAATAGAAAAAAATAGCTAGGCATTTTGGCAGATGCCTGTAGTCTCAGCTACTTGGACACCTGAGGCACAAGGATTACTTGAACACAGGAGTCTGAGGTTGCTGTGAGCTAGGCTGGGGCAGTAGAATGGGAGGCTATCTCAAACAAAATAAAATTTTTTAAAAAAGAAAGGAAGCAAACTGTGAGCTGGACAGATACTTCTTCAAAAAGGGTTTCAATTGACTAAAAAAATATTCCCAGGATCCAAAAGAGAAAAAACAAAACAAAACAAAAAAACAGAAGGTTCTTTAAAAATAATTATTGCCTAAATATCAGCTTTTAATTAAGCTAACTTTTGACTATAGAGAGCTTACAAAAAATTCTTCAGACATACAAGTGGAAATCTTCCTATCCCACAAGCGTCGGCCAGGGGGATGCTGGCTGTTGTAGCAGCACCTCCCCTTGCTGCCTGGAAATCTTCCTATCCCACAGGAGCCAAGAGGATGCTGGTGTTGTAGCAGCACCTCCCCTTGCACTGCCTACCTTCCAGTGCACTGGTTTGGTTCCCAGTGGCAGTGGGAGGTGTGTTTCTACCCAATAGAGAAAGTAAGATAAATGAGAAAAAAGTGGCTATACTCTAAATACAAATCAAAATTTCAAACCAGAGTTATACCTAATCAAATGACCCAAAACCCAAATGAATAAGCATGCATGGGGCTAACACTGAGAAACTCTTTACAGCTTTAACCTGAGTCTCCAAAGAGAAAGCAAAGCTGCCCTCCTAGATTCAGACCATGCCCAACAACAGCTCAGAGCAAGAAGAGTTCTACCAGCCATAAATGGGGTGCAGCCCATATTCCTGTCTGACCTTATTCTCTAGGATCTCAGGTTCTCAGGTTTCTATTTGCACACAAAGGCCAACAACCCGTGTGCCCTGCAAACAGAAGAATAAAAAACACAAATAGTTTGCAAAATAGGAAACTAAATGCTGCCCACAAGGGTAGAAAGGATCACAAAGCAAACAGATATTGCAAGGGTTAAGAGTCATGCAAATATCAAACTAATTTTTTATAAATATTTCTTTGTGGGTATGTGTGTGTGTGTGTGAGTTAAAGGATTTACATTTCTAAGGGACTGTTTTTTCCCACAAAGGGAATCAAACCCAAATCGTGATGGTGAAAGCATGGAATTGTAGCCACTGGACTACAGGCTGCTGTGCCTTGCAAATCCCACAGGGAGTATAAAATAGGCAGTTTGACCATACAAAGGGTTTTAACTTCTTTTGAAAACAGATTTCTGTCTTTTTTTTTTTAAATCTTGCTAAGGAAGTTTTTAAGGCTGTATTGCTTTTTAGAATTTTTATAGGTACCAATAAGATAGCTATTTAAGATGAGAGCCTACTATAGTTTTTGTTTAAAAAGGGGGGAAAAGGCTACTTTATTTCCTAAGTAACTCAAGCCAATAAGCCTTTTTCTTAAAAAAAATTATTTTTAATTATTATGGGTACATACTACCTATATATCTTTATAGGTTACGTGTGATGTTTTGATACAGGCATACAATATAAATTAATCACCTCAGGCATTTAATATTTCTTTGTGTTAGGAACATTCTAGTTTCACTCTTTTAGTTATTTGAAAGTATATCCTAACTTATTGTTGATTATAGTCACTTTGCTGCACTATCAAATATTACTCATTCTAACTAACTATATTTTTACAATTATAAAGCAACCCTTTTATCTCTCTCCCTAATACATTTCCCACCCTCTGGTAACCATTATTTCACTCACTATCTCCATATGATCAATTGTTTTCTTCCCTTCCCTTGCCTTCCCTTCCCTTCCCTGCCCTCCCCTCCCCTCCTCTCCTTCTCTCTTTCCTGCTCTGTTGTTCCAGCTTGAAGGTAGTTACATCATTTTGGTTTTTTTTTTTTTTTTTTTTTTGAGACAGAGCCTCAAGCTGTCCCCCTGGGTAGAGTGCTGTGGTATCACAGCTCACAGCAACCTCCAACTCCTGGGCTCAGGCGAGTCTCCTGCCTCCACCTCCCAAGTAGCTGGGACCACAGATGCCCGCTACAATGCCAGGCTATTTTTTGGTTGCAGCCATCATTGTTGTTTGGTGAGCCCAGGCTGGATTTGAACCCGCCACCTTTGGTGTATGTGGCTAGCACCTTAGCCACTTGAGCCATAGGTGCTGAGCCAGTGACATCATCTTGACTCACTGCAACCTCCAACTTCTGGGCTCTAGCAGTCCTGCCTCAACCTGGGACTATAGGCATGTGCCTCCACACCTGGCTAATTTTTTTGATTTTTATAGAGACAGTCTCTCACTTTTGCTCAGGCTAGTCTTGAACTCCTGGCCTCAGGTGATTCTCCTGCTTTGGCCTCCCAGTGTGCTAAGATTACAGGCATGAGCTATCCAGCCAATTGTGTTTAATATTTAGCTCCTACATATAAATCAGAACATCTGAGATTTGTCTTTCTTTCTGTGCCTTATTTCACTTAACATAAAATTCTCCCCTTCCATTCAAGTTGTTACAAATTACAGAATTTCATTCTTTTTTGAGGTTATGTAATATTTCATTGTGTATATGTACCTCAATTTCTTTATCCATTCAACCACTGATGGACAGCTAGTTTGGTTCCAAATCATGGCTTTTGTGAATAGTGCTATAGTAAACATGGATGTACAGATACTTTTTTGATAGACTAAATTCACCTCCTTTGGATTCATTTCTCCTTGAGTAAGATTGCTGGGTCACCTGGTACTTTTATTTTCAGTTTTTTGAGGGGCTTCCATAGTGTTTTCTATAGTGCTTACACTGATTTGCATTCCTACAATGCTGTATGAGGCTTCCACTTTCTCCACATCCTCACCAGCATTTGTTATTGTCTGTCTTTTTCATTGTTGTTTTGATTTGCATTTCCCTGAGGACTAATGCTGTTGATCATTTTTTCTTATGTCTGTTGGCCATTTGTATGTCATCTTTTGAGAGAGGTCTAGTCAGATCCTTAGCCCATTTTTTAATCAGATTATTTGATTTTTTCCTATCAAGTTGTTATAGCTCCTTATTAATAGCTTATAGCTATTAATTCCTTGTCAGATGGGTAGTTTGCAAGTATGTTCTCCCATTTGTGGGTTGTCTCTTCACTTTGTTGATTGTTTCCTTTGCAGGGCAGAAGCTTTTTAGCTTGAAGTGATTCCATTTGTCCAATTTTGCTTTGGTTACCTGTGCATTGGAGGTGTTATTCAAGAAGTCCTTGCTGAGATCAATGTCCTAAAGCATTTTCTTTTAGTAGTTTCATGGTTTCAGGTCCTTCATCTATTTTAAATCCAAAATTTTATCTCAGAAATAGACTAAGATGGCAAAAAACTCTTGTTGCCACAGATGACTAAGGATGGTGTTTGTGCACACGGTGCTTCTAATAGCCACAAATTTTTAGGTGGCTCCCAGTCTCAGACATGTTAATCTGTGACACTGGGTAGGCCCTTCTGGGATTGCACATTCCCAGGACTAACCAGGCAACAAAAGTTGAGACATTGAAAGCCCATTATGGATGGGACATGGGACTTACTAAGATGAACTCCCTGGGATGGTGCTTAATATCTTACCTGTCTTGGAGTTTTCCACTCTTTCAGACTGATCACTAAATGTAATCCAAAGATCATGACCCCTGGATGGAAGAAACCAAAAGAATTACTTCTACTTGGTCACAAATCACATACTCAAGGACATAACATGAGACAAGAGGGAGAATCTCAGTTTTTATTCAAGGACCAATGGTACCTACTTTATGACAAAACAACACAGGACGAGAAAGACAAAGGAAAAATAAAGACTATTTCTAGAAGGAAAAAGACCAGTTAATATAAGTATTTATACCCTTTCCTCCAAAATCAGAATTGCTAAACTTAAGATTAGACTGTTGAAATGCTTTTCTCCCATAATCTTAAATTTTGAAAAAGAAAAAGAGACAAATAGTCATTTTTGCCTTCTGTTCAACCAGATTCCACAGGCAGAACCTGGAATCTGACTGTTAAGAAATTTTTATTCTCCTGCCAACTTGTTAGGTCCTGGGTTTCCTTGACTATGGCTTTCAGAAAAGCAGAGCAATTTTGGTTATCCTGCTCAGAGTACCCAAACTGTAGAAGCCAGGGCAAAGGCAACGGGAGAACTTTCCATTTGCCCTCTGAAGACTTCATGTTATAGACAAGAGGCATAAAAATTTATTAATATAAACATGGGTACATGGGAGTCATACAAAATATGAGAACTCAAAGAAAGGCCCAGATGGATGATGCTTTCATATCATCTTGAGGCTACGGAAAGAATAGGGACTTAGTGCATGGCAGGACAGGTATGGGAGGGAGAGAAGGAAAGGCATGGCTGGCAAAGGCAGGCTTGTTAAGTAGATGAAACCTCACACTTTCAGAATAGATGGCAGCCTATGGTTGAGTTAATCTTTCCTAGATCAGGGGCTCAGAGAAAGCTTTGTGAGTATTTTGCTAATGTAAATTTTTCTCTACAGATGCAAATCTCTTCCACAGAAGGCACCTTTGCTGGTCTATTCCTGTCTGCAGGTGCTCTAAATAACCATCTCAAAATATGTCAAAGAAATATATTTTGGGGTAAAATAATTTAGGCTTTTTGTTGTAGATTTTCCTTAATTTTAACTTTACCTCTCTGATGATAGGAGGTGCTTATATTAAAAACAAACAGACAATAGACTTCAGTAACTTTATTATTTCTCTTCAATATTCTTGGGAAAGTAGAAATGTAATGGGGACAGGGAGGAGAAGGGTGACACTCTTACTTGCAGATTTGACATCTGAACTATTAGAAAAGAATAATAGGCGCCATAGTGCTTACTGCCTTCTGGGGATGAAATATGTTACTGTCAGCCTAATTCATATTAATATTTAGTGAATAAAGAAAAACAAGACTGTCAGGCTGTGGGCTTCAAGGCTCAGATTACTTCAGAGGTCTGAGTCTCTCCCTGGGTTAGGGGTGGGAGAGTCTCAGGAACCCTGTGAGAAGTTAGTTGACACATATATGTGCAAGACTGGAAAAGATGCTTTGTGAAGCGTCTTTGTGCAGGGTGGCTGGTATGATGGCTGATGCCTGTAATCCCAGTATTTTGAGAGGTCTAGACAGGAGGATCAGTTTAGTCCCAGAGTTAGAGACCAGACTGGGCAACATAGTGCGACCTGTACTTTACAGAACAAGTTAGGTGGCCTGTAATCCAAGCTACTAGGGGGGCAGAGAGAAGAAGATGGCTTGAGCCCAGGAGTTAGAGGTTGCAGTGATTTATGATTATGCCATTGAACTTCAGCCTGGGTAGTGAGAAAGCAAGACGCTGCCTCTCCCTCCCCAAAATAATTAGAGAAAGAATCCTCCGAGAATCAGGAATACATATACAAAACTGTGTGTTGCCATAGAGTCTGGCATAGCCTGACGATGGGGGAGTGTTAAGAAAGAAAGTGGCCTCTCTTGGAGCTTGGACCCAAACAAATACCACTGTGGTTCCCAGACTGTCCCCTAAATTATTCAATATATATATATAAACCTTAAATAGAAGACTGCATATAGGTGGTACAACTTGAGTATGGTACTACATTTTTAATATATAGGCAAATTAGGCTGATATCTAAGAAGATGATTGGAAATAGTAATATATTTTTAAATATCAGGGTTATTTTAGAACAGCTTCTGCAGAAAATAGAGCCTACATAAACTTATTTTGGCATACATTATTAGAGAGTACAATCCCAGGAAAGCAGAGGTGAGGGGATTTGGAATAAGGCAGAGAGGAGAGAAGGCAAGTACAGGGAGTGCACTCTAGGGTGGGCTACTATTTGAATTCACACAGCAGATATCTGGACCTCCCATGAACACTTTCCGACAGGCCAGATATATGATCAAATTTGACAAAAGTCTTTCTGGGGAGATAAAAAAGAAATAATAGATCTGATAATCCATATTTACCACTAGTCAAAGATTTACCCCACCGGGATAAATCTTCACAGAATATTAATTCCACATTTCCAGGTTCCGGAAACACAGCTGATTGTTAAGACAATCCCCGTTTTTTCACGCATCAGCAGAAATAGAGAAGCAGGCAGGGGAGGAGAGGTGTGAGTTATGGGCATGAGTCAAGGCACAGTCAGCTTGTGCCACAGAAGATGGCACAAAAATAAGTAGCCAAAGGCTGTGGAGGACGGTGCTGCCAAGAGATTGGGGGTAGCAAAGTGTGAATCTGTAGACAGGGCGAACTTGTGTCTGGGTGGTCCAGCCCTTGAGTGCCTGGCCCCTCAACAGGAGTCAAGATGAACGCAGCTAATCCTGCGTACAGAGAGGGCTCCCTAAGAGAGGCTCTCTACACCCACTGTAGGCAGCAAGGACACACCAGGTCCTCTTCCTTCTGAGCAGATGAGGACCCAGTTTTCTTGGTATATCGTTAAGATGGATTCAATGAAAAGTAACAACATCAGATGACAACTCAAGCTGGGGGAGCATTAAGGAAGTATATAAACTCAGATAGAGGAAATCCAGAAGTTGGTAGATTCGGCAGTTGAATCATATTTAAGCTCTCTGCATTCAAATAGACTACCATCTGCCCAGATCTTTCTTTTCTGTAGAACAAAACAGTCAAATGTCATATGTTCCAACGTCATAATTTTTTCCTATTTCCCTTTATATAACAGCCTCGGCATCCTAAGGTGTAAAATTCAACTGTTTAGTCAGCTGTTTCACAACTGCCTAAGAAAAGTTGCTAATTTCTCAGCTAAAAGAGTTAGTTTGGTTTTATTTATTTCTTCCCTGTATCTCCCACTTGAATAAATCAACACTTTATCTTCCCTTATTTGCTATGCCTCCTCTTCCTTTATTGTATTTTATACTTCTAGGATCATGCGTTGCACACAACAGCAAAAACATGGCGACCTTAAGCAGAAATGGAATCTATTACGAAACCAATACAGGATCACGCACATGTTCATATGAACGATAAAACACAACTATAGCCCAAGTTGAAGGAGAGAAGAAGAGGGTGAGGGGAGGGGAGGGGGGAGGCCGGCTGGAGGGAGGGTGGGACCTCAGCTATGGTGCATATTGCAAGGGTACATGTCAAATCTATTAAGAGTAGAGTATACATGTCTTAACACAACAATTAAGTAAGTGAGGTGAAGGCTATGTTAACCAGTTTGATGTAAGCATTCCAAATTGTATATAAAATCAGCACATTGTACCCCCCCCCCCAAGAAAGTATATCCAGGCCACCAGAATCTGTGGGAAAGCTGGAACAACAACACAAGCAGAAGCCAGGACAGGTTAGGCACTGCCAAAATTCTGCCACAGAATGGTCTCCTTAGCAGATTTGGTAGCTGGTAGCTGTGCCACCCTACACGTGCCCCTATGCAGCTGGATCTGTTATCTGTCCCTAGCCCCTACCCTGCCAAGTGGCCCTGCTTCACCTATCCATTATTCTTTGCTGAAAGTGATAAAAAGCTATAGTACTTACATTTCAGAAGTAGACACGTTTATAATTGAATTGGAATTATTTAGTCATTGTCTTTAAGGACCTGGTTTTTAAAATAATGAATCTTAAACATAATCCAACAGTAAACTTAATTATTATGTGATCTGCATGTCCTCCTTGTGGTTTCACTGCAAATGACTGACGTTTTTCTCCTCATTGGTTTTACTTCAGTTTTAATCAAATATCATCTGATAATTTGAATTTTCTACCAGACTGTTTGGCACATTTTCTGGCAGCTAAGTGAATAAATTTATTGAGCATGCATAGCTTGGAATTTCTGGTAATAGTGTTTTATTGATTTGCTCTTGTGTAATTAAATCAAATAAACTAACATTGCTAGGTACCAAAGCAGACAGAACACTTACTGAACTGGATTTGTTATTTTGTGAAATTGTGCTGATGGACACACTGAACCATGGAAGATGAGATAAGAAATGTAATAAACCTCACATGTTATCCACAGAGAAAGATTTACTTTTATCTAAATTGTCCAGATTTCTTAGCACTAGCTGAGGAGGGAAAAGTAGCTTATATTAGTCATACAAGTATGATTACAGCTTGAAGAAAATGGATTCCTTTTATTTTATTTATTTATGTATTTATTTATGTTTTATGTTTGTATGTGTTTATTTTTTGAGGCAGAGTCTCACTCTGTCACCTAGGGTAGAGTGCCATGACCTCAGCCTAGCTCACAGCAACCTCCAATTCCTGGGCTCAAGCAATCTTCCTGCCTCAGCCTCTGGAGTGACTGGGACTACAGGCTCACACCACCATGCCTGGCTACTTTTTCTATTTTTGGCAGAGGTGGGGTCTTGCTTTGCTTAGGCTGGTCCTGAACTTCTAACTTCAAGCAATCTTCCTGCCTTCTCCTCCCAGAGTGCTAGGATTATAGGTGTGAGCCACAGAGCCTAGCAAAAATGGATTCTTTCTAGCCTAGAGAGTCTTTCTCCAAGGATCCCCCAAACCATGACTACATTTGACATATATTTTTGAAGTATTTAGTGTAAGAAAAGCAGCAAAAGTCAAGAAAAAAAGTTTAATTTGGGGAATGAGATCTGTAAGACATACATGACGAAACACTGACTGACTTAATTCTTAAGCTGGCATTTAAGATGTGATATTGAACTAGTCAAATTTTTTCATAAATACTGTTGAGTCTTTATCAATACTGAGTTAGGGGTTTTAAGTAGGGAGAAACCAGAACACAGCAGCATGTGAGTTGCTTGGATTTGCGAAGTTAATTAACAAAATCAATGACTAGACTATTAACATTTTGCTTTTCATAATGTGTAAGGAAACAGTCCCCAGCAGGCCCTTTGCCCCAAGTGGCACCGCCTCACCCATCCATTGCTCTGTGCTGAAAATGATAAAAAGTTAATAGTAACAGAGTTGCATAAGATAAGCTGTTCATTGCTTTGATTCTGCTAAAATTGCATGTGGGGAAATTAAATCTAAATAAATCTAGAAATACACTCTTTCTGCTTTTTTAACCAAGAAAGAAAACCAGGGCTTAATGAGTGATGTGTTGAACTGGGTGCATTGGTACATGAACCAGTTACAAGTGGTAGCACTGCATGGGTGGGGACCTTGTCCTAGGGCAGAATGGCAGGAGGTTATCCTCCTTCCACCCGGATGGCGGCACTGGCAAAACAAAAGGTGGCCGATTTGGACAACATTCATCACTCTTTATGAATGTTGCTAAATGAGCCCTTCTGGAAATGCTATTTAGATCCTAGAGATACTTCAAAAGAGCCAGTGGAAGTCTGTGGAATGCAGGTTTCTTTCAGAAACTTTGAAGAGCTTTGGGAGCTACCTGAGTTTCTCAGGCAGGAATGCATTCTGTACTTAGCAGCAATGAAACCAACTCAGATCCATTACAGACACACCATAGTTGGTGGCTCTTGACCTTGTAAAGTTCAGGCACTCCCTTTCAAATGCCTGACACCGTAATCCTAGTTGAGAGGTACAGATTGGGGGTGACCTGTGATTTTCAGGTTTCTTTTTGATCTTCCAGCCCCCCTCATTTGCTGTGCTGCCACATGTGCGTTCCAGCACAGCAACTGTCCCCGCACTTTCCCCAGAGAGCAGCCCACCTGCTCCTTGCCAGCCACCCCTTTGAAGTGAAGAGCTTCATTTCACAGGGCACCCCCATCATTCACCTTCTCACTCCCCCAGTCCCTCTTCTTGTTATATTAAAAAAGAAAAAATAATGAAAAAAAACAACCCCCAGACTGGGCACCTAGTTCAGACTGGGGAAGTTGATGCCTATTAACTTCTGAAAGAAAAGTATACTATGGTTTTTAATGCTTTTGTATGCAATAGAAATGCTACAAATAAGCAAATATTACTCAGCGACATTATTAAACTAGGCCTCTGTTCTATATGGTGATTTGGGGGTCATTTATAAATATAAACAACAGCCACATTATGGTCTAAAGCAGAATATTTCTTGGCACTTATAAGAACCCTGCTGTGACGTTCATATGGACTTACCCTTGATTTTCAAGTTACTTTAATCACTTGTCAAATCATTTAATCATTCATCAAATGACCAGCAGTGTACCTATTATTGTGAGTAGGTCTTTTTAGAACAATGATCTACAATGATTAATTACTTGATCTATGTATGATTTACTAGCAGTTACTTAAAAGCAAAATAAAATCTTTCTTTCCCTTCTTTGTAGCAACTGGAAAACAAAAGCAATGGATCAAATTTTTTGACACCTCTCCTTCATTTCATCAATATCATTACCGAAAGTAGAGCCTAGAGAGTGATATTAAGACCTTTTATGTTGTATCCCACATTACGTTTTAAGGCTGGTTCAGATTAAGGGAGATCAGGATGAAGTCGCTTCATTTTGTTAGTTTGGGACAGGTTTCTTTAACTTTAGGAGCCTTAGTCTCCCTGTCGGTAAAATGAGGCTAATGATGATCCCCTAGTAGGGTTAAATGAGGATGGTGCTCAAAAAGTGTTGGAGCCTGTGCAGCAGGTAGGAGTTGGGAAACTCAAGGTTACTTCTCTTCTTGGGGTGTAAGAGAAAATCTGTGAGAATCAAGTCTTTCCCCCAGCACCTGCTGCCACATCCTTGTGGCTTTCCTCCTCCTCCTCCCTCAAGTTGACTTTTTTACTCCTTGAATAACAATAGCCACCTGATCTAGCAATTCCAATTCCCCTGAAACACAGGTTTTTCAACAACAGCATTTGCCACTTACCCAGGACAAGTTTATAATATTCCCTGCCCCCCACCCCACCAGCCATCTTGACCAAACCAACAGGTTTGTGTTTGGAGCCCCTAGTTTAACAATGAAGGCATTTTATTGAATGACTGATAAGTGCAACATTTTAATCGAAATCATACCCACATTGAAGACTCCACAAATTTCTTTCATTCAATTTAATTACTCAAATTTTTTATATTAGATTCTTAAACTCTTTTATGATTTTTCTTTGTATTTTTCTATTATGAAATTATTTTCACTACAATCAGTTCTCTTCTATAATCATTTTGCTTTAACCCATATCATTTTTTTGCTCATTGCCATTATAGGGTTTACTTTGTCATTATTTTTTAAATTTTTTAAATAGTGAAAACATTTTAACTCACAGGAAATTGAAGAGCAAAATGAATGTTCGTAAGTTTCTCTACTAATTAATTAATTCTTTTCACACTTGCCCCAGCTCGCTAACACATTTTCCTTTCTCAAAATTGTTAAGAGTAAGATGCAAAATCATGGTAATTCACCCCTGAATACTTTGCAGGGGTCCTCAAACTTTTTAAATGGGAGGCCAGTTCACTGTCCCTCAGATCATTGGAGGGCCTGACTGCAGGCCTGGGACGAGTTGGCTGTTAAGCAGGACAGGCAGCGGCGGCAAAAATACCCAGCAGGCCAGATAAATGTCCTTGGCGGGCTGCATGTGGCCTGCAGGCCGTAGTTTGAGGACGCCTGCTTTAGTGTGTCTGTCCCAAGAACAAGAATATTCCTCTACAGAAACCAACTCCTTATTCATATTGGGTTCATAGTTAAAAGAGGGGAAATTATTTGATCAACATAATTTAACAGCATTCACTAACATAAGGTCCATACTGAATTTCCCCAAATTATTCCCAGAATGTTCTGTGTAGTTTGTTTTTGTTTTTTGATCTCGGAGCCCATCAGCTTCATGCCTTACATATGGGTGTTATTTCTCTTGTGGAAACACAACTGCTGCTCTTCCATTGTTACCACTCACCTAACCCACAAATGGTCAAGTCAAAAAGCTCTCTGTCCCCTGAGATGGACACAGGTAACTGAGACACTTGTGTGTTCCTTATCCTAAGACAAAAACAAAGTAAACCTGAACATTTTCCATACACCTAAAGTTTCTAGCAGAAACAAATTTATCCTTAACTTTTACAGTGCTAATGTTGTAATGTGTTTCATGAGCTTTGTTGGTGTGTTAATCACGAGAGGAAGTCACTGTATTCACACCACGTATGTAACCTTGGTGACCTTCCTTTGGTAACTTTGATAAGTTTTGCTTTTTTCACTTTAGATGTTTTGGTGAGATATATATATATATTACATATATATGTGTGTGTGTACACATATATGAAGCCAACTATTTTAAATTGCCTGCAAACTTTATGGACACTTTGTACACACAAACACACACACACAAATTTTGTTTTTCATGGCAGGCTAATTCCCTCATGCCTGTTTGAAGGATCTTTATATACTTGCATCTTCCAGTCTTCATTGGACCCTCTCGAATCTTCCTCAATCCAGGACCATCCTTCTGCCTTACTCTATTCTTCATGACATAGACTCCTCCAAAGAGTCCAGGCATGTTGTCCTGCAGAACATACTGCATTCCAGATTATTCTATTCAATATGATAAAATACATGACCATGATTACTCTTTGGTACCAACACGTTCCAAATGTAGGCAGTGTGTGCCACATCAAAAGGCAGCTGCTGTGTCCTATTAGCACGACTCCATTAATGTCGGAGTACTTTCTTGCCTTCCAATACAATAAGTTGTTCCAGATTCATCACAGCTCAGGAGTTAATTATTCCTCCAAATAGCTGTGCTTCTTTTGATATTTGGAAACCGAGATTCATTTGGATAGAACTAGGATAATTATTTTAAAAATCAATCATGTTGAATTTTAAATCAAATTCAGTAGCAGGAAAATGTTCCCTCTTTTTGCCCATTCCATTTTATGTCTCCTTTTCCCTTTAGTGAAACTGCTGCTTCTTAACCCTACTACCATATTTATTCATTTATTCCAAACTGCAATGTCCTACATTTTCAGAATCACAACAGCAATACCAACAAACGTACTAAGTAAAGTTTAAGATTGCTTTGTAGTTCTCTCTGTCCTCAGAATATATCTGCAGTACTGTCTTCTAATTGCATACATTATTTTCTCTGTACCTGTTTTCAAGTATCAATCACAGACTTGGTTAGGATAATTAGTTTCTCATGATATTTAATTTCAGGGCTCAGCTTTCTCTTAAATTCTGATTTAATTTTATTTATTGAATCTATAAAACATTTACAAGGTATAAAAGTCACCACTAAAAAATAAGTTGTACTCAGGTAAATCTTGCTCCAATTTCTGTGCCTTTAGGCCCATTCTTACCCATTGCTAATGGTGACTACTTATGCTAGTTTCTGGTTTATTTTTCTCATGTTTTTTGTAAGCAAAAATATGTATATATTTTTTCTTTATTTAAAATTTTATTTCAGATTAATATGTTTTCATTTGTTAGCACCCAGGAGGTGTGCTATACGCCCTTACATTGTGCCCAGTAGGTAAGAGCACACCATTACCCCTCATTTCCCTCCCTCCTCCCCCTCTCCCCACTTGAATTAGATTGAGTTTTTCTCTTATGTGGGTGTGTATTAGTTCATCTACTTGCTTCATATTAGTATTGAATACATTGGATACTTTCTTTTCCATTCTTGTGATACTTTATTCAAGAGAATGTTCTCCAACTCTATCAGATTAACAAAAAAGAAGTAAAGTCTCCATCTTTTTTATGGCTTAGAAGTATTCCATGGTATACCTATACCACAGTCTATTAATCCACTCATAGGCTGATGGGCACGTAGGTTGTTTCCACATCTTGGTGATTGTAAATTGAGCTGGGTATTTTCTTAATCCTTTTATTTTTCTTCCACAAAATGTAGAATACTATGTATACTGTTTTGAACTTTACTTTGTTACTTAATGATATAATCTGAAATGACTCCTAATCAGTTCATAGAGTGTTCCTTATAGTAAGTAGTTCTGTAAAATTCAATTTTCCTGTCTTATGTAGATGTTTCTATCAATTTTAAGTCAATTAATTTTACTGCATACAGTCAATGTCAGTTATGTTCTTATGTTTGTGGGTGCTGCTTTGGCACCCCGTCACTGAAAATAAAAATAGCCAGGACAGGGATTGAAGGTACAAGCAATACCTACAATAATAATATTTTTAAAAACTGACCTGAGAATAAAATATGTAGAAAACCAAACACCAGGCTTGTAGGAGCCTGCAAGAGGTGGACTTCCCATAGATTCAGGGAGAGTCCCAAGTAACCTCTGTCCTGGCCTTTTATTGAAGCGTTATACAACAGGCGTGAGGGCCCATGTACGGGAGCTACATGCTTAATGATCTGTACGTGCTTTTTCTCCACAGGTTGGACTCCCACCCTGTTGTACCACAAATAACTAAAGTATAACACCTGCTTGCTAATGAGCGACTGATCTTAATTCAATAATGCGTGCAGCTGCTTGAGGGCTTGTCTCCAGGCAGCAAAACATCTCCAAGCCACTGAGAAGATTTGTCTCGCTCCCAGCGCCTCCCTCGGAACCGGTGGTTGCTCCTAGAAGCCTGGTGTTTGTTCTCCTACATATTTTATTCTCAGGTCAGTTTTTAAAAATATTATTATTGTAGGATATTATTACTTTACCATCTATGAAAAACAAATGTTCTGTTTTGACATTTTTATTGTAATAGTAATTGCAGTATTTTTTAAACTACACAATTATTTTTTATTTTAGAAATATGCATTAATTAATAATTAATATAAACGCAATTTATATTTATTTCCCATCTAATCTATCAGGATATTGTAAATGTATCCCTCAAGAATATGCTATCATTTAGGATTAGATAGCAAATCCATTTCCCATTCTTTTTATCACCGTTGGTGATGGGCAGTCCTGACCACACTGCTGAGCCAGTGAAAAATTAATGGCAAGGTTAAAACTGGTTAAAGTCCCAGGTTTAAAATGATTAAGTCAAATAGTAGGTTCAAATCACCTGACTTATCTTCAAGACTGCTGTATGCAGAGTCTGTGCTGCTTCAGTGAGCAGATTAATCTCTTCTGATTTATAGCATGAAAGATTCATCGAAGGTGGCTTTTAACATTTTTTTCAGACGTCAAGAGCCTCTGTTATAACCGCAAATTGGAGTTTTAAGTATTTTGTGGAAACAGAAAGTTGTTGGAAGAATTTTGTGACTTAATAGCTGTGTTTCTCAAGCCTAAAAATCTCAAGAACAAATCCCAGTCAGGAATTGTAGTTCCTCCTCCGTGTACCTTCTACTTAACTAGCTATTTCACCTCAGCCTCTTTTGAGTAATAGCTTTTCATCTATAAAGTGGAGGCAATGATACTTACCCTATCAAACTGACAAGATTGCTGTAAACATCTAAGTTAAACTGTGCCTATCTATAGAAACGTGGCAGGAATATTTTAAGGCTGATAGGAAAAGATATAAGACATTTTATTATTATTGTAATTTTTCAGCAATACGACTCCATTGTGCAGTTCCTATACCTAGCTCCTTCATAATAACTTTTGTTTGGTAGCCATGGGAGCATGTCAAATGGGTCATTACGAAAGTTCTGAGATACATACAAATCAAGAAATGTAAAATATGCACAGGTGGAAACAAATGGAGCCCTCCCAGCAATGCCAATAAGCCGAGCAAGGCGAAGCTTGCACGGGTGAATCAGAAAGGACGCTGTCGACTGTTTCTTGGAAGTGAAATAATTGACCATAACACAGTCTGTCTCAGAACTTTCATACTGAGCCACATACTTGGAAAGTGATGATGAGCTTTGGAGTTTGGTAGTATATGCTATATTGTCACTTTCTTCCTTGCCCAGAAAATAAAGAATTATGAATATTAAGCCATACTTACAATATATTTTTAGTTCTGAATAAAGGTTCTACTAGAAGCACTCAAACTTTGGACCAGAGACTGCTAGGTATGGTAGGAAAATAGCATGAAGATCCAAGTTTGAGTCTAAGGTGTGTCTCCCTTGGCTTTGGACACATCTGGCGATGCCTCGTGGTACCAGGCTCTTGAAGTGGGTATTTTCAGGACGAGGTGTTTTATGTAATGAGGTGTGATCTGAGGACAAACTTCTGTTATAGAGGTACCAAGGACAGCAAGACAGCTGTCATGTTGACTCCAAGGAGAGGGCTCTGAGCAGAATAGCCAGTTACACAAAAGCCTCCTCAAGACATTAGGGATTTCAAAACTGCTGTGCTTTGGGGGTTGTGTAATTAAAAGAAAAAAGAAATCTTGTCACTTTGTTTTGGTGGATAGGGAGCTCAGGTGCCAGCAGTTTGGCAGCAACAAGAACACAGGACAAGTGTAGTCCATGTTGTCTGGACTCCCTGGGACTCCAGATATCATTGTGTAGTGTGTGTGTGTGTGTGTGTGTGTGTGTGTATGTATGTGTGTTGGGGGGATGTGTCAGAGGAGGGACTTAAAAGAGGCTATTTGTCCTACAATAACAGGTAGAGATAGCGTCAGAGATGCTATTTTTTTTTATTATTATTAGAATCCTCTACTTAGTTCTAAACTAGTAGGCTAGTTTGGTTAATATTAAAAGTAATATTAATATTATTTAGTACTATTTTTTAGTACTTAATACTAAAAGTAAATTTCAAATTAAGTGTTTCGTAACTCAAAAAAGGGGACGCTCAACAATGTGAGTGTATTCAATGCCACTTAATTGTATTCCTAACAAGGGTTAAGATGGTAAATTTTATGTTAAGTGTATATTGCCACAATTATAATTTAAAAAAATAATGAGGACAGGGAAGAGAGAAACACAGATAATATCTCCTTTTAAGGAAAAAAAAAGGTAGTTAATTTAATAAATAGCACAGTATGGAACAAAGGATAGCCCCAGAGGGATTTCTGCTGGCCAGTCTGGTTGGGTCATTAGCTCTCCAATCTGGTCATTAATCCCTGTACCTTGAAAAAAGCTACTGCAGTCTCTCATGCATTTCCAATAGGATATCCCAGTTACACACTTACTCCTCTGAACCTTCTCCAGGCCAGATGTTTGAAGATTTTTTTACCCTCTGGATGAAAACGGCCCTCTATCTTTTTGATTTATGACAGCCTTTAATTTGATGATCAAACAAAGCCACTAGTAATTCTGTTATAGATGTCTGAGATGGTCCTTAGGAGAATATTTATACCCACAGGCTGTCGGTGCTTAGTTCTGCTTCTCTGTTTCAGCAGCACAGGTGTTAGTGCACTGAGAACGTTCTTCCACATTGGGATATTATGTACATATTGTTCTTTTTAGGATCTGGCCTCTGTAGATTGATGCCTGAAGTGTCAGTCACTTGGGGTGAGACACTGCGGGTACCACTCTGGGCCATTCATGTTGCTTGGCCCTGTCAAGTCTTGTAATCCTTCCGTTGTCACATTCACTGTGATGTTGGAAAATGTTTTCTGCTTTACCTGCTCAACCCCATAAGGAGGCTTGAGAAGTGTAATTCTTGTGTGATGAGAAACAAAATGACTATCTATTATCAAAAAAAAATCTCTATTTTTTTTAGAAGGAAGATAATAAAAGGAACATATTTTCTTTAAAGTGAGCGAAGTTGTTAGAAGACTCAGTAATGAGCTTGAAGTGTTTGAAGTGTTCAGAGAAATGTACACTTAGAAACATGACTTGCTATTTCTATTTGATTTTTTCCCCCATGGCTACAAAGTAGCACCTCACAAAGCAATTGAGTGGTCCGGCCACTGTAGAATTCTAAGACAATAAATCGCACAGCCCAGGCAGCAATTGATTGAAAAATACTTGGTTTGATTTTGGAAGAAGCCACAGACCAGTGATTATTTTTCTTAGCTTTAAGGAACAAAAGGGGCTTACAGGACTGGTAAATATAAAGAAACGTACATGCAATTTTGAGGGCATAGGGAATCTGTACTCTCTCAAGAATAGCTTTCTCATCCAATTGTCAGTGGCCTGAAAAAAAGCTCTTATTATTTTTTTCTTTTATATGGTTGAAGACCTTAGGTGAAAATGTCTCTGGAAAAAATTAAGCCACTCTTTCTAAGTATAGAACTAGCTTTTTGCAAATCACGCAGGATACTTGCAGACTTGATACTGAGATTCTCTGAATCAGAAATTTTCAGATCTACATATTAGCAAGCCCCCAGGTCATTTTTTTCTTACCAGAGTTTAACATCGTTGTTTTAATTTGTTATTAATCATCTTGACATAAGTGAGTTGTTGTCCTCAGGGAAGATGTTGGTAGGCAGGAGATTTAGTGGGCAGTGAGAAGCACAGGGATTTAAGACAGGACTCAAGGGTGGGAAAGAAGGAAGGAAAGACGGACCAGAAAGACAGAGGCTGGTAATAGAGATACTTGTCCTATTTCGCACATGGAATTTGACATTTGGAAGGACCTTGATGGTGTTTCAGCACATACAATACAGGGGAATTAAAGAAAAAAATAAATTCAGACCACAGACGAGCTGAAAGGAACAGAGCAGACATTCTATGCCACAACAGTGTAATCCTTGCAAACAGTGCAAGACATCACCGAGTGAAAGACGATATAAAACTTTACACAAATGGCATTTCATGCACCAAAACAGAAGGATATGAAGGTAAGCGGAAAAAAATCCAAATGTAAATATGCATTTACCAAAAATATGACAAAAAATTATGAAAGACATTTAACATGTATTATAAACCTACTGTAACTGAACCTCTGTAAGTTGCTCACCCAAGGGACTATAACAAACTGGTCAACATACAGGGTGGTCCACATAAGAACTAGGCCTACTGTACTGATATGTACACGTGGTGCTTGTCCTGTCTATAAAAATAAAGTCAACTTAAGGAGGTGGTCAGTGTAAGGGGGTGGTCAGCTGTGGAGGTTCAACTGTCCATACCACCAGCTGCACATTTTATTACTTTGATCCTAATAACTGCCCTACAAGTCACTTATTCCTACAGCCAAATTTGGTAACACAGAGCTAGCAACAGCAGGAATCAACTTCCTGCTGAGGAAATAAAGGGAAGAAACTGGGGTTTGTAGAGCAAGAAGCTTGAAAGATACTGAATGGAGTTGGGACAGCTGCTCAGAAGTGATGATGAGGCAAGACTGGGAGGACAGAGCAGGAGTGGAGATGAGAACTAATGGGCCCTGCTTGGGGTGAAAGGCTTTTCCAGGGCCTCGCTGACAGACAGAAAGCTAAAAGGAAGAGTGGCTGCCAGCAAATTTCACCCACTGGTGAAGGGAAAATGCAGTGTGCCACTGTACACCAGCCTGGGTGATAGAGTGAGACCCCATCTCTAGCTCTAAAAAATAAAAAATATTTGGTCCCAGCTACTCAGGAGGCTGAGGTAGGAGCATGGCTTAAGCCCAGAAATTGGAGGCTGCAGTGTGCTATGATCATGTCACTGCACACCAGCCTGGTCCCTGTCTCTAAAAAACAAAACAAAGCACAACACAACAAAATAGCTAACCGAATCGATAAACTCAGTGACACTTTTATAATGAATAAAAGAGAGAAGGCACAATTCACCAGTATCTGGAGTGAAGAATGGATAATGTTACATATTCTATAGACATTAAGATGGGGGGAAAGGATATTAAGAGTATCTTGATCTACTACATTTGAAATCTCTTGGAACTATCATAAAAATGGACAAAAATGCCTTTTTGATGTATCAGTCCCGGAGGCCAAAGCCTTCTAAATTGGGGCTACTGTGTCATTCCCAGAGGAACCCTGTGGTTTGCGTAAGTCTAGATCAGCTGTAGCACTTCCGGCTCATCAGTGGGACAGCGCGGACATTCACTGTGGTGTACTCATGCGATGAACGCACTAGCCACACAGGGGACTCTCAAGGAATCTCATTAACATAAAGTCAAGCAAAAGCCAGACACCAAAATGTGCATTGTGTACGACTCTGTTAGTTCAAGTTTAAGGAAGGTAAACCTGACTGATGAGAACAACTGACTGAGATGAGGGATGGAAAAGGCTTCCGGAGCACTGGGAATGCTTAACCCTTGGGTCCACATGGTGGTCAGGGAGTGTCTTTGATTTGATAAATTTCATCAAGTTGGTTTGGTCTCTGCTTTCTGACTGGATCTGATGATAGTTATCCCATAAGCGCATGAAACATAGAAGTAAAACATATTCAAAAGTGGACTCAAAATCTTACCCTCCCTTCCTTCAAAGTTGCTTTTCCTGCTGTGTTCTGTACTTTTGTTGGAAAGCAGCTGAGCAGGAAACCTAGAAGTGGTTTTTGTTTTTTTTTTTAGAGTTTTTCTTCCCCCTTAGTCTCTGTACCCAATCTGTAATCAAACTGCATTGATTCTGCCCATTACATATAATCCCTGGAATCTCATCCTCCATTCCATTTCCATTGCCATCATTTCAATTTGGGCTCAAGTCATTCTCAACAGGCCTATTTAATTATTCTCTTGGCCTTGGGGCTTGTTATACACCAGTCACTATCTTGTAGGTGTGAGGTAGTATCTCATTGTAATTCTGACTTATATTTCCCTAATAATCAAGGACGTAGGATATTTTTTCATCCACTTACTGGTCATTTGCATATCTTCTTTGGAGAAATGTCTATTCAGACCTTGGCCTATTTAAAAATCCTGTTATTTGCTTTTTTATTATTGAGTTCTAAGTGTTCCTTACATATTCTAGATCAGCAGTTCTCAACCTATGGGTCATGACCCCTTTGCGGGTTGAATGATCCTTTCACAGGGGTTGCCTAAATACAACCTGCATATCAGATATTTACATTACGATTCATAATGGTAGCAAAATTATAGTTATGAAGTAGCAATGAAAAGAATTTTATGGTTGGGGATCACCACAACATGAACTGTATTAAAGGGTCGCGGCATTAGGAAGGTTGAGAATCACTGTTCTAGATACTAAACTCTTATGAGATATATGTTTTGTGAATGTTTTCTCCCATTATGTGGGTTGTCATTATACTTTCTTTACAGTGCCTTTTGAACCACAAAATTTTTAATTTTTGATGAAGTTCAATTTATCCATTACCCCCCTCTTGTTGCTTACGATTTTGGTGTTCTATCTGAGAAGCCATTGCCAACTACAAAGTAAAAAACACTTATATCAGTATTTTTCCTTCTAAGAGTTTTACAGTTCCAGTTGTTACATGTGAGTCTTAACATTTGAGCCATTTTGAGTTATTTTTTGTATATGGTATAAAATGATGGCCCAAATTTGTTCTTTTTCTTGTGGATAACAGTTGTCTCAGCACCATTTGTTGAAAACACTCTTCTTTACCCTTTGAGTTGTCTTAGTATCCTTGGTAGAAATCAAGTAATCATAAATGTATGGGTTTATTTCTGGATTCTCAATCCTACTGTGTTTATCTATATTACATGTATACATCTGTACTTATGCCATACCAGTTAATACTGATTATTACTACAGCTTTGGAGTATAAGTTTTAAAACCAAGAAGTGTCAGATGTCCAACTTTTTCTTTTTCAAGATTGTGTTGGTCATTCTAGCTTCCTTACGCGTCCATATAAATTTTGGGATTAGCTTGTTAATTTCTGAGAAAAAAAAGAGCAGGTAAGATTTTCATAGGGACTGTGATTTGTAGATCTGTAGATCAATTTAGAGACTCTCACCATCTTAAAAAATTTGGAATATCCGAATAGTATCTTCCAGTCCATGAACTCAAGACATTTTCTTGTTTATTTAGGTCTTTAATTTCTTTCAATGATTTTTGTAGTTTTCAGTATACAAGCCTAGTAGTTCTTTTGTTAAATACTAAGGATTTTACTTTTTATGTTATTGTAAATTAATTTGTTTCTTAATTTGATTTTTCATTGCTCATGAGTACCTCCCATTTTGTCCAAGAATAAACTTTCAATTTTCTTGAAATAGTCTTTGGCAATTCACTTTCAAATATAGCTTTATAGAAAAATGATTTTTTGTGGTAGGACAAATTTAGTGGGCCCATTCCTCCCTCATAGGTAAATTTGTTGCAACTGCTCAAAACTTGAACTCACACTTCTGAAATAGTGTGAGTAGAGGCAGAGTGTGCATATACATCTTTACAGTAGGTCATCAGTGAGACTTTTGTACTAGTACAAATTAAGAGAAGCACACAAGCATTCATTTCTAAAATCAGCTTTTTGGAAAATATCTTGACTTTAGTCATTGTAATGCTGAAGTTTGGTAACTCTCCCTTTATCCAGATAGCCAGAATGTTATAATGTATAAATTGCTTCTGTAAAATGTATCTTAAGCTATACCCTGAGGACTGGGTCATGTCTCAGGGATGCTGTATATCACGAATGTGTCTCTTATGAATTTTTACAGTTTTCAAATGTGCCTATGAAGAGTATTAGATTATCAAAAAACAATTTTACTAATCCAACTTCATCCTGTCACTAACCAACTGATATTCTGATATTCCATCATTTCCAGAGTTGGAGCAGAATTTTGGTCTATTTATTAGGCCAAGATGACTCTATTAATTTCTGAGGAAAAAAAAAGTACCCTTTGCTAAGATTTTCCTTACAATGTGGCTGTGGACAGAACAAATCTGGGATAAATAGTTGAGAGCCAGCTGCCTTCCTGACGGCCTACTGGAAGGCTGTAACTGTTAGACAACACTGCCCTCTTGTGAGCAAACTCAAAAACAACCAGCTTGAAAATGTGTAACTGCTGCCTGTTTATACTAAAAACTGCGGTCTAGGGAAAAATATCTGAGTTTTGTAAACCACCGCTTTCTACCACAGATTTCCCTCAGGGGTTCACAGAGCCTTCTGATACTCAATTTTCATCCCAAAATTTAGGATGAATTTAGGATCCTAGAATTTAATATTTTAGATTTCTAAAAGCTCACGTGTTTCACAAATACTATAGTTAAACAATACCAACTCTGTGGGTTTTTTGTCTCTCAGTAAGGAATGCTCCATGACAGCAGGAACTTGACCATAGAGAAGAAGGTGGGAAGACCAGGGTAGAGTGCTGGTTTATGTCAGAGATACTGCCCCTCACTTTGCGGATGAAAAACCAGAGCTCCAGAGAAGCTTGGAAATCATCAAAGAATTATTCAGCATCCTTGTCTCTTACATCTCAGTCCAGTGGCTCTGATGGCTACAGGCCATGATGGGATGTAATTCCTTAGAGGCAGAAGCTGCTTCCCTCATGTTTCCATGCACTTGACGTCTATCTCAGTATTGAATATGGGGAGGGAGGTTCTCACCCATCACCAGATTATTCTTATTAAATTATAGGTTTGGATTTATTAGTTGTGTAAGTAGTGTTTACATTTAACAAAAATATAAAACCAATAAGTAGATCAATAGACAAAGTACTGCAAATAGGAATTATTCTTACCCAAGCAAAACTCTCCTTAAATAGGTAAAATAATACTATTAATACATCTAACAATCTACATCTGATGTCCCACCCTTCAGGCTCCTTTTGATGTCCAGCAAACATCTAGAATGTTCCATGTGTTAGGTAATATGCAAGGCCCTGTGGATTTTGCCACTCACATGCCTCCTGCTCATCTTCATTGGGACATCTTATTCATCAGGCTGGAATGCCAAATGCTCAGTGTGGCTGGCTGTACCTGCAGACTTCAAATCAGCAGACACAGTCTTGGATGGGTACTTTTTCTTCTTTCATTTAATACATGTTTTGAACTTTGGCATTTCTCAGCCTTAAAATGTTTTATAGATTTAAATTTGTATTCCAAATTAAAAAGTTGAGTGTATTGGCTGCAGAATAGACAGATATTAAGCAGACGCGGTCCTGATTTTTTGTGACCTTTATTCCCTTTTGGTTAACTAGCTGCTGGAAATGGGCACCTATGAACGGCAATAGCACAAGTAGTTTTGAAGCCAGATGGACAGGTCATCCCAGTGCTGCTGCTTTCTGGCTGTACAAACTCAGGCATAATTAGCTTCTTTCACCTTCATAGTGTTATTACGGGTTTGAAGCAAAGTTTTGTGCACCTATGTAACACACACATACATTAGCACATCCTAACTGCTCAATAAGTACTGATTCTTATTTTCACATGCTCTATATGAATTTCTGATATGTTCCAAGTTACAATTCTTTTTCTTCCATTTAATTTAATAAGACATATTATTTCTCTTATCATTCATTTTATTTTAATTTTTCCAACTTTATTGAGCTGTAATTGACAAATAAAAATTATATATTTTAAAGGTATGCAACATGATGTTTTGACATAGGTATACATTGTGTGAAATGATCACCACAATTTACCTGATTAATACACCCATCATCTCACAAACCTTTGTGGTGAGAATACTTAAGATCTATTGTTTTAGCAAATATCCATTGCACATTCTTATTAAGTATAGTCACTATACTGTACACTAGGTCTGCAGAACTTATTTACCTTATACCTGAGAGTTTGTTTGCTGTGACCAACATCTCCCCATTTCTTTTACCCCTTCAACCTCTAGTAACTCCCATTCTACTGTTTCTATGTGTTTGTCATACACACAAAATCATGAAGCATTTGTCTTTGTGTATCTGGTTTTTTTCACTTAGCACAATGTACTCCAGGTTTGTCTATTATGCCCAAAATGGAAGAATTTCCTTCATTTTAAAGGCTAAATAATATTCCGTTGTATATATGTGTATCTATGCAGACACATACACACACATATATATATTTTGTTCATTCATCCATCAATAGACACATTGTTGCCATAGTTTGACTATTTTGAATAATGTTGCAGAAACATGGGAGTATAGATATCTCTTCAAAATAGTGATTTTGTTTTCTTTGGATATATATCCCTTAAGTAGAGTAGCTAGATCATCTGGTGGTTTTAGTTTTGAGGAACCTCCATACTGTTTTCCATAATGATTGTACCAATTTACATTCTCACCAGTAACATCTGGGGTTCCCCCTTTTCCACCTCCTCCCCAACACTTGGTTTGAATTTTTAGTAATAGCCATCCTAACAGAAGGGAGGTGATATCCCATTGTGGTTTTAATTTGAATTTCCCTAATGATTTGAGATGAACACCTTTTCATAGTATTGTTTGCCATGTATGCTTTCTTCAGATAAATGTCTATTCATATCTTTTGCTCATTTTAAAAATAAGGTTATTATAATTTATTTTTTTGCTGTTGAGTGGTAGGAATTTCTTCTATATTTTGGATATTAGATATTCTTTATAAGATACGTGGTCTGCAAATGTTTTCTCTCCTTCTATAGGGTTGCCTTTACCTTTTGTTGATTGTTTCCCTTTTGTGCAGAAACTTTATTATGATGTAGTTTTTTTTTAATTAAATCATAGCTGTGTACATTAATGCAATCACAGGGTACAGTGTGGTGTTTTCATACACAATTTGAAATACTCTCATGAAACTGGTTAACGTAGCCTTCATGTCGTTTTCTTGGTTATTAAGACATTCGTACTCTGCTTTTAGGAAGATTCACTTGTACCCTTGTAAGATAAACCATAGAGGTGACCCCACAAATCACCCTCCTTCCACCCACCCACCCTCTGCCCCTCCCCATTTTCTAAGGCTATAATTAGGTTATATCTTTCCTATGAAATCTATAATTTAGTTTCAAATTAGGGCTGTGTACATTGGATACTTTTTCTTCCATTCTTGAGATACTTTGCTAAGAAGAACATTTTCCAGCTCCATCCATGTAAACATGAAGGAGGTAAAGTCTCCATCTTTCTTTAGGGCTGCATAATATTCCATAGTGTACATATACCACAGTTTATTGATCCATTCATGGAGCAGTGGGCATTTGGGCTTCCATAACCTAGCAATTATGAATTGGGCTGCAATAAACATTCAGATACAAATATCTTGTTGTAATGTGATTTTTGGTCTTCTGGAGATGTAGTTTGTTTTGATTGCCTGTGCTTTTGGTGTCATATCCAAAAAATAATTGCCAAGACCAAAGTTAAGGAGATTTTCCCTGGTGTTTTCCTTAATTTTTTTTTAATATGGAATGCTTCACAAATTTGCATGTCATCCTTGCACAAGGGCCATCTTGCTAATCTTCTCTGTATCGTTCCAATTTTAGTATATGTGCTGCTGAAGTTTTATGGTGTCAGGTCTTATATTTAAGTCTTTAATTCATTTTGAGTTGATTTTTGTGTATAGCGTAAGACAATGATCTAATTTTATTTATTTATTTTTTGCATGTGGTATTATTTTCGTTTATAGAGGAGATTATCCTTTCGCCATTGTTTATTTGCAGCAACGTTCTTCAAGATCTAATGACTTTAGGTATGTGGATTTATTTCTAACTCTCTGTTCTGTTCCTTTGGTCTATGTGTCTGTCTTTATGCCAGTACCACATTGTTTTGATTACCATAGCTTTGTAATAGATGGGTGGTCCCCGGGTTTTGGATGAGCTGCATCTCTGAGAATGTCTTTAGGTTGTGTTTGTATGTAACTTGGATCCTTGATGAAAGTGCATATACATAGTGTGGTAGAATTATAATAACAATACTATAATGGCTTATATGTGACAATAACATAGTACAATACTGTAATGATAATGATACCCCATACGATAATAATAAGTTGCAGAAACTCTTATGCTCTTTCTTTTAATTTGAACAAACAGAACATAAAAGCAAAATCATATAAAAAGTTTAGTTAGGAGATTGGAGAGATTTCAAAAAATAATATTAAAGTTTAACACATAGTGTTGCATTAATGCCAAGCTAATAGGAATGTTACACTTATTTTGATCTTCTAACTATTGAATTTGTAAATTACTTTGGGTATATGGACCTCTTAATAATGTTGATTCTATCTATTCATGAACATGGTATGTTTTTCCATTTGTTTGTATCCTTTGTGATTTTGTTCCTCAGATTCCATCCTCTTTCCTTGTAGAGATCTTTTACTTCCTTAGATAAGTATATTCTATTCCCAGGGATTCCATCTTCTTTGTAGCTATTGTGAATGCTATGGAGTCTTTGATTTGACTCTCAGCTTGGCTATTGTTGGTGTATCAAAATGCTACTGATTTATATACATTGATTTTGTATCCAGAGACTTTGCTGAATTTATTTATCAATCCCAGGAGACTCTTGGTGGAATCTCTGATGCTTTCTAGATATAAGATCATATTGGGTATTTTGTTGAGGATTTTTGCATCTATGTTCATCAATGAATTCAGCATATAGTTTTCTTGTAGTGTTTCTGGTTTTGGTATCACAGTGATGCTGGCTTCATCAAGTGCATTTGGAAGTATTTCCTTCTCTTTAGTTTTTCAGAAGAGTTTGAGAAGGATGGGTATTCTTTAAATGTTTTGCATAATTTAGCTGTGACTCCATCTAGTCCTAAACTTTTCTCTGGTGGGAAACTTTTGATGACTGATTCAATCTCTTTATTCACTATTGGTCTATTCAGATTGATATATTTCATCATAATTTAGTCTTGATAAATTGTATGTGTCTAGGAATATATCCATTTTTTTCTAAATTATATAAAAACTTCTTGGTGCATATTACTCTCTTATGATCCTATGTATTGCCATATTGTCAATTCTAATGTCTCCTCTTTCATTTCTGATTTTATTTATTTGAATCTTCTCTATTTTTTCTTAGTTTTGCTAAGGATTTGTTAATTTTGTTTGGTTTTCAAAAAATTGTTTTGTTGTTTTTCTGCTACTCATCACATTTATTTCTGCTCTGCTCTTTGTTTTTTTTTTTTTTTTTAATTCTGATAGCTTTGAGCTTAGGTTGTTTTTCCTTTTCTAGTTTCTTGAAGTGTAATGTTTGGATGCTTATTTGAAATCTTTCTTCTTTTTTGATGTAGCTATTTAATTCTGAAAACTTCTCCCTTAGAACTACTTTTGGTGCGTCTCATGTTTTGGTATATGGTGTTTTCATTCTTATTTTTTCCAATGTATTTTAAATTTTCCTTTTGATTTTTTCTTTAATCCAATTGTTGTTCAGAATCATATTGTTTAATTTCTACATATTTGTTAATTTTCCAAGATTTCTCCTGTTATTTATTTCTAGTTTTGTACCATTGTGGTTGGAAAAAAATATTTTATATGGGGGGCCACCTGTGGCTCAAAGGAGTAAGATGCCGGGCCCATATGCTGGAGGTGGCGAGTTCAAACCCAGCCTTGGCCAGAAACTACAAAAAAAAAATATTTTATATGATTTCAATCTTAAATTTATTAAGACTTATTTTTCTTTTGCCTAACATATGACCTATCTTGGCGAATGTTCTGTTTTCATTTGAAAAGAATGTAAGAATGTATGTTCCTATTGGGTAGAAAGTTCTGTAATGTCTGTCAGGTCCATTTGCTGTAGGAATGGAGAAACTGCAGCCTTAAGGAAACTTGTGGACTTTTTGGTCCTTAAGTGCAGATTTTGACTGAATCCAAATTTTATACAATGAATCCTTTTATTAAAATTGGTACAGCAATAAAAGATAAAGCTTTTCTTGCCTCCTTTGGTGTTTGAAGAACAATCTGGCTGTAAGTTCCAAATGTAGTTTGAATTCATTGTTTTCTTACTGATTTTTTTTTTTTTTGTCTAGATGATGTCTATTATTGAAGGAGAGGTATTGAAATTTCTTACTATTACTGTATTGCAGTCTATATTGTCCTTCAGATCTCTAATGTTTATTTTATATATTTAGATACTCTAATGGTGAGTGCATATATATTTAAAACTATTACATCCTCTTGATGAATTCTCCCTTTTATAACTATGTACAGTTTTTGGCTAAAATCTATTTTGTCTGAAATAAGTAATAGCTACCCTGTTCTCTCTTTTGGTTTCCATTTGCATGGAATTTTTTTTTTTTTTAATTAGACAGAGTCTTATTATGTCACCCTTGGTAGAGTGCAGTGGTGTCACAGCTCACAGGAACCTCAAACTCTTGGGCTTAAGCAATTCTCTTGCCTCAGCCTCCCCAGTAGCTGGGACTACAGGCTCCTGCCACAATGCCTGGCTATTTTTTTGTTACAGTTGTTTAGCTGGCCCACAATGGGTTACAGTTGTTTAGCTGGCCCTGCCAACCTCAGTGTATATGGCTGGTACCGTAATCACTGTGCTGCGGGTGCCAAGCCTATTTGCATGGAATGTTTTTCTAGCCCTTCAGGTTCAGGCTGTGAGTCTCCTAAATTGAAGTGAGGCTCTTGTAGGCAGCATATAGTTGTGTTTTTTTCTTTTAAATCCATTCAGCCCCTCTATGCTATGATTAGAGAATTTAATGCATTTAAGTTCAAAATTATTATTTATAGGTAAGGACTTATGAGTGCCATTTGTTAATTTTTTCCTGGTTGTTTTGTACATCTTTTGCTCCTTTCATCTTCTCCTCTTGTTTTCTTTGTGGTTTGAAGACTTGCTATGGTGGCATGCTTTGCATCTTTTCTTATCTATTTTGCTTTGTCACTATACTAATGATTACATAAAACATAACAGCCTATTCTGAGTTGATAAAACTTAATTTTGATAACATACACAAACTCTACACTTTTACTCCACTTCACACATTTTATGCTTTTTATGTCATGATATACATCTCTTTATAATTTGTATTCCTTAACGAATTGTGGTACTATGGTTGTTTTTAATAGTTTTGTGTTTTTTTTTTTTTTTTGGAGAGGGGTTCTTGCCCTGTTGCCCATAGTGGAATGCAGTGGCATGATCATAGCTCATTGCAGTCTCAGTATTCTGGGCTCAGATGATCCTTTAACCTCTGTTTCCTAAATAGCTGAGACTACAGGTACATGCCAATTTTTTAATTGTAGAGATAGAGTCTTATTATGTTGCCCTGGGTGGTCGCAAACTCCTATTCACAAGCAATCCTCCTACCTTGGCCTCACAAAGTGTTGAGGTTACAGGCAGAAGCCACCACAATGATGAATAGTTTTGCCTTTTAACCTTCATACCAACGATGTAAATGATTTACCAATCACCATTAGACTGTTAGAGTGTTTGGGGGTGACAGTGTAATTACCTTTACCAGTAAGCTGTATGTTTTCATGTTATTAATAAGTGTCCTCTTCCTTCAGCTTAAAGAACTACTGTTAGCATTTCTTTTAAGGTAGGTCTAGTGTTGATAAAAGCTCTCAGCTTTTGTTTATCTGAGAAAGTCTTCATCAGCCCTTTATTTATGACAGACAGGATTTCTGAGCATAGTATTCTTGGTTGGCAGATTTTTCTTTCAGGATTTTGAATATATCACCCTATTCCCTCTGGCCTGCAAGATTCCTGCTAAAAAAATTCTGCTTATAATCTTATGGGTTCCTTTGTACATAACAATTCATTTTTTCTTTGCTGTTTACAAAACTCCCTTTGTCTTTAACTTATGACAATTTGATTATGCTGTGTCTTGGAGTGGGTCTCTTTGGATTTACCTTATTTGGTGTCCTTTGGCCTTCTTGGATATGTATTAATATCTTCTTCCCCAAGTTTGGGAAATTTTCTGCCATTAATTCCTTAAATATGTTTTTCTTTCTGCCTTTTCCTTCTTGTATACAAATAATTTGTAAGTTGTTCTGCTCAATGGTGTCCCATACGTCTCATAAGCTAATTTCACTCGTTTTCATTCTTTTTTAATTTTTGCTTTTCATATTGGATAATTTCTAGTGACCTGTCTTCAAGTTCAGTGATTCTTTTGTTTGATCTAATCTTCTGTTGAATTCCTCTATTGAATTTTCCAATTCCGTTATAGTAATCTTCGGCTCTATGACTTCTGTTTGATGCTTTTTAGTACTTCCTATATCTGTCAAAATTCTTAGTTTGTTCTTCCACTGCTCTCCTGACTTTGCTGAGCATCTTTATGATTATTATTTTGAATTTTCTGTTGGGTAGGTCACATATTCCCACATCTCATGGGTCAATTGTGGAGATTAATCTTATTCTTTTATTTGAAATATATTTCCCTGTTTATTTTTCTTGACACTCTGTATTAGTTTCTGTGCATTCAATAAGATATCTGTCTCTCCTGATCTTGTCAGATCAGTACTGTATGGAAGAAGGATATCACCAATTTGTCTAGCAAAAGACTTTAAAGTGCCTTTCAAATATTTGTGTTTATCTCTGTTTTAGGATATGTCACATCTTATCAGGACCCTGACAGCAATAATGTAGAAGACAAACCTTCTAAATGTAGCTAGAAAGATTATGGTGCTGGGTATGTATTCCAGATTCTGCTATCCTCATGGTGAAGCTGAGTGTAGGTGCTTATCTCCTACTCTCCATGCTGTTTGTATGAAGCCAGGGAGAGGATTTGTGACAAATGCCTGTAACTCAGGATTAGGCTACACCCTATGATCCTCAGGAAAGAGCTGGTGAAAATAGACCTGTATGTCCTCCTCTTTGTTTTCTTTGGTTTAGGACCACTTGAGTATGTTTTTACCTCACTGACTCCCAGAGCTAGGTCCTTAAGGAGATTGTCTCTTGGGTGGAAGCTGTATAAGTTGTGGCACTCAGTAGGCTGGGTGTGGTGGCTAATGCCTGTAGTCCTAGCACTCTGGGAGGCTGAGGTGGGTGGACTGTCTGAGCTCATGAGTTCGAGACCAGTCTGAGCCTGAGTGAGATTGCTTCTCTAAAAAGTATCCCGGCATTGTGGTGGGTGCTTATAGTCTTAGTTGCTTGGGAGGCTGAGGCAAGAGAATTACTTGAGCCCAAGAGTTTAAGGTTGCTGTGAGCTGTGACACTATGGCACTCTACTGAGGGTGACAAAATGAGACTCTGCCTAAAAAAAAAAAAAGTTGTGGCACTCAGTGCATGGGGAAAATACTACCAGGAAGAATGGGTTGGACCTCGATTTATCACTAGGGTAAGGAAAGGTGTGGGAAGCCCAGGCTCACACTGCCAGAGAGAGGACTACTATTTGTCTTCCTTGTTACCTGCTCTATGTAAGTTCATTAGAAGCCAAGTTGTCAAGTGGCCACTGGATAAGTATGCAGTAAACCACTTTTAGAGAGAAAAATGAAAGCTTCAGTGTTCCATTCTCTTTTTTGGACTGCCTCCAGGGGAGTGTTTCCATGCCCATTTAAAACCATCTCTCTGTTCTGTGATCTAGGGAGGCTTGTACATGCCTAGTCCCTTCTGCTGTCAGAGATAGGAGGTTTTTAGGGTGCAGCCTCTTAGATGGTAGCTATAAAAATTGGGGTACTTGATGGATGACATAACCCCCTTTTAGGGAGAAACAGGGAGTGGCATTTTTTTCTTTGTGGCTTAAATAACAGAAATGTATTTTCTCACAGTTCTGTAGGCTAAAAGAGTAAGGTGTTGGCCTGTTTGGTTTCTTCTGAGACCTTGTGCTAGGTTTTTAGGTGATTAACTTCTTGCTATGTCTTTACATGATATTTACTCCACATAAGCAAAATATCTGTGTTGTGATTCATCTCTTATAAGGACACCAGTTTTACTGGCTTAAGCTTCATCCATATGACTTAATTTTACCTTAATTACCTCCTTTTAAAATTTAAATTTATTTTTTATTTCAGAGTATTTTTGAAGTTGCCATTTTTATTTTTACTTTTTTTTTTTTTTTTTGAGACAGAGCCTTACTTGGTCACCTTGATAGAGGGCTGTGGCATCATAGTTCACAGCAACCTCAAACTCTTGGGCTCAAGTGATCCTCTTGCCTCAGTTTCCCAAGTAGCTGGGACTACAGGCACCCACCACAATGCCTGGCTATTTTTAGAGATAGAGTCTCGCTCTGGCTCAGGCTGGTTTCAAACTCATGAGCTCAGGCAATCCACCCACACTGGCCTCCCAGAGTGCTAGGATTACAAGTGTGAGCCACCGTACTCTGCCCCAAGTTGCATTTTTTTAAAGCTCCTTCTCAGCATTGCTCTTAGCTTCTGAAAGTGCCTGTGTGCCTATACAAAACTGCCACTTTTTTCTCATGGCTTAGAGCAGTGATTTTCAACCAATGTGTTATGGCACACTGGTGTGCAGTAAGAGGTGTGTGCCATGAAAAGTTTAAGGCTTATTGATTGAATTATTTTTGAAAGAAGTTCAAAGCACAGTAAATATATTCTTTTTTTTTCATCAACATAATTTATGTGTGCTGAGGAAGAAATTTAACTATAGGTTCAAGTGTGCCATGAGATTAAAAAAGGTTAAAAAACACTAGAGATACTCACATATACTTAATCTCCTCTGCTCCCAGAATTGGTGAATTGAGAGCCAAGGTATGGGGAACTTCAGAGTTAGGGCATTCACCATGTATGTGGTCCAGACTTCAAACCCTCTTCTCCACAGGAGGAGGGTGGGTGTTGGGGATTCCTTTCCCAGGGTACTATGCCTGGGGTGGGATCCATACTTGAGTGTGTCTCAGCTTTTTTTACCCATTCAACTGAATAAAGTTTTAAAAAAAGTATTACTTATAGTGGGTTGTGGTGGGATGTAAAACATAATCTCTTTAATTCTCAGGACTTCTTAAGATTTTCATTCAGCCCTGGAACGGTGGTGCATCAAACCTTTGTCAGAGTTTAATATCTTGGTTTCTAAATCTTCTGTCAGTTTCTTAGGTCACAGGGCAGGGCAGAATCCCGTTTCTGGAATGAAGTTTGGTGGGGCTGAGAGGAAGGCAGTACATATCCTTTCTTTAAGGCAGAAGATTTGGACTTTGCTGGTGATTGGGACAAAATCCCAATGAGGAATAATGGCAAGACCTCCTCAACTAGTCACCTTCATTTGTTCCATTTGCCACTCTAGAGGCCAACTCGATAGGCCTCCTTCCCACGCCCCCGTGCGGCAGCCGGTCACCCCTTCCTAACTAACTTTCTTCATTCAAAACTGCTCTTGGGGTATATCCTAACCGGATTTTATCTTTATAAAGAATTTCATGGATAACACTACAATAAGACTTATTAAGGCTCAGAAATCTCTAGAGAGAGCCTTCATCAAGTGGCTTTCTGTTTCTTGCAAAACAAAACAACATAAAAAGAAAGAGGAAGAAGAAAGAGAAAGAAGGAAAGAAAAAGAAAAACAAAAGGCCTAAATTAAGACAAAAAGTGAGATATGAGATCAGAGGAAAATAACAGGGAGAGTTAGAAGACTCAGACATGACATCAATCAAAGATGGAGATGTTTAACATAGAGAACAGAAGAGAATTCAACCACAGGGACAGAAAGAAAACATCAAAGATGGCTTGTTAAATTAAATTTTCTGCTGTTTATCAATATGAATATTTTTCCTTCCTTTTATTGACAGAGATGTCTCTTTGGTGAAATCATTTCAGTGACTAAGAAAAGCTGAGTAATTTTCATCACTGGCTTTGTCTAGGATGAAGGGCCCCTGGGACATCCATCATTGTTTGTACTGCTTGGTTTGAGTGATGCAAGACCCAGGCAGCAACTTGCAATGTGCTGGCTTCTCTGAATGCCCCAGGCCTTGTTCTAAACAATATTTCTTTTTTAGGCTAAGGAGTGGCAGGATGCCCACACTGCTTTATTCCCAGTACCAAATCAAACCTTCCTTAAGTGTTACTACATGTTAATAAACATAGTCAGTGAAACCCACTTAAAAAAATGACCTGTTTATGAAAGAAACTTTTTGAAAGACAGAATATTTTTCCCTATGGGCCAAAGCTTAGGCAGAAAAACAAAGAACTCTTTCAAAGGCTTAAATCATGATGGAGGATGGATTCTGACTTTCTAACTACAAAAATAATGATACTTTTAGCTCCAACCTGCCTTGCTCCAGGGAGTTGTAAATATACTTTACAGGCACTAGGCTTAGCCTTTCCAATTTTCTACTTCAGTGCTATTTGAACTTTTTAAAGGGTCAGAGATATTAGCCCTAATAAGAAACTAAGGCAGCAGAGAACTAAATGATTTGTTCAGTGCCACCGAATAACTTACAGGTGAAGTCAAGAATTGAACAAACTGATGCTGAATGGTTCTGTAGCACATGAACATCTTTTGCCACCAGTATTAGTTGCCTTCTTTTTCTCTTACTTTTTTTCTCTTTCCTTTTTGTATTCCATTTTATGATTCATTGATTCTTAGCTCTTGTCAGTGAGGTGGGGCCAGCATGAATGTTGGCACTTATGTCAGAAAATCTAGGTCTAGGAAACAAAGCATCTACAGCTTTTATTAACCAGCTTCTGCAGATTATTGTTATTCCTTTGAATAATACAATATTATTAGCAAAACTTATCTCGAAAACAACATTCTTTCATCTTAGTATACATTATATTTCTAGAAATGTGGCTCTAGAAAAACAAAACAACAACAACAAAGAACAAAAAAAGGAAGAAGAGAGAAAGAAGGAAAGAAAAAGAAAAAAAGAAAAACTAAAAGCCCAAATCAAGGCAAAAAGTGAGATATGAGATCAGAGGAAAATAACAGGGAGAGTTAGAAGACTCCGGGCAGGTGCTCCTTGGCTTACAATGGGAAAAACTTACATATGTCCTGAAAAACTCATTATAAGTTAAAAATACTTTTGGAAATGCATTTAATATGCCTAACCTACCGAACATCATAGATTTAGCCTATCCTATCTTACATGTGCTCAGAACACATTAGCTTACAATTGAGCAAAATTAGCTTATGCAAACCTATTTTATGATAAACACATAACATCGAATGCTTATTGAAAGTGAAAATAGAATGATTATATGGTACCTGCACGGTTAATACTGAATACATATTGCTTTTGCACCATTGCAGAGTTGAAAAATTATAAGTCAAAGCATCGTATGTTAGGCACTGTCTGCATAAAATTCTATATTTTAAAATCTCCAGTGTATGCCATTTTTCAAGAAATACTACCCAAATAGTTCTTAATTTCTCCCAACTGTCAAGTGTACATTTATTTACTTATTTATTCTTTAATTTGACATTTGTTTTGAACTTACTTTTGGCATAGCATTAATTTTTGTAATGAATATTGCACAGCAGATAGAAATATTTTTTTTCTTTTTGAGATTTTTGTTAAAATTTAAGAAAATAATAAAATCTTTGATTTAAATTTCTTTCTTCCTTTCCCTTTTTTTCTTTTCTTTTCTTTCTTTTTTCTTTGAGACAGGATCTCAGGTTTTTGCCCAGGCTAGAGTATAGTAGCATCATCATAGCTCACTGTGACCTCAAACTCCTGGGCTTAAGCAATCCCCTTGCCTTGGCTTCCCAAAGTGCTATGATTGTAGGCATGAAACACTGTACTGGGTCATAACAACTTTCAAATTGCTTAAGATAGAAAAAAAAAGATTAAAAATTTTAAGGCTGAAGAATAAAGACTATTTAAGGAGTCTTAAATAGACTTAAATAGACTATTTAAGGTGTCTTTTTGGTTGATTTCCCCAATTAAAGAATTGCAAGTTGGCTTCATGGAAATGTGTCACTTCGAGTGACCAACCATTATTGATGTATAGTCTGATATTATTTTGAAATAGAATAATACACTTTCTCTTCACCTTGGTAGAAAATCTCCTCAAGTCAAACAAGTACCCATCACCTTGGGAAGATTAGGTTTCTAAAGATGTTTAAGAGTAACAAAGAGTAACAAAGGACCAAAATAATTCCCAGAGACAAAAGTCATAAAAGCCAAAGTGTTTTATTTAAAGGAACTTTTTGAGGGTATTTTAAAAACATTTTCAGACAAATAAAATGTCTGAAATGTCTTACATTATTCATTATTCATCTAACCCAAAAAGGAGACACAACCCAATGTCATTAATGGATGAACAGATTAAACAAAACATGATCTTTCTACATACTGGAACATTATTCAGCCATAAACAGGAATGAAGTACTGACATGCCATCACATGGGTGAACTGTGTAAAACAGCCAGATGCAAAAGGCCACACATTGCTTGATTCTACTCATATTCAGAACAGATAAATCTAAAGAAAGTGGATGATTGGTTGCCAGGGGCTGGGGAAGGAGGGAACAGGGAGTGATTGCTAATGTGCGAGGTAAAGGGTTTCTTTTGGGATGATGAAAAGGTTTTAGAATTAGATAGTGTAGATGGTTGCAGAATATTATGAGTATACTAAAAAAAAAATTCCTGAAGGGTATACTTTAAAAGGGTGAATTTTTATGGCACATGAACTATATTTCATAATATTAACAACCAAACAAAGCAGCAACAGGCAAAATGAATTTGAAAAGAGAATAGATGAAGAACTCGGTTGGGGCCTCAGTGACCTCCCAGACTTGGACCCCCGCCCTTTGAGAAGGAGGTCAGTTTTGAAAGACTGCTCAGCTCTTCACAAGGATGCATAGTAAGATCCAGGCCGACTTCAGTGGGAGGTTTGTTCTAGCCAGGGAGCACCTGAACAGCTGCCTGCACATCTCACCTGTATCTTATTTATCCTTTAAGACTTTGCTCAGTGCGTCCAACAATGACTCTTCCACCTTTCAAAGATTGGGGGATTAAAGTGACCACCTCTGATTTAGACACAAATTAAGTGAGCAAAATAAAGTACATGGGACTGTAGCTGTCAGAGAGAACAGAAGTAGCCTGGAGAGGAGGATCCTAGAGGTTGCAGTGGCCTAGTATAATATAATCTGCTTGATGTCCTCTCCCTCCTTTGAGGCTTGAGAGTGGTGAATCCCACGCTCTGGGTTGTGGCTGTGTAATTTCTCTGTGCTGGAGACCATTCTCTTGCCGCACTACAGCTTCTGTGGTCAGTGTGCTTGGTGCTATGAGCTAAGGCGGCCTGGCTTCTTTTCTTCCTGCCAACTGCTCTGTTACTGAGTCTTCCAAACCAGTCGCTCCTTTCGCCTTACCCTTCACCTTCTGTAGCTCTGTGGCCTGTGGAAGGAGATGGAATTAGAAATCAGAAACATTGGTTGTAAAACCACCTCTGTTCATCTGTGTGACCTAGACTGGAGCCTCCCACCATGTTGTGGATGTGTGACCCTGCTGCTTCACACTACTAATCTCTCACCCTTGAGGCCGTTCAGAGGCTGAGTGTCTGAACCCCCCTGGCACAGCACCTTTAACTGTTAGCAAGGCAGACCTAGCAGGGTGAGGCCCAAAATGCAGTCAGCTACATCAGCATTTATGGCTTCCCTGCCAACAATGGGTACTGTGGTAGGAGCTCTGCCACCAGGACATCGTCAGCAGGCGGGAACAGGAAGAACCCACATCCATATTGTGGACACAGGACTGATGCCCGGGTGTGGGGAGAGGGGTCATGTTCCAGTGTCCAGATATGAACAGAGCTCAGCACAAAGTGTGGATGGTTAGGAGTCAGTGTGTGGAACTAGGACGGGGCTCTGGGTAGGGACTCCTGAGGGCACTGGCCCATATGCCAGTCCCCAATTTCTCTCTTAATTATCTAGGATACTTTGTTAGGTCTGGTGGAGGGTAAACAGGTGGCAAAGGTGGAAAGCAGGAACCAAATTGCAGCTGGGAACTGTTCCCTAGTGGGAACATACACAATAAGGAGTTCCCAGTGACCTTTAACTCATCAAGGGCTCATTACCATCTCATTAGCCTGGTGTGGGTGGAGCTTTTGTGAAGGACTCTGGGGAGGACACAAGCATAGGAAGAAAAACTGCTCCTGGAGACTGACCCATTCCTCTCTCTCCAGAACGTAGTTTTACTTTGTGGCATTTTGTGCAGCTTCCTTTTTCTCTTTCACTTCATCAGCTTCTTCCTTTTTCCTGTGATACACTACTTGTGTGGGACTGCTGTGTACCTGTGATCACTCTGTCCCCCACTGGACTTGGTACCAATACTTATACTAGACACTGGGAATGGGGGACCAGGGCACATCTGGACAGACCTAACATATTTCTGTCCCATTTTGTTTGATGGGCCATTTTGATAGGATCCCAGTTCCCTGTAGGATGATTCCTGTAACAACACAGGCACCTTTTGCAACTTAGAGCTTCTCCTTTATCTGGAAATGCTTGATATTAGAAACATTGTATTAGATCCAAAGTCAATCTGCATTAAATAATGAAAGACAGGAAGAACTGTATCAAAATGTGCTGTACCAAAGTGATCAATTTCTGTGTGTACCCTAATGTCAAAGGGATGTGAGGAAAGAGAAAGTTCCAGAGTTTCTAAGCCTCAGTTTCCTTGTCTACAAAGTAAATATAATAATTCACAACTAATTTAGGCTAAAGTTCAAGGGTAACTCTCTTTTCCTTGCCATGCTCTAAAATACTTAGTAGGTTCTTTTTATAAGACATAAATAAAAGGATGAGAATTTTAAGAAACAGACTTCTGGTAGAAGCTTTTTTCAACAAAGCCCTTTTTATTTTATACTCAAGGTAACATTAATTAATATCATACATTGCCCACACTGGTTGCTTAGCCTTCTGCTGGTGACGTTTCCTCCCCTGTGGTTCACATGTTAGAACAGTGAAAGTCTTCTTCTCATCCCTCAGTCTTGGGAGGCAGACATGAAGTCAGCCACGGGCCAGGTACGTGGTTTGTTCCTCGCTTCCCCCCAGCTAAGGTGACCACCTCCTTCCTTTGTACTCAAGTTAATCTGCAGTGATGGTGTTCTGTTATAAATGCTTAGATTTGCTTTCTTCTGTTAGTCTTTTCTACAAAATGAGCTTGGTAAAACTCTGATGACACAGGGCAAAGAAAAGACTGCAGCAATTACTCACTTTCTACCCCGCCTTTGATTTTATATGAATTATCTCTTGAGAATGGAGTGTCACAAGCCTTGGAATACTATGCATTCCAAGACTTTATTCAGATGATATCAAACCCATCTTTTTCATACACAAAGGTGGAATTGTCACATGGTAAATAGCTAGGAATCCTTGCCTACGAGGACATACACATGTACATACATACCAAAATTCTATGACAGACTGTCTTGCTGGGAACAACATTATAGGATAACCACTATGATCAAATGTGCGTATATGTGTAGGAGGTGCCTAGGAGAGACCTGCCCTTCCCTTGTGTGCTATGACTTTCCACACTGAACCTGAAGGAGAGAGGTGGTTTTAGATCACAACAGGAGCTTGTTTCTAAGGGTTCCCGTTTGTGAGGACTGCTTGAGCAGTATGGAGCTGTAACAAGAAGGGATGTTATCCCAGTGCTGTCTCAGCAGTTTCTGATCACCCATCCCAGAGTGTGCAGCATGAGGAAAACCAGACAGATTCAGCCAGATACACCTGCTATGCCAGGGGTGCTCAGTGCCAAGAATAACTGTACAAAGGACTTGCTAAACCACATTCACTGCACTGTTTTTTCTACCCTACAGGTGCTTTCACTGGCTCTGGAAACTTGTAGTAGTCTCAGAGAAGACAGGAGTTAGAGCCAAATGAGAATTTCTCCAAATGTAAGTAGTTTAATTCTTGGTATCACATACTAGTTTAAAACACATTAATACTTCTTAATGCATGAAAAATTTGTTCTAACTTACCCATGTTTCTTCAAAGGAGAGAATTCTTTTCATGTGTTGACATTATTCAAAATTAGCCAGGAGCTTAGTCTGTAATCACCATTCCATCAAGATAAAACAGATAATGATAGTTTTAGTTCTGGAATCAAGAATTATCTTTCTGAATTTTAATGACAAACAGGAGCTTCATCATACATCCTACTGCTACTACATGTTGGGTAAGGAGTGTGGGCCCAATATATTATAAGTAAGGTGCCAATGACTTTAACTATTCCTTGAACCAGTGTCAACAATAAATTAAATCTGTGCTGTATATACTCAGATCTTTTTAAAATTTTTTTATGAAATCATAACTATATACATTGATGCATTTATGGGTTTTAGTGTACTGATTTGATATATAATGTGAAATACTTACATTGAACCAAGTAACACATCCATCACAATTTATATGCTCAGATCTTATTGGATGTTTTCCCCTCTGATGATGGATGACCCAGCCATTAGTTCTTTTATATATGTTTATAGGGTATTTATAGGCTGAAAAAGTAGCATAACATTCCCATCATATCACATAAATTGAAGGAGATGTTAATTTTATATTAGTGTAAGAAATGTCATGTTTCTTTTATTTAAGTCAAATTTAAACTACGTTACTTTTCTGTAAGGTGGATGAGAATTTCTGTCTCTGTCATCTGAAATTCTTTACATGGATCATATGAACATCCTAGGTCCACTCATAGTCTGGAACATTTAAGGAAGGCCCCATGGTCTTTTGGGCTTATCGTACTCACTACTGAGATTTTAATTATCTTGGAAAGTAAATAGTGTGACTGCCTTGAGGCCAAGCTTGAACATGGGATTTGACAAGATAAGGTGTCTTACTAAGCCATACTCCACAGACCAACAAAGCTGTCCCTACTTCCTGTTCCTGAGAGGAAACCGTATAAATCTTGTCTCCTTCAGATACCCACATCTTCAACTCCAATCCCCTTTTCCTGTCCCCTTTACTGCTCGGACTCTCTGGCATAATTCTCCACAATGAGTCAAGTCTGCTACACGTAAACATCCAAGTATGGTGAGGGTGAGGTGGAATGTTGGTGGGGCATTGACTTCAGAATACGGCCAATGGTGCCTTGAGCTCTGCAACACAAACTCTGTGGGCAAGGGAAGTGTAGCTGTGACCACTCTCTTACTATAAGAAAGAGAAACTTGTCCATCAGAAAGATCAGGGTGAGAGACTAGAGAGAGCCTGGTGGGTAGTGCAGGCCTGCAGGGTGTGATTAGGGACCACTGCAGGGGTGGGATGGTGATGGTAGGCAGAGCAGGAAGCTCAGCATTTCTGCCTGATCCTTCACCCAAAGCAAAAGTTGTAAGCTTTTGGGAGAGGAGGCCACAGGTGCAGTTTCATACAGGCCAAGGGAAGACTAAAAAACAAAAGCCTCCACTATGGGGCGGAAAATGCTCTGGGTCAGAATCTTATACCTTTGCCACTGGGATCTCCTATGGGGAGGGGAGGGTATCTCACTACAGGCATAGTGCAGAGTTGGGCTTTGGTGGGAGGGAAGGTTGGGGACACTCAAGAATTAGCTGAAGGATCTTAGATTAAGTCACCCTAAAATATGCCCCTTTCACATGGATTATTTTAAGCTAGAGGCTATTGAGAACCAGAGGATGCAGGAACATCTTTAAAACACAGCAAAATTTTCTTTTTGTGAATTTATATTTATAAAATTTCTTTTGTCAAGGTGTCTCTCCTGGAGAGGAGGACCAAGAAGAAGACTGTTTACAGTACTTTTCCTGGTCTGCTTTCCCATCACTTGCCCCTCCCTCCTCCCCAGAACACCTGAGGCGCTTTTCCTTTGTTCAGCCTAAGGTGGGAGATCAGCCTCAGTCTTCTGGCTACCTCCGGGAGACACATTGTTTTCCCTGTGAACTCCCTTGCATATGTACACATTCATAATTAAAACTATTTTTATCTCTTGTTTAAAGAAAAGAAAGAAGTGTCCCTATTTAATGAGGGCAAAATCAATTATCCTGTCAATTAACTTGTCATAATTGTAAATGTCACATTTGGTCCGTAATCACAGAGAGCAAAAACTAGATGTGACTCAGAACCACAAACTCCGAGGGAAGAGGGACATGTTGGGCTGCTATTCTGTGCTGGATGCTGGGACACACATAGGTGTTTCATGTTTCATTTACTCCTCACAATAGGCCCACTAGGAAGGCATCATTATTCCCATTTTCAGAGGAGAAATCAGGGGCCCAGAAAGATTAAGTGACTTGCTGTGATAGACATCCTGGGCTGCTAAACCCTCATGCTTCCTCCCCCTCGTCCCCGTCCATCTCTTTTGTAGGGACTGGAAGAGCTAAAGAGCCACTTTCTCAACCTCCCTAGGTCGGGGATGGCCTTGGGCCACAGTATTTGGCTCTGACATAGGTGAGAGGGTGATGGGAACTTCTGGGGGAGCTTCCCCTCGCCCCCTTTTCCCTATTCTTCTAGTTTCTGGGACACCTAGTTGCCTTCGGGCAGCTTATGCTCAGATGCCCTTCTGTAGCTTTTCTGGTGATGCTCTTTGGCTTGTGATCTCTATTCTGTCAGGAGCCACCTGTACTCCATCCCCCATGGTCCAGTCCTGCTCATACTTCTGGCCACAGCATAACTCTTCCTCTTTCTTTGTAACCTTTTCTGTCCTGAATACAGAGATTATCCTATCTCCTATATTTCCATAACACAGTATCTACACCTTTTTTATAGTTCTTAGTTATCCTTCTGCTAAGTTATAGGTCTCCATGTTCATTTTTTTAAACTGTCATATTTGTTTCGACTTTCTAGGCAGGGCCTACGTGTGTTTTTATATCCCCCCAAATAGCATGGTATAGTGCCTGAAATACAGTAGTATTCGATATTTTTGGAGTGAATAAAAGACACTCCAAGGGCATATTTGATTTTGGAGACCACTAAGAAACGACCAGAGAAACCCATATACTGGTCCTAACCCAGTGAATGTGCTGGATGAAGGCCTTGGCTAATATCAGATACTTTATTATATTTTTCATAAGCCACTATTTGGGGGAGAGGGGTTGTATGATTTAAAGCTAAAAATCTACTTTTTTTCTGATATATTTCCCAAGGCCATAGAGCCATCTGACTCTAAAACCCAGCATATACCACACTGATAATGCCACTCAGCACTTAACCGTTTAGACCAGTGTTTTCCAACTCTTTTTATCTCATGGCACACAGTTAAACGTCTGTGGCACACTTAAATTATGTTGATCCAAAAAAAAAAAAAAAAAGAAGTGAAAAAATGAATATACTTTGAACTTCTTTTGAAAATAATTTAATTAATGATCTTTTCAAAACTTTTGCAGCACACCTAAGATCCCCTAATGGCACACCGGTGGAAAATCACTGGTTTAGACAGTACTGAACGACCTGTAAATAGGAGAGAACATTATGTTTTGTAGAAGGCTGGAGAGCAAATTGAGTAGAGGGGAAAGTCCCCAGGACAGCACCAGCCTTAGCAGAGCACACATAGGGTGGAAGGGAGCAAGGAAGGAAGGAGCAGCTTTCTCTCAGTGCAGCAGGATAATGATTTCAATTCATCAAAATTTATGGAAAGAGATTAGCCTGGGCATCTTCTCAGGTGGCTGGGGGACTGTCATTTAAAACAAAATTATCCTTCTAAGTTTGAGTGTTTTGTTTTTAACCCAGATGGAAGTCGATGGAGAATCTCTGTGTGTTCTCTGAAGGCCTATGGCTGCCCTGATATAAAAGGGTAGGGAAAGCGGCCAGTTAATTCATACCTGCAGCTGCTTAGCATCCCTGCCAATTCACAGATCTCTGGAGAGTAATTAGAGACCTGTGGTTCAAAGTGCAGTAGTTTTCTCCATCTAAATTCCCCTTCACAGTGGATAGAAAGTGAACTAGAGAATGTGCTCTCAAATTCGTTTTGGGTAGATAGTAAATAATTCTATGTGGGTTGAGAGGGTAACAGAGTCTTTGATAAAGGGAATAAAAAGGCTGTACAGTGGGTGCTGTGTACTGAATTTCATCTCCCCAGATTTGTATGCTGAAGCCCTAACTTTCCATGTGATGTCTTCCCCTACATAAATTGGAGATAAATCCTTTAAGGAGGTAATTAAGGTTAAAGTCATAATCGTGAAGGCCTAATCTGATAAGATTAGTGTCATTAGAAGAAGAGGAGAAAGATCTCTCTCCACAACACACAAGAGGAAAGGCCACGTGAGCACACAGCAAGAAAGCAGCCTTCTGCAGGTCAGAAACGCTCCGCAGAACCCAACTCTGTTGGCATCTTGATCTTGAACTTCCAGCCTCCAGAACTGTGTGTGAGAAATACATTTGTTGTTTAAGCCACCTAGTCTATGGCATTTAATTATGGGAGCTGGAGCTAAGACATGGGGTGTTCTCACAAAAAGAACAATGCAGTGTTTTAAGTTTAAAGAATTCATAGGGGTATCTTGGACTGTTGTTGTGTTTTTTTTTTCATTCGTACATAGATCATAATGTGCCAGCATTTGCTTCTGAAAATAAGACTATGCTTAATTTTTTTTATTGATTCATTTATCTGTTACTCTGAAAGTTACCTGGACAGGTAGGTTCAAGAGAATTTCCAAGACATGTTTGCACACCCAGGTGACTGCAATTTATTTCTCCTTCAAATTGGCAAAATAAACAAACAAACAAACCAAAAAAGCTCCCACATAGTAAAGAGTTTCTGCCCCTCTGCAGCCTCATGCTATCCTCTTTTGACAGTAGAACTGCCTTTAATTGGAATCAGCATTTTCACAGTCTGCATATGGGTCATATATGAGATCAAATGATAAGGTGACCAGATTTTAACATTGGTAAAGTGGGACACCATTGACCAGGGAGTGGGGGCATGTTCTTAATTAAAAATTTGGTCTATATGGAGCAACAAAAACTTTCATAGAATGCAAAAATAGTACTGTAATATATATTTTTTAATTTCAACATAAGTACAATTTACAAATATAATACATTAAAAAATTATGTATAGTATTATTTTATTCTTTGGTATATTTCTCATTTGAGTGAATTTTTTTTAGTAGATTGCTGTCATTGTTTAAAAGGTCATGACATTTTTCACAAGAATTTGTTAAATTATATTTCACACATAAAATGGCTTTCAAAGTCTCAACACTTAATTGTGATTTTTCTGATGTCCACACTTTACTGTAGGAAAAATGTGTTCAGTTGCAGCATTAGTTCCTGGTAAGGACAGCGCGTATCCCACAATTTTTAGTACATTATTGTATGGACCATGATTTGTTTCAAAATGATGAAGTATTTCTAACCATTTGTTCTCTACTGTGATTTTTGCTGATGTCCAAGATTTAACCTTTTCCTTATCAATATATTTTTTTAATAATGATGCCTTGTAAGTCGTGTCACTTTCAAGGCCGGCACTAGACTTTTGCTGCCACTATAAAATATAAATAATATGAGTACTGTCTGCTAAATTCATGAAATAAATAAATTACTTACCTAAATTATCTGAATAGCTGATTTGTTGGCATCACTTGTTTAACTAGCACTAGCACCCAGTACAATGTGTATCGCCTGAGAGACAGTTACAAAATGTTTTCATCTTTGCCAATGCCAAAAAATGCCATTGTTCATTAAGTCCAAAAAATGATGGTCCAATTCTAACAACTGATCAACAATGTGAACTTTGGTAAGTAGTTCTCGATAATCAGTTCTCAACAATTATTTGTTATTATTAAAGTTTTACATTATAAAATTAACAAAAATAATATAAAACTCATATCCTGGTGAAATAGCCACATGGCAGCTGAAAACCGAATATTCCCTTCCTGTTCTCCCACCATTCCCTAGCTTGTCGTGCATTCTTTCCAAAAATTGGGACTTTTTAAAAATGCCGTGGGACACGGGACAAAATGTTCAAAATTGGGACTGTTCTGCCAAAAGTGGGATGTCTGGTCACCTTATCAAATGACCACCCTCAATCTCCCCTTTAGGACACATCTGATACTCCCAAGGTATCAAAAATCTGATAAGCCTGAGGTCTTAAAAAGCAAGTGACCACATTACTGTTATATACTTAACATTTTTCTTTAAGTTGCCTCATCTTTTAAAGTTATATACATTTAAAAAACAATATCTGAATTAATGGGTCTGGTGGACTAGTTATATTTTTTGATTACATGTTAAAATAAATTCATGATTATTGAAATAAAAGTGGGAGGGTGGGTGCAGTGGCTCATGCCTGTAACCTTAGCACTCTGGGAGGCTGAAGTGGGTGGATTGCCCTGAGCTCACAGATTTGAGACCAGCCTGCAAGAGTGAGACTCCATCTCTCTTAAAATAGCTGGGTGTTGTGGTAGGCGCCTATAGTTCCAGCTACTCCAGCTACTTGGGAGGCTGGGGCAAGAGAATAGCTTGAGCCCAAGAGTTTGAAGTTGCTATGAACTATGATGCCATGACACTCCACCAAGGCAACAAAGTGAGACTCTGTCTCAAAAATAAAAAAAAGTGTAATATTTATCACTTAAACCTATTTTGCATTCCACCAGGAAAACTTGGGGAAATACTGTAAAAGCCCAGAGGAGTTTGGGTTGAAAAGCCAGATGCCTAAATCTGCTGTTTACAGAATAATATTTCTGGTTGATCTTCATGTCCCCATGAGAAAGTTCCAACTAGTTCTTTTAACTTTGTGTTCTGAAAAAAAAAAAAATTTGTGATATCCTCTAAAATTCAAAAAGGTTTTAAGTGTGGCTTAAAAAAATATTATAGTGGCTTTGACTAAATACCTTTTTTGTAAATGAAAATTCAAATGGAGTTTGCTGGCTTATATGAGTTCCCTATAGACTGTTCTTAGTTTTATTTAAAAATAGATCCCATGCATTGAATGACTTCCTATGACCCCAAGAGGATCCCAAGGGAATTCTCAGTTGAATTTTTTTCATTTCATCTTATATCTGTTTCTGACAAGTAGTCAGCTGCCAACTAGGAGGACTGTTTCTTACAGGTAGTCAGCTGCCTAATAGGATGCCACTGCCAGGTCAACAGTCATTAGTATTTCAGTTCCCTGCTCAAAAACTTAAACTAACTCCCTTATGCTGGTACTAAAATGTCTTCTCAACGCTTTATCTACTTCCATTTCCAGCATCTCTTCACCCCAGTGATACTGAACTGCTTATTTTCCAGATACCGGGCACTTCATGCTTTTCCTTATGTTCTTTGACTCATTTTTTGACACTTAGAAGTGGCCTGTGTTTCACTCCCTATGTCGTAATTCTGCACATTTTTTTTTAAATTTCATATTAATATTAGGGTACAAACAACTAGGTTACATTGTTTGCATTTGTTAGGTAAAGTCCAAGTTGTAGTTGAGCCCTTCACCCAGGGGGTGTGTTGTATACCCACCCTTACATTGTGTCTCTTAAGTGAGAGCACACCAATCTCCCTTCCTCCTCCACTCCCTTCTCCCCACTTACCCCAGCTTAAATTTATTTTATTTTTGCATTATAAAAATAACATTTGTTAACTTAGGCTGTGCAATATATTTAGTCAAGCCAAAAAATGAACACAAAAACTTAAGTGAATCCGTAAGGTTCCATTAAGCCTGATTTTATGTTCTGGATAGGACAGGAGGCTGCCTTTCACTTGAAACAAGCAAAACAAAATGGCTCCATTTCTATTTTCAGGAGCACACGAGGCTATGCCGGTCAGGCACTGTAGTTGATCCGGGGTTGCCACATCAGGAGCCAACCCACTGCCCAGAACTCTGCCCAGTGCTGGCTTCTTTGCTATTAAGACAACAGGCTTAGAATCTTTGTTATAGAAGTTCAAAAAAAATTCCAGAGGCCTCAAATCTTCCCGAAATGTGTCTGCATCACCTGCCATGACATCACTCTGCTGTAGCCTTTTGAACATTAGCAGCATGTTCCAAAATTTTTCTTTTCCATTCTTCATAATCCTGTGTCAGATCATCTTTCTGTGGTTTGTGTGGGATATCTACTACCTTTTCTATTTCCTTTGCTGGCGGTTCAACCACTGTTTCCATTTTCTTCCGTGGTGGAGTAGCTTAATCTCCAGGTTCTCTTGCGTGCTGAAAGCAGGGCAGCAGTGGTGAAAAGTGGCCTGGATAAGTCAAGATCTGCTTGCTGTGTCTTGGGGAGACGGGACTCATAGGTGTGTAGTAACTTTGAAGCCATGTTCACTGGTTCTGTACACTGAACAGCCAGGTCTCTTATTCCAGTATTTGAATCCAGGCCCAGGAAACACTCAAAGGATTTAAGATAGCTCCATTATGTCTTCTTGTTCAAACCAGAAAGTTTTGATTAAATAAACCCTGTCCAAGGAACACTTGGAAGATGCAAGGTGCTGGCGCATGACTGTACTGCTGGTCTCTGTGGGCACAGACAGGCCAGCACGCTTCACCTGGGACAGTCCCAAGTATTCCTCAGCTTTCTTTAGCACTTCAGGAAATGGCCAGGCACGAAGCCAGGCAACGGATCAGCTCTGACCCCGAGGCGCCGAAGCCGGCAACTCCTGTGAACAGCCCTGGCTACGCGAATTCCACACGCAAGTTCTGCGCTGCCCTGTGAGAGCCAGGCCCCACCCCAGTGCATTGGGATTGGTTGGAACCAGATGTTTTGTAAGCTAGGAACAAATCCTGGTCTTTCTTTTGCGCACGCGCACCACAAATGCCTTCTCCGAGGCAGATATAGCAAAAGTGAACCCGGGGCTCCCTCTTCCTACTCCTTCCTGCTAGACAAACACCGCCTTTCCCTCCTGCTATCTCCCGCCTGCTGCCACATGATCCCCCCAGCTTGAATTTAATTGTGTTTTTCTCTTGTGTGGGCATGTAGTTGTTCATCTGCTGGCTTCATACTAGTTGAGTACATTGGATACTTGCTTTTAATGTTTCCAACTTTTTGTGGCTGCATGGTATTCCATGGCTTACGTGTACCAAATTAACAAATTCTGCCTATTCTTCAGAGCACCAGCATAACTATCACAAAGTTCTTCTTAGTCCCTTAAAACATTGTTTCACTTCCCAAAATTCCATTTCACTTTCTACATCCTCTGTGGCTTGTATTGCAGACATGCTTTGTAGTTGCCTGTGTGACTACATCTGCGTAGATGCTTGGTCTTCTTCAATGGCATTCAAGACCTTTTGGGGGGAAAGGTCTCCATGTATTTTAATTTCTTCTAGAAATGTGTAGTATACTGTTTGGCATTAGTAGCATTCAGTAAATATTTTCTTTAATAAATCAGTGAATATCTGTGCATCCAGAGCCAGCTATGTGTATGAGTGTTAGAAAAGTGCCTGAGGTCTAGGAACCACCAGATATAGAGTAACACCTTCCAAATACACAGAAATTAAATCAGTTTTGTGTGAGTGAGCTAGGTCTTATGGCAGCCTTTGGGACTTAGAAATTTTCAACTAAGAGAGGATTAAAGAAAAGGCCATAGCACTTTGGAGCAGTTCTGGAGTCTCTCAGACCTGCCTACAGCCAGTGGGAGACCTGCCTACAGCCAACCTCACAGTAGAGTCCTTGGAGCAGCAGCATCAGCATCTCTTGGAACTAGTTAGAAATGCAAATTCTTGCTATGAGTAGAATATGAACGTTTTAACACAATAACTAAGACAATGACATGAAGGCTATGTTAACCAGTTTGATGGAAGTGTTTCAGATTGTGTGTGAAAACACCACACTGTACCCCAGAAGTGCATTAATGTACACAGTTACCATTCAATAAATAAATAAATAAATAAATAATGCAAATTCTTGGGCCCCATCTCAGACCTACTACTTCTGAAAATCTGGCAGTGGAGCCCAGGAATCTGTATTTTAACCCTCCCTCCTGGTGGTTCCAATGTACTCGCAAATGTGAGAAGCACTGGCTTAGAAAAAGTTTCAGGAGGGCTTCTGTTCGGTCTTGATATTTCTCAGCTCAGCTGCCAAATAGGGCTTTTATAATTACAGAATGATTGAGGGTAGATTCTGTCAGAGGGGAATCACAGCATGCAATAATGCTTGCTCAATTTCAGTGCATGAATCAACGGATGACAAATTAAGAGCCTAATTTGACCTTCCATCCTCATTTGGTTCATTGTGAAAAATTGCTCTTCATAATAGCTTGACAAGTGAACAGTGACGTGTGCATCTGAGCAAAGCGTGCTGATGCTGAGGAGTTGATGTGAGAAATAGCAGGGGCTGTCCACTTCCTATCAGATGGCTGGTGAAGATCATGTGGGGCTAATGTCCTGTGGGAAAGTCTTTGACTCTGAGTTGTGGGGATGTCCCCTGTTTTTGATCCCTCCTGTTTCTCAAACACAATGACACCCTCATGCTTGGTCACACCATTCTGATGTGGCAGTCAGTGGTGGTTCACTTGCCCAAGTTGTATTTTTCTTTTCTTGCATGCTGGCAATACTTTGATTTTGTTTCAGTGACCACTCCTCTCTCATGTGAGTCAGATCTGTTTTGTCAAAGCCAATTATAGTGGCTATATTCTCTCAAAATTTGACTCCTAGAAGACCAGACAGGTGATCCACTTTTGGCCAGTAAATTGTGAAAACAAGTCTGCTGGTAGGTTTCTGTGAAATCCATTTTTAGTAAGGGATGCACAGGGGGGAAGTGACCCTGCCTTTGGACATTGGCACAGAAGGATACGGTACTTGGAGCTGAGACAGCTTTCTTGGTACCACAAAGTGATCTTAGCCAGCACACTGAGCACAGCAGAGTTGAGAGAGCCATTGAATTAACCATCCCTGGAGGTGCTGTTATTAGGGGCTAATAAATCCTCTTCAGCCTAGAATTTAAGTATTTGTTATTTCTATTCCTTATTGAAAATTAAAAAGAACTAATGGGATTATAGCTCTATATTTCTTCCCATCCTAACTATTGATAATTCTTTGCTCAAAGCATGTATGTTTGGGATTTCTAGACAAGCCAAGATTTAGCAGGAATGGGATCTGGAAGGCAGTGAGAGTGTTGCTGGAATTAGGGTTGTTTGTCTGAGGTCCAGGAGGTAGCATCATGGTAAAGCAGTGGGGTCAATAGAGCATGAATTCCTGAGGGGAACCAAAGTCTTACGTTCTAGGGCACAGCAAAAACCAGAAATCCATAGGAAAAGCCAGATCTTGAATATAATAACTAGGAACCAGGTACAAGACGAGTCAGAAAAATTGTGATGAATGATTTACTTGCCAGCAATCAGAGCTCATGGTATGTATTTAACTTCTCAAGGTACCAAGAATGAATGATATATCAGCCTGTGGACTAAAGGGCCGGCAATCTCCTTGAGGGCATTACTGGGATCAAGAATCCTTTGGTTATCCAGATTTACTGAACTTCCTCCCTGGCCGTCCCTCCTGTGCATTCTTTTGCCAGGCCTGCTGTATTTCTGGCTGTCTGCTAACCTTCGGCAACTGCTTTTCTTTTTTCTCTAGTTTACTGAATAGTTACCAAATCTACTTATTTCAGTTCTTGGTTTTACTGCATAATAGAACAATTCCTAATTTTTAAAAATATCCTGAGCCTTGTAAAACAGATTTAAATTAGCCACAAAGTACTGGAAAAGAACAATGTTTACATTGGTTTCCAGCATTTTTGAGTCAACATTGCCATCTAGTGGTAAAGTAATCCTTAAACCTGTGTGACTTGAAACTTTTATTGTGATTGGCTATTTGATGTTAAGGATCTTCAAGAGGTAAAACTTTGAGCAAGAAGAAACCTTAATGCTGGTTCGACTTAAGTATATTATTTTGAACATGAGGAATCTGGGAGTTAGGGAAAGTCATATGATAAGCAGTGGTTAATTTAGACCCACAAAATTAATTATTAGGCTAATGGCCTCTGGTTCCTGATTCAGTCTGTCACCTTCCCCTGCCTGTAAAATTCCTAATTATTTGCTCTAAAGATTTTGATTGATCACTCACTTTTTCTCCTTTATGTTTAAAAAAATATTTACCCAATTTAGCCACTTTCTGGTGGTAATTACACAACAAAACAAAAACAGACCACAAAAATCAGTTTCAAATGAACCAAGGCTATACATTACTTTTCTTCTCTTTGATATTCTGTTTTGCCTCTTTTTTCCAAATCTTTCTAAATGACTTTTCAATAGGCAAGCATTTATTCCTTTCTTTTTTGTTCAATACAATAAAAATACTCTGCTACATTTTGTGCTACTTAGCAGTATATACACAGTTTGGGGCAGGTCTAGGGTAGAGCCAGAGATTCTGAATTTGCATCAGGCTTCCCAAAGATGCCAGAAATGCCCCTGGGGGATCACACTTTAAATTTAAGGCTTTGTATAACCAAGACTACATTCTCCATAACCCCAAAATCTTTCTTTAGGATGGATTAAAAAACTGTTTTGTTGGGTGAATGAGAAGGACAGGGGAAATTGTTTGCCTTAAGCAGCATCTCAGCTCAAGTGGCTAATTCTTTTTCTGGCTGCCATAGAGGTCACATGTTTCATGTGAAACTGCTGTGGCTTCCACGGCTTAATGAGACAAGGTCAAGGAATTTCCCTGCACTCGGTGAAGACCACTGACCCTCTCCAGGGAGTCTGTGATAACTGTGTCTGGCAGATGTCCTCCCAGCAGTGATCCTAAGCTATCTTGTTGTATTAAAGCTCCAAATTTGGTCAGACATTGGGATCACCTGGGAAGCTTAGAAAACATCCTAATGTGTGCGTCCTAGTCTGGGTACCAGAGATTTAAAAACTCCCCTGCTTATTTTAATGTGCAGGAAGCTTGAGAACCACTGTAAACCTACAAGCACAAAATAGGTCCCCAAAATGTCAACTTGTCCCTCCCCTCCTCATCTCTCTTCTCATAAGCGGTTTAGTCTGTAACAAAGAGTTTGTGAATACTGCAGGGGAGGGGATTCAGCTCCAAGCTTCTCTGGCAAGTAATGGCTAACAAAGGCTAGTGATCATTCTCTCTGGCCCCCCCTCCCCATTTATCCCCAACAGGATGAGCAAGCTTTCTGGAGCAAGTCCAGGCCCTTCCCGAGGTTCCCAGGGCTTGGTGAACTTCCTATTACATTTGAATGTCACACCCACCTTCTCTCCTCTAGGCCAGCTGAGGTCATGTGATAAGGCTGTTACATTCTGTGGAAAGAGTTTTGGCTTTGCTAAGGACAGGCACTGGATGAGTTTGACCTCCTGGGAGTTATGAATCAGATGGTCTGAATGTCCTTGTTAGGCTTGTGGGATCAGAAATGTTAGCCAGGTTTTTCCTTCAGAACTTTCCAGATGGAAACCTGGAAACTCTGGCCTAGAACTGCTAGGACTTTTGACTTTGAAAATAACTTCATTAGGATTAATTTTTTAAGGCTGTTTCTGTCACTTTGTGTGTGTGTGTATGTTTGTGTGTATATACATATACACATACGTATATTTCATTTTAATTTCTTTATGGTTGGGGAATCACTGAGGGTACAAAGAACCAGGTTACATTGCTGGCATTTGTTAGGCAAAGTCCCTCTTATAATCATGTCCTGCCCCTAAGAGGTGTGCCATAAACAGTATTCCCCCATCCCCCTTCCTCCTTCCCTCTCTCCACTCCCACATTCCCCCACCCCCTACTATGTACTAGCATCAGTTGTCCTCATATGAGAATTGAGTACATTGGATTCTTGCTTCTCCATTCTTGTGATGCTTTACTAAGAAGTATGTGTTTCTGCTGTATCCAGGTTAATACAAAAGATGTACAGTCCCTATCTTTTTTAGTGACTGGATAGTATTCCATAGCATACATACACCACAACTTGTTAATCCATTCCTGGGTTGGTGGGCATTTAGGTTGTTTCCACATTTTGGCGATTATAAATTGAGCTGCAATAAACAGTCTGCAAATGTCCTTATGATAAAAGGACTTTTTTTCTTCCTGGTAGATGCCCAGTAATGGGATTTCAGGATTAAATGGGAGGTCTTGTTTGAGTCCTTCGAGGATTCTCCATACTTCCTTCCAAAAATGTTGTATTAGTTTGCAGTCCCACCAGCAGTGTAAAAGTGTTCCCTTCTCTCCACATCCACACCAGCATCTACAGCTTTGAGACTTTGTGATATGGGCCATTCTCACTGGGGTTAGGTGCTATCTCAGGGTAGTTTTGATTTGCATTTCTCTGATAATTAGTGACGATGAGCATTTTTTCACATATTTGTTAGATATTCATCTGTTTTCTTTAGAGAAGTTTCTGTTTGTCTCACTTGCCCATTGATATAGGGGATTGTTGGCTCTTTTTTAGTTGCTTAATTTGAGTTCTCTGTAGATTCCAGTTATCAAGCTTTTGTCTGATTGATAATATGCAAATATCTTTTCCCATTCTCATGATTGTCTCTTTGCTTTGGTTGTTGTCTCTTTAGCTATACAGAAGCTATTCAATTTAATCAAGTCCCATTTGTTAATTTTTGTTGTTGTTGCAGTTGTCACTAGAATCTTCTTCATAAAGTTTCCCCCTAGGCTGATACTTTCAAGTGTTTTCCCCAAGCACATACATGAATTGTAAAGATAGCAATCTGTAAGCTAGAAACTGTAAAAACCTGGGGAGACTGGCTCCAGAGTTCATGCTCATAGCATTGAAGTCTCACTGCCTTTCTGTAGCAGTAGAAACAATTTTGTGTTCTGTTTAAAAAAAAGTCTTTAAAAAAATTACAGAATTACATGTAGATGATACAGAAAGCAGCTTTATTATTTTAAGAATTACCCTTTATGTTTCACTATCAGCAATAGTTACTCCCTCAGAAAAAGAAAGATTTCTCTGGACTTGGAAAGAGGGGCAGAGAAGAAGAGAAAATTTCTGTGGATCCCATATCAATGCAAAAATGACCCAATAGTAACTTGGGGATGTAAGAAAATCTGTGGATGAATAACCGATAACTAAAGGCTTGTTCTCTCCTTAAAATATCTTGGAACTGTATAGGATCCTGGAACCATGCTAAAAACTCATGTTGGCATAGGTGGGCAGGGAACTCCAATGATGGAATTAGATTTTCTACCTGTATGGCCTAGTAAGCTTATAATGAAATTATGCTATTTAATGGAAAATATATAATTGCAAATTTCTCTAACACACATAGTTGAGTTTATGGAGTGACTTTTATACCCTATCCACATCCTTTAGAGAGCTGTTTATGTCTTGGTATGTCCACTTTGTCATAAGTTAGTCTTTTCAAAAAGATTGAAGGAGAATTGTAATAAAATCTGGCTTTGTCCCAAATGGGGCATAGCCAACCTTGGAGAGCAATTAATATCTGACTTCTAGCATTAGAATAAGAGGGTTGTAAATACATGATTGCAAGCAAAAATACCAAGTGCGTATAATCAGAATTGTTGAAAGGACCCAATTCAGAAAAATGTTTCTTGTTATTTGATAATCTCTTAAATAAATCCAAGATTGCAAAAGGCTTTTGGTAGGTATTGGATCTCACATAAAATCAAAATTCTTTTTGGGTTCTGGTTGTCTGTGCCCTCTAGTAAAATGGTATTAGTGTTCACTTTAGCATAAGCATCTCTTGGTGTATCCCGTGGTTACTACTTAAAGGGTGGTTGTGCCTCTGAGCAAGGCACTAAACCATATTTGAAACACAAGTCAGAAAGCCAGTGGGTCTGGGATTTTGACTATGGATTATTGAGTCAGAGTTTTCATGTTGTAATTTCAGCTTGGTTATTTACCCTCTTTACCAGGAGTCTCTTACTCACTACAATTGCAACCACATCCCCGACACTCTTTCAGAGGAGGTGTTGGAAAGTCTATTTCATGTTTTATTTTGTGAGCATATTTTTGGGCATTGCATTTCCACGTGTGCTGCATTTATTTATTCAACAAATAAATGAATGTTTAAAATGTTCAACAAACTTTTATTAAATGCTACGATGGGTCAGTTACAGATGATGTAAAGATGAATAATACAGAGTTCCCAACTTCCTGTATCAACAGAGCGTGGTGGCAGCAGGTAAACTGGCAACTCTGATTAAGGAATGAGGCAGATACCATTGGCATCCTGCTCAGCAGCCACAGTTTCTGTCTTCCTGGTAACTTGACTTTGACTTAACAAAAGAAAAAGAAGAAGAATAGGAGAAATCAGAGGAGGAGGGAGGAAAAGGAGGAAGTAGAAGAGGAGGAGGAAGAAGAAGAGCAATATCCTCAAAGGAAGTGGGCTCCACTTAGGGGATGGGTCATCATTTATTTAAGCCAATTTTGTAATCCTTTTCTCCCCTTTGCTATGATTGGTTGTAATGGCTGCATGACTCTGTTCTCAGCCAATGAGACAAAAGGTAGAATATTCTGGGGAAATACCTGGAAAGGATTTCTTCTTTAATCAAACATGAGAGGCAAGTAGGCAGAATGCCCCTCTCTTCTCTTCCTGACTGTGAGTGTGGTTGTTGGGTTGATGGTAATTGGAGCTTGAGGGGACAATATTGCTGACTCACTGGACTGATGGACAGATAAAAGGAGGTATGTCCTTGATAACACTCTAGAACAACTAGACCAGCCACACCACCAACTTTCTCCAGAATTCTTATTCTGTATGGTAATAGTAATAGTTATTGTTGGAGGCATTTTTAGCCACTTATTCAACTATTGGCACTTGAAAAAAATTTAGTTGATAGGAATGTCAACAAAGTTGGGTAAAATCCTTAAGGAAGCACAGAGTACAGGGAAGTAATTTGGCCAGGGAAATCAGAGAAGTTCTCCTAGCTGAGGTACAGACACTTTGGGCTGTATTTTGAGGAACCAGTAGAAATTCCCTAGGTAGGAAAGGCAGGGAAGGGCATACTGGAAGGGTAGATGGAGTGGCACAGAGGATGAGGGCTACGGCTCTCAACAACTACATGGTTTTAGGCACCTGGAGTATTTTAGATGCTCAGTAGAATAGATTCATGACATTAGTGGATTTAACATCCACTTACGAGTGATTTTTAAAGGTTTTATATTAAGCATAGTCTGAAATGTACATTAACTGATTGTTTTGAATCTGTGCCTCGGTGGCACTGAGTCTCGGCAGTGGAACGGACTGGATGACGATAAACAAGTGGCTGCCGAGCACATCGCGTGGTTTCCAAGTTCTGTCTTTGTTCATAACTCGGTAACTTTCATGAAGCATCAGAAATGTGGGGTTTTTTTTGTTTTTTTTTGTTTTTGTTTTTTTTTTGTTAGTCCAGGTCATCTGAGAAGCAGATGACAAGGCAAGATTAAACACGTATGGATTTTATTGGGGAACCACCCTGTGAGAGGAAATGGTGAGAGGGCAGGGTGAGGCCACTGCGATACAACTGTAACGTGGGGACAAGGAAAGCCAGAGGGAAGTTTGGGTGGAGGTGTGCTAGTCCGCTGCGCCATCTGTGGGAAGGTTGGAAACACCATGGGAAGTCCTCAAGCCAAAGTTGCTGTGGGAGAAGGCCCCTGTCCCCCAGTGACAAGCCTGCCCCACTGGAAGCTGCCAGCGGAAACCGCAGCCTGTGCCGGGAGGCACTGGGTCTCAGAGCACAGCCACTGGGGCCACCGTCCATCATTCTCTGTGCAGTCGGTTTGCAAGGATTTTCTCAATTTCTTTTCAAAAAATTGTCTGAGAAGGAAAACTACTCAGACTGTGATGGAAGTAAAACAGAAGATCAATACATTTTATACACTTCATAGGTAAAGTTCTGAACCTTCTGGGGTCGTGGTGCACATTTAGCACTTGATTTCAGCTGTAGACTTGAGGAGAATCCCTGGCCTCATCTTAGCTTCCTAGATCCCCAACTTCCTCACAGCCGGACTCCCAGTTCTGCCGCTGCAGGCCCTCCGCAGCTCTCCGGCTGATGTGAGGACCCCCGGCCAGGTGCCATATGACGTCTTGCGTGGACTCGGGTGCGGCAGCTGCCAGCATCTCTCACCCGAAAGATGCCTTGGCTAAGCCTACACAGGTCTTGCCTTCCAGTTCACTTCCCAGTCTTGGAATTATCTCTGGATCCTCCCTAAGCACTAATTCTTAGAATACCTAATAAAGGTTATGAGTCTGTGTTGAAATATTCACCATTATCGTCTTGAATTGGTCAGTCTGCGTCTGTCCCTGTCTTCCTTATTGCGTTGTCTAAAGTCACATTGGCAACCTAGCCTATGGTCTTGCTTTCCCCTTTGTATTTAAGAGCATGTAGCCTCTGCGTACATTCCTCTCAACCCTGTGCTCCATAATCATAAAGTTCAAACAGATAACGTACACGCGCGTGCACACACACACACACACACACACACTGTAACACATGCAGCAGGAAAGTGCACACGCTGTCTATTTTCATTACGCGCGGTAGTTACCCGCGGATGCTCTATAAAACTGCTGCCAACCCTGAATCAGTGAATAGAGAACCCTTGCTTTTAGGGAAAATATGTACGTATATACACGTACCTCACATAGATGGTAATCTTAAATCCTAAAACTAACCCATCCCACTACATCCTATTTTCTTTATGTTGTTTTTCAAAAGAAAAAATGAGATTCAGAGTGTTAAATGATGTGGGGAAGCTGCCCCACCACAAGGTGCCAGCGCTACCATCAGACCAGGTCCAAGCAGCAGGGCAGAGCTGGAGCTCCTAGCCTGCCCCGATCAGCCCCTGCTGTTTCCACACTCTGCTTGACCAAGCTAGAGACAGAGCCTCAGCCCATTCCACCTTCCTGGGAAATGGTATAAATCAGGCTGTAGCTTTAGCCACACCCAACACAGAGAGGGGAAACCCAAAGGTGTAAGCTAAATGAGGAAAGAGGGGGTATTTCCTTAATCCAGCAAATAGTGTGATGTCAACTTTGCTAAGCACAAGACCTGAGAACACACTCAGGGTTCTCTCCTTCTTTCAAGTGGAAATTGGTCCTTAGTGCGCAAACCAGTTTCCTGCCAGGAACACAAAGTGCTCTGCCTCTGCAAATAAATTCCAGGCATTGACCCTGTTTGAAAGGATCTATGCAAAAAATAATTTCCTTTTAAGAATTAAATAGCTTCCTGGGGCTCAGTGCCCATTGCTTAGTGGTTAGTGCACTGGCCACATGCACTGGGGCTGATGGGTTTGAACCCGGCCAGGGCCTGCTAAACAACAATGAGAATAATTGTTCTCATTTGGGTGTTGTGGCAGGCACCTGTAGTCCCAGCTACTAAGGAGGCTGAGGCAAGAGAATTGCTTAAGCCCAAGAGTTTGAGGTTGCTGTGAGCTGTGATGCCACAGCACTCTACCAAGGGTGACATAGTGAGAATGTCTCAAAAAATAAATAAGTAAACAAACAAATAACTCCCTGGCCCCAGCAACTGTAATTATTTTTCAATTGTACATATATTTTCACTTACTAGATCTGCTCCCATCAACAGAGCCTTTAGGGAGATTTAGCATTTTTAAAAAGAAAGTCAGTCTCGTATCTGACCAAATCTTTCATGCGCTTAATAAGGTAGTGCAGAAATAGTTAAAATAGATGACTGTGTCATGGAGAAATGAGTATGTATTTGAGTCATCTAACTGGTTTATGTTAGTAGGTAAAGCCATCCGGAGTGTGGTTGTCCCTACAAGAGCTAGGAATACTGGTATTTCTCTCTCATATCTTCAAGATTCAATTTCTCACAACTAAGAAAATGACATGAAGACTATGTTAACCAGTTGGATGAAAGTATTCCAAATTGTCTATAGTAACAACCCACTGTACCCCACGATAGTATTAATGTACACAGCTATGGCTTAATAAAAAAAAGATTTAATTTCTGCTGACTTCAAAGGGAAAAAGACAGCAGATGTATCAAAATTTTGTTTTGAGGAGGACCTCCAAGACTGTCTACCTTTTTATAGAAAGTATTAAAGCCCTTCTGTTTCTTTGCTTATTCAGGAGCAGCTATCATCATAAGAGTAAATACAAAATTTCTCAAAGTTTCATGTTTTAAGTTAGGAATAGAATACCTAAAATACAATATCCTGTGCCCTTCCTCTATACTTTAACTTTTTGTAACTAGGTAACTCAGAAACACTTGAGTTGAAATTATGTGAAGTAAAGTGCATTCTGGTCATTAATCAAGTCATTCTTCTTTTCCATTCTTGAAATCTTAGCTCTGGCAGGGTGGGATTCTTTTACTACTTGACTCCCCAGAGTCAAGTCCTCTTTTACTTCCTGACTCCACTCACTACCAGCCCCCCAGATCCAGATCAAGATGTGAGAAAAAGTTATTCATTAGGTACTTCTCACAGCATAAATCTTCTGGCTTGGACCAGTTCATTCTTGCTAGGTCTTTTGTGGTGGTCCGTAAGCTTTACTGTAAGGATTCAAAAATATTTTCTGTTTGCCAAATCAGTGAGATGAAAGGAGAAATTCTTATCACCATTTAGATCTGTTCAGAACTTAGACAACTTATAGATAAAATGCTTTTTATTTTTCCATTTGCTGTAGTCTGAATGTGCCCCCAGATCTCATGCTGATATTTGATCCCCAGTGTTGAAGGTGGTGCCTCGTGGAAGTTATTTGGTTCATGGGGTCAGGTGGCTCATGAACGGCTTGGGGCCTGGTCTCAGGAATAAGTGAGTTCTTGCTCTGTTAGTTCCCACAAGAGTTGATTATTAAAAGGAACCTCTGCACCTCTCCTCTTCCTCTCTGTACATGTGATCTCTGCACAAGTCAGCTCTGCTTGGCCTTCCTCCGTGAGTGGAAGCAGCCTGATGCCCTTACCAGAAGCAGGGCTAGTGCCATGCTTCTTGTACAGCCTGCAGTACTGTGAACCAAATAAACTTCTCTTTATAAAGTACCCAGTCTCAGGTGTTCCTTTATGCAACATTAAATAGAATAAGGCAACATGTCTAATAAAATGTTTTTATTACTATGTGCTCATCTTCAGATTGTTCTCCTCCATGGGTCAATATCCCTTATTAGGGACAAAATTTGCCTACCTGTTCCATGTGATGAGTTTTTCTAATAGTTAGAGATTCATCTGGGATCAATGCAAGGAAACGGAGAAATACAGTTCTTGACCTTGGGATGCTTATGTCTGACTAGTGAGAACACATATGGGGTTATTTGCAATGCTACAGAAATGATACATGGTATTGTGGTTTAGGAAAGTAGTATTCAACCTGGTTTTTAGCCACATGTAAATTGAAGTTCACAAATGTGACACACACCCACTGGTGTGATCATGGTTAAACATGGTTCTTTAGAAAGTAGCTATATCTTCATCTTAGAGGAATTAAAAAAAGCAATCTATTAGACATGTTGTCTTAGTCTATTAAATGTTGCATAAAAGAGCACCTGAGACTGGGTATTTTTCTCTCCTACTCAAGAAAATCTTAGAGTAAGTGAATTAAGCATGCTAAAATTTAAAGAATCCTTGAATTTATCCTCATTTAAAAATGCCAATTATTTAAAAACTTTCCTACTTATTATTGGCAATGAATTACACACATCACCACTGACTACTGACACATTTTAGAAATTGAAAGGTGCTGATTTGTCAAATAATTAATACTGGGTTCTGTTGGGCCCCCCCCAATACACACAAATATAGTTATTAAAGAGCCGATAAGTACCTCTATCTCAGTCAGAGGACAACCTCAAAATCTGAACATATCCTCTTGTGATTATCACCGTTGAGGCTCCAAAGCAATGCTTCTTCACGTCTCTTTCCCTGTGTCCTTGACATCCTGTGTCTGAATGCCATGACAATTTATAGTCTGTATATTGCTGATGGGAGAGAATGGTACCACTTCACAGCTCAGAAAGGATTTCAGCAGCAGAAGTACTTAGCTAAGCCAAATGCATCTGCTCAGGAAAAAAGTATCATTTCTCAGAAGCATCTGGACAGCAGCCTGGCTGTGTGACTTGCTTTGTCTATTTAAATAATAATAAGATGTGACATATGTCACCTTCAGTGGAAGCATTCATAGCTATTGCATGGTTCTGCTATTGCTTTCCTCCTTTGCTACAAGGACAGACTCACTTTCTAGGATAAGAACTATCCTGGAAAGCAGATGTAAAGTTCAACTGAAATCTGTCTGCAGTAGACACTATTATCAAACACTAAAGTGGTGGGTTATTGTTTTGTTTGTTGTTTTCAATCCAGCATAATTTAGCTGATGGATGTATATGGTGTCATAAAAATACATCAGTTTTCTTAGAGCCTTGGTTTCAAGTTTCATGGGCATGCTCCTTCACATCTCTGAAACAGTTTTCTCATCAGCAAGTTAGGAATAAAGATAATTTTTTTCTCCCTCTTTCCCATTCTCTGCCATTGTGGTATGTGTGATGAACTCCATTTCTCACTGTGTCTTCTAACAAGACTTTCAGAATCAAGCAGTTTCTGGCCAAGAAACAACAAAGTCGTCCCATTCCCTAGTGAATTCAAATGAAAACTGGTAATAAAATCATGTAGAACTTGAAGAGGAGACCTTGGAGAAGACAAAGCTGGGTCTGTAAGGAATTGCACATGAGATGGCACACATTTACACCATATCAGGGTCACTATCATCTTACCATGTCAAGCTGAAAATGTTATCAGTTGGGCAGTCAGCTGCATTTCATTGGGAAAATGATTTTCTCTTTGTTTATATGCTTTGCACTAATAAGCTGGTTCAGTGATAATTACATGAGACCTTTTGTTTGAAAAAAAAAAAAAGAAAGTTAATTTTTTTTTACTGTTGCAGCAAAAATCAATTTAGAACATTATAATTGAAAATACACTAAGGTGACCAGATTTTAACATTGGTAAAGCAGGACACCATTGGGGGTGGGGTGGGGCCTGACAACAATGCAAACCTTGATATGCAGTTCTTGACAATTGGTTCTCAACAATTATTTGTTATTATTAAATTTTAACATTATAAAATTAACAAAAATAATATAAAATGCATATCCTGGTGAAATAGGCACATGGCAGCTGAAAACCATATATTCCCTTCCTGTTCTCCCGTGTTCCCTAGGTTGTCATGCATTCTTTCCAAAAATTGGGGCTTTTTTTAAAACATCGCAGGATGCAGGACAAATTGTTAAAAATCAGGACTGTCCTGCCAAAAGCAGGACATCCGGTCACCTTACTCTAGAGAGGAGGGGGCTACTTATTTATTCCAGACAGCTTGGCTCCTTCTGAGCTAATTGTCCTTGCCTAGAAGCAAGGGAGGGAGCCAGTCTCCTTCTGATACCTTGCCCAGGAGAGGAGTAGGGAGTTTACATTAGCCTTTTCATTTTCAGATGAAGTTACATTAACCTCTTCATTCCCAAATGGAGTTACATTAACCTTTTCAGCAGCCGAAAACTGTATATTCCCTTCCCATTCTCCCGCTGTTCCCTAGCTTGTCACACATTCTTTCCACAAATCGAGACTTTTTAAAAATGCCCCAGGACGCTGGAAAAATTGTTAAAAATCAGGACCATCCTGCCAAAAGCAGGATGTCTGGTCACCTTAAAATACACTGTAAACTCCAGAAATGTGTAAATGTAGGGAGGCAGCTTTTCTTAGAAGAAGAGTGGCTTTTAAGGTGAGGCAGACCTAGGTTCAGAATCAACCTCTGCTCTTTATTCACTTGGAAATCTTGTACTGAGAGGTTACTTAAAATCCTTTGAGCCAGTTTCTGAATATGTAAAAAGTGGTTTGAAATCTAATTATGCAAGTTTGTTGAGTAGTTATTGCTTGAAAAAATGTCTTTATTCTATCATGTAGCATACAGCAGGGACTTAATACCTGATGGCTACAATTATTGTAAAAACTATGGGTTGTTCTGCTGTGTCTGTTGTAGAATCACGGTGTATAATTAACAATGGTCTTCAGCATTTTAAGAGGTCATGCACCTGTACGATCCCATTATTAAAGTGCAGTAGCTGTTGCTTACCTGGCTGTTTCTACTTCCTGAACTCTGATTGCCTTTAGAAAAATATCAGTTTATCTTTCCATCCCTAGCACTACCACATAGTAGGTGCTTAGAAAAGATTTGTTAGATTTAAAAAAAATTGAACCATGAATGCTCTTAAATACCAAGAGCTAAGAATTTTAGGCTTAAAAAATATTTCCCAAGTATGGTCCGAGGGCCACCTGACCTGCATTAGAAGTGTGGTGTGGGAAGGTGGCAGGCTGCTTGTTAAAATGCAGACTCCAGACTTCCTGAATTGAAATCTCTGAGGGGTGTGTTGCTCGGAGAGTTTGGATTTTTACTGGTGATTCTAGTTGACTCCTATCATCATGGGATTTTTGAAAATTGCTATTCTAGATGCTAGAAAGCTCATGTAAGAATGACCCCCTATACATTAGTGTGAGGAACAACCGGTGAACTTATGAAAAAGCAGACTCAGAAGTCTCTCCTCGGACTTTAAGATTCAGTGGGTGTGTGGCAAAGGATAGGAATCTGAATTTTTAACAAACAGCCACAGTCCTACCCCCTCTCAGGTAAATTAATGCAGGGATCTGAGACATCAGGCTTTGAGAAATACGAAACTAAAATCTCTTTAAGAACTGGTATTTTTTTCTCCTTTATTTCATACGCTGCTATTTTGGACTTCTTGACTATAACTGAAAAGTGAGGAAACTTAAATTCTCTGCTGTTGGCTTCCTTTGAAGCAGGTTGTGAGAGCTGGGAAACGTCACAGCACGTGGTTCTCCTGGCTGTGGTCTGTGGGGACGGATCTACAAAGTGACGGGTACCCCAAGTCTTAAATATTTTCACAGGAAATTCACTTACTCAAACATTTTGGGAATATCCCACTAATTTTCTTTACTATTATAAATTCTTCAGTAGAATACCAAAGATGCACAATTATTTCAGTTAAAATGGAACATTAAAGAAAGAAATTGCAGCCTTGCCCCTAAGCATCTCCTTCCTGCTCCCTCAAGCCCTGCCCCTCCCCTGACACCTGGTAAGAGTTTACTCTGCTCTGCTGTTTGAGCATACAATTATAGGGGGGCAGAGGAAGCCACTAAAAATGCTGCTTTGGAGACATTTGTCATTCTCTGCTTATTTTTGTCAAACATTCTTTGAGCATCCACATCATTGTATATTGTGCCAGCCACTGGGTATAGCAGGGTAACCAACTTGCCCTTAAGAGTTTAGTCGATGGCACACTTGAGTGGGGATCAGTGTCAGCATCTTGCACATGATTTCAAGGTGTTACGTAATTGTGTACTGTACAAAGCTGCAGGCTGCGTGGTTAGTAAGAAGACATGCACCCTGGAGGGGGATGAGGCTGCTGGTGAGAACTAGGGAAGGGGGCTGTCCACTATGCCTTGGTTTCCTCAAAATGAAAATGATTGTATTTAGTTCATAGATGTCATAGTATAATAACTACTAACATTCATGGAAGCCTTACTGTGTTCCAGGCACTGTGCTGAGTATCTCATGTTGTAAACAGCATAGTCTTCACAAAGGCACTCTGAGTAACTATCCCCACTCACAGAAGAGAAACTGACAGATGTCAGATGCGTTTCCAAGGTCACACCTGGTGGAGTCCAGGTGTGCACCCAGGCTGTCTGGGTCAAAAACGCAAGACCTTTAATCTTGGTGTTGCCTGGACTTGTTCTAGGTAGGGCAAGTTATGTATTTTGCAGGGCCCGGTCCAAAATGAAAATGTGGGGACTCTTGTTCAAAAAACAAGAAAAAAACTGCCCTTAAAGGCAATAAAATATAAAGCTGTTGCCTTGCTCCCATGATTCTCTCTGGACTATTACTGGTATGTTTAATTTGCATTTTTTTTTTTTTTTTTGAGACAATCTCATTTTCTGGCCCTTGGTAGAGTGTTGTGGGCTCACAGCTCACAGCAACCTCAAATTCTTGGGCTCAAGTGATTTTCTTGCCTCAGCCTCTGAGTAGCTGGGACTACAGGCCTAGCCACAACGCCTGGCTATTTTTAGAGCCTGGTCTCACTCTTGCTCAGGCTGGCCTCTGACCTGTGAGCTCCCAGCAATCCACCCAGCCTTGACTTCCCAGAGTGCTGGGATTTCAGGCGTGAGCCATTAATTTGCTGTTTTATGTTGCTCCTCTGACCTTCCCAGACGCCAGGGCACGGGTGCAGCCCCAGGCTGCTGAGGTGCGCTCCACTCCCCTTGGCCAAGATGTCAATCCCAGCATCTCACAGTCCACAGCATCAACTCGCAGCCATGGCCGCCCCCAAGACCCCCACACTGGGCAGCTGGATCAGGTGGGCAAAAGACTATCCCTTATATAGTCACTTGCTCTAGGCACGCACCGTGGCACTGCCAAACGCCCTGTCCCTCCCCAGATACATGTTGGGAGGGGGTTGGGTGGCGCAGCCTGCCGGCTCCCAGGTACCTCTAGGGCAGAGCAGGACGGCGGAAGACAGGACTCATCAGTGAACTTGACCCCGTGTCCCCATCAGAGGGCGGCAGAGGTGTCTGGTCAGGGAGTGAGGAAGTGAAACCTGATCGAGTCCAGGGAGTCAGCTGGACTGAAAATCCATCCGGGAGAGGTGCAGGAGGCAGGAGTGCTGGTGAGCTAAGGCTCCAAATCCCCGGGAATTCAAAGCTGAATTACTAAGAAGTTGAAGATGGTGATGAGCAGCAGTGAGTCCTAGTGCCAGGACTAGGGTATCAGGGAGGTGGGCACCGAAGCCTGCTCCGAATCTAGGGAAGGATGCGTCTTGTTCGTCTGACAGACACACACAGGGAATTTGGAGGGAGGGCCCTCCGCTTTAACAGGTGCTGAGGATTTCTCTCACTGCTCTGGCATGGATAAAGCAAACAGTCCCTTTGGACCAAGATCATATTGCAAATCAGTATACCCTTTTCTTTAAGTTTTGTTTGTTTGTTTTGTTAACGAACAGTAATTACAAACTGCTATATAAGAACTAAGTAACTATTCTGTCCTGTGGATTCTTTAAGGAGTTTCTTTTTCCTTGAGGACTCTCTGAAGACTTCAGTCTCATATGCCTGCATTGTCAACATGGTCTAATTCTGGGGAAATGGCATGGGCTTCCACTAGGGGAGCCCACATTTACGTTTGATGTGGATATATAATGTTTTCCATATGGGACCACAAAGCAACCCCAATCCTCCATCACAGGAGATATGATTATGACGTTAAATAAACCCAGAGCAAACAGTAGGTGATGAGGGTAAATGAAACTATGATTGGTGAGTTCTCCTTGGCCCTGAGGCAGCCATTGAATAACTAATTCAATTTTAGAAGCCCCTAAGGATACTTTCTGAGGATTACCCTGGTAAGAGCAATGAAATGTATGATGCATTATCTTGCCACTGGCTTTTCTCATCAACTTGAATATATTCTGTGTGTTCTTTCTCGTAAAGTCAGGGAACCATTATGTTCTTATTTTTCAAGAGTGTATGGCTATGCAGTATAGATGACATTTATTGATACTAGTTTTTTAAAGACCTTTTATCAAAAATGGAGTAAAAAAAAGTGCCTTACTATTCTGTATAGTGCATTTTAAACTAGGATATTGTGAAATTGCTGGGATACCAGGTAGATTTATAGCTGGAGATGCTGAATGGCACCAATAACGGTAATCTCAGAGAAAATAAATAAAGGCAATTATCCCAACTCTCAAGAGTTTCTAGAATCTAGTAGAGATGTGTTCTAAGACAGTTAATTTCTTCTGTGTGGAAAGAGGGCAGAGTGGAATGATTGTTGCCCTTTCAGGGTGGGGTTCTGGTGTGCTAGACAGGTGTGTATTTTGTTTGTTTTAATCTTGTTTCTCTTACTTAATTCTCAGAGCAGGCTCATTTCATTTCCTTATTCATTATTCTTCACTATTCCTTTATTTTTCTCCATATTCCTTTTTTTTTTTTTTTTTGAGACAGGGTCTCACTTTGTCGTCTTTGGTAGAGTGCAGTGGCATCATAGCTCACAGCAACCTCCAGTTCTTGGGCTAAAGTGATTCTCCTGCCTCCGCCTCCCGAGTAGCTGGGACTACAGGTGCCCGCCACAATATCCTGCAATTTTTTGGTTACAGTTTGACTGGAGCCGGGTTCAAACCTGTGACCCTCAGTATATGGAGCTGGCAGCCTACTCAGTGAGCCATTGGCGCCGTCCCAGGCCATATTGCTTTTTAACATCTGACTGACTTTACATTTACTTGATTGTTTGCCTATTGTCTGTCCCTCCCAATAAAATACAAGTTTCACAGTGTCTTATTTTCTTCATGCCCAGCACTTTGCACAGTGACTAGCAGAGAGTGACAACAAGAGTTGACAACAGCTGACATTTCTGTGTATTTAATATGTGCCTGACAATGTCCTAAAGCACTTGACATTTATATTACTTAATCCCCACAACAGCTCTTGGAGGTAAGTCATATTTTTATCCCCATTTTAAAAGTGACACAACTGAAGCTTAGAAAAATTGAGCAAATTTCCCAGAAGTCACATAGCTGGAATGTGCGAGAGCCCTGATTCAGACCCAGGCCACCCAGTTCCAGCATTTGCACCTAACCACTAAAATGTTAGGTTGCTCCATGGAGGCAGGAAGCTGACTGTCTTGTTTCCAGCTCTTCCTCTCTACTGCTTCCCCCACCCACATACTGGAGTAGATCAATGTCCAGCCTGAGGGTGATGATGTTCCTGGCAGTGTGGGCAGTGGCCATGGAGGACAAGACAAGGCTGAGGCAAATTACTGGGACTGGCTTTTTCTAAGCAGTCAGGTGGCATCTGTTCTCAAGGTTCTATTCTTCTGTCCCTCGCACCTTTGCTTTCCCCTTCTTCATCCTCTCTCCAGCCTTCCCTCACCTCTGTGTGTATTGCTAGGGGCCGGAGCTGCTCTGGTTCAAAGAGGACAGCTCTGGGAGAGGCCCATGGGGCAGCTCTGCTGCACATCCCAGGAATGAAGCCCTTTGATGTGCAGCTGAGTCAGCGGTGTTGGCAGAGCCAGCCCTCAGTGTCCTGGATCTCATCACAGGGCCTCACAAGTTGTCTGGCTCAAGACATGTGTGGACTCCATCGACTCACGTTGGAGTCGTTTGATGTCCTTCGTAAGAAGCTCTGTCTGAAGGCAAGACTTTGCCTTCTCCTTCTCTTGTTATACTAACGATGCTCTGTGGTATAGAGATATATGCATATGTGTGTGTGTGTGTGTGTGTGTATACGTGTTCAGTGAGTGTGGCTGAGTTCAGAAAACGTTTAGATTAGCCTTAAAAAGCTGTGTATAAAATATTCAATTTCCTTTGTCCTTTCTTGTTGTCATAACAACTGTTAAGTTGTAAGAGAGTCCAAGGGCAGCTTTGGAAAAGAACAATTCTTAAGTGTGTGTGTGCGCGCAGGGTTGTGCACCTGGGAAGGAGAGGAAGGGCAGCAGGGGGCGGTGCTGCTCCAAGGCCAAGTTTCAAGTATCAAAACACAAAGGTGTTGCTTCAGATAGGACTGTTAAGCTTTGCAGCCCATTAACACACAGGGTGAGGGAATCATTTCACTTTGCATACTTGGAGGTAACAGGTACCACTCCTACTTGGACACAAAGGCTGCCTTGGGAATGAAGTTGCTAACCACAGTTAAGGCAAGGCCTTTCAACTAAGAAGGAAATGAGCAGAATGAAAGATGCCTTTATTTGTGAGCACCTGACAAGCTGAATCCTGCTTCTGTTACTTGGGAATTGGTTTTAGGATCAAGGTATGGTATAAACCCATAAAAACTAAACAAATAGATTTGCTGTTTAACAATCATGTTCTGATAGATATAAAGGATGTCTCAGGACTGTTTCATACTTCCATACAGCAAGGGAGGTACACAATAGTATAAAACCCATCAGGCAGCCAAATGTCCTTATTTCCTCTTACATAATCTCATATGTGAATTTTTAGACTTTTATTTTGTTTAATGTATCTAATAAGGAAAGGCCATCCATGCTTTTAGTATATATCAGGTTTTTTTTTTTCCCCCCTTAGGCCATCTTCATCTTTTTCCTTCTAACATTCTGGTACCTTGATAGAAACTCTTTGGAAAGATGGTCACAGCAGGCATGATCTCCCTTTCTTGTGTCATCACTGTATACCCTACCCTGGCACTACAGAATCTCATCAGCACTTTGAAAATCTTAAAAAATATGATGTTAAATAGAGTAATGATAACAAAGAATGTATCTGACTTGAGAACATATTAGCTATTTTTACATAGGAACAGACTGTAGTCTAGATTATTGCTGAGAGCAGGGTAGTTCATTTAGTTATTTGCAAATAAAGAAGAAAAAAGATAAAGACCCCTTTCCTCTTAGATCCTACATTATTTCTGAAGGAAAGGCTATTAATAATAGACATAATAAATAAGCAAAAATAGGCAACAGGTTAGAAGGTGATATATGCTGTGGTTAAAAAAATAGAAAGGCTGTATAGTATTCCATGGGAAATCAATATATAATTACCTACATATTCATACAAATGGTAAAACATAGCTATAGTCTAGAAAGTAGGAGGGAAGTGGAGGAAGAAGGGAGGAGAGGGGGAAGGCCAGGAGGAGGGAGGGTATTCAGGGATACATCACCTAATGTGCATAATGCAGTGGTATATTTCTAAGGTGACCAGATATCCCGTTTTTGGTGGGACAGCCCTGATTTTTAACAATTTGTCACACTTCCCGCAGCATTTTAAAAACATCCCGATTTTTGGAAAGAATGCGTGACAAGCTAGGGGACAGCAGGAGAATGGGAAGGGAATATACAGTAGGCTGCTGAAAAGGTTAATGTAACTCCATTTGTGAATGAAGAGGTTAATGTAACTCCATTTGGAAATGAAAAGGCTAAGGTGAACTCCCTACTCCCCTCCTGGGCAAGGTATCAGAAGGAGATAGGTTCCCTCCCTTGCTTCTAGGCAAGGACAATTAGCTCAGAAGGAGCCAAACTGTCTGGAACAAACAAGTCCCCCCC
>NW_003852423.1:344619-383145 GCF_000181295.1 Otolemur garnettii | reverse complement strand
CCCCCCCCCAATGGTATCCTGCTTTACCAATGTTAAAATCTGGTCACCTTATATATTTCAAAACTATTAAGAAAAGAGTATAATTGTCTTATCACAACAAATACGTAAGTGAGGTGATGAATGTGTTAATCAGTTCGATGTAAGCATTTCACACTGTATATCAAATCAGTACTGTACCCCATAAATGCATCAATGTACACAGTTATGATTTAATAAAGAAAAGAATATGAAAAAATAAATAAGCACTGGGCTTCTAAATTCAAATAAAGAAAATAAGAATTTAAAAACAAAAATAGAAAGGGTCGAGTTCAGTGGCATACACCTGTAATTCTAGCACTCTGGGAGGTCCAGATGGGAGGATCCTTTGAGCTCAGGAGTTTGAGGCCCCACCTCTACTAAAAATAGAAAAAATTAGTTAGATGTTGTGGTGGCGCCAGGCTATTTGGATTGCTGAGGCTGGAGGAGCAGTTGAACCCAGTATTTGGGTTTGCTGTGGGCAAGGCTGAGGCCATGGCACTCTAGCTTGAGCAACAGAGTGAGACTGTATTTCAAAAAAGAAAAAAAAGTAGAACAGGGAAAGAGAAGATGTATGGTGATTTATAATGTGATGGTCAGATTAGGCATCATTGGGAAGATGAAATCTGATCAAAAAATAGAAAGAGGCAAGAGAGTTAGATGTATAGATATTTAGGGGAAGAGTATTTCAGGAATGAAGCTATTTGGCAGCTGTTGACAACAGGCAGTCCAATAGCTAGCACAAGGGCATATGCAGCACATCTGAGGAGCAGCCAAGAAGCCTGGGGGGCTGGTGCAAGTGAGTGAGTAGTGAGATTTGAAATCAAGGCAAAGGAGAATTGTGGGATCTTTTAGGTACTGTAAGGACTTTAACCTTTACTCTGAAAGAAGAGGGAACCATTACAAGGTTTTGAGTAGAGAGATAACTTCCTCAGACTTGTTTATAAGTGTCCATCTGGCTATACTGTGCATGGCCAATAGTAAGGATGTTTATTAGAAGACTACATCAGTAGTCTGGGTGTCTTAGTTATCTATTGCTGTGTAACAAGTCACCCCCAAACTTGAAACAACAAACGTATATTATCTCATAGCTTCTGGGGGTCAAGAATCTGGGAATAGCTTACTGGGTTCTCTGATGTAGGGTCTCCCGCAAGGCTGAAATCAAGGTATCAGCCAAAGCTATAGTCATCCTAGTAGCAGAGGGTTTACTTCCAATTTTACTTAGAAGCTAGTTCCCTATGGATTATTGGACTGGGGTTTTTAGTTCTTTTCCAGATATTGGTCAGAGACCAGCCTCAGTTCCTGGCCATCTGGGCCTTTCCACAGGGCAGTTTACAACATGGCAGTTTACTTCAGGAAAGCAAGTAAGGAGGAAGAACCAGAGAGAGAAAAAGCATGAGTCAAATAGGGTTTCACATAATTAAAACTGAATCTCAGAAGTGATATCCTGATAGTTTTGCCATGTTCTGTTGTTAGAAGTACATCATTAAGTCCAGTACACATGTGAAGGGAAAGAATTGCACAAAAGTGTTAATACTAGGATGTAGAATCATTGGAAGCCATTTTAAAAGCTAACACACTTAGTAAGAGATGATGTTAGTGCAGGGCAGTGGAAGGGGTGAGATGTAGTAAAAAGAAAAATGCATAAAAATATCTCAGAATTGTAATCATGATCTGTGGGCAACTTTAGGAACCTTGTATAACATCTCTGGATTTCATTTTTCTGCTTTTAATTGAAAGTTTACTTACCACACTACATGTAGCTGAAACTTAAAGAGGTTAAGTAGCTAGCCAGTTTAGGTAGCTAGCAAGTGATAGTGATGGTGTAATTAGCATTTAAACTCTGGCAGTGTGACCTATAGCTCTTAATCTCCAAGGACACCAGAAAGGATAAAATTCTAAAGATGCAAAGTTCAACATCACACACGTAAATCATACTCACCAAGCATATAAATAGTTTAGTTTTAAACAATGTTCATTCCAAAAGATGATGCTGATGTCAGTTTTCCTGTGGGGAGAAACTGAGCAATGTTGCGTAAAAAAATAGAGCCCTCTGTCTTTCCATGTGTTTCCACGGGGATAGAAACAGAAATGAATTCATGCTATCATGTGTTTCTGTGCACTAGAGCAGTCCTTAGATGCCACTCAAAATAAGGCCATAGAGATTTTGGCCCAAAGCTCAATAACGAAATCTGGAGCAGAAAGGATGGTTTGGAAACAGATAGAGTATTTGGCTGATGTGGGGCTGGTTCTGTTTTTTAACTAAGAAAGCATGTGGTTCTGACAAGGGAAAAGGATCCTGTAGTGGAATGAGACCAGGATCTAAGTTAAATCCACATAGAATAGAAAGTTAATGGTGGAATCTTAGGGGCTGGGCCAGGTTGGCTAGTAGAGGTGTGAGTAGAAGCAGGTAAGTCTGTGAAGTCAGCCTAATAGAGTTGAATGAAACAAAAGCCTTATAACTTGTAACTAGATAGTGAAGATGATTATAACCATTATCTCTCTATATATAAATATAAAATATATATCATATATATTTCTTTATATATCTTTATAGAGAGATATAAATATATATTATATATGTGATATTGTTAAATGCATATTTATCATGTTAAAAAAAATTTAAGGAGGAGGTCTCACTATATGCTCAGGCTGGTCTTGAATTCCTAGGCACAAATGATTCTTCCACTTCAGCCTCCTGAATAGCTTGGATTAAAGGTGTATTCTACTGTTCCTGGATAATTATAATATTAATATAGAAATTTCAGGTTTGTTATGAGGAGTTGTTGCATGGTAGGTCTATTTATCTATTTTTATTTTATACTATCTGTGTTACTCTAAAAGCTTTTTAAAGGGGAAGGAGGCAAAGTGACCAACTGAAGCCAGCTTTCCACAGAGGCTCCTATCCAGAGGGAGAGTTAAAGGACAGAAGTTTATCAAGTAAGCTGATGGTTTGGAGCTAAGCCAAGAGAGAAATTGAAGAGCATACATCACCCCTGCTGAGGTGAGCTACACCCCCAAGGAAACAAATAATAGGTACAAAACTCTTCACAAAGTAGATGGGAGTCCCTGTCCCATGAGAACAGCTTGCAGAGTACTTTCTACAAACAAGCGAGCAGAGTTCAGATTTCTTCTTTTTCTATTCTACAAAAGAGAGCTACTACAACTGGATCTCCTTCCCCAGAGAGGACCCACTAGTGTACCATGGCACTCTCCTGCCAGGTATAAAACTGAACATATATTCTACCTGAAATTCTGCGCTCCCCTGCACTCCCACCCTAAGTCTGGAAGCCTCTCCTCCTCAGAGTCCAGACTCTTGGGCATTTTCTTGAGAGGCATGTACAAGGAATGGGCTGTTACAAGTCTGTGCTGAATAAGCAGCATGGGCATAAAGCGGGAACTGTGGAGTGAGGGAGCCATACCGAAGAGGAAGAAATGGTGCCCTGCAGCACAGTGCAGCAGCAGCAGTGGAGGGAACAACAGGGCTCACACCCCTGATAATATTTCGGAGAAACACTTTCCATCTCTCTTAGCAACCAGAGGAAACCGGGCCTCTAATGGAGTGGCATCCATGGAAATGCAGGCCCCATGAGCAAAGGGTATGCCTGAGGCAGCACTTTTCCCATATGGGCATTGCAGGGAGAGACTAGAATACATGTGTGTGGAGGTACATACTCACAGGCTGAGTCACAATTGCTGCTTTTGTGAGCCCAAGATGCACCTGGCCCCCAGTGGAGCATAGTTGGGACAAAAGCAGGCATGGCAGAAGCATCAACTCAGGCAGGAACTGAGAGCCCTTTGTGAGCTCTAACCATGCCTACTCCAACACAGACTGCAGTGGAGGCAGAGATGCCAGCCCTCTGAGAGTTGGTGCAGTGGCAGCAGCACAGGGCAGGGCTTAGTCACAGTTTCTATGAATTCAAAAAATGCCTGGCCCTCAGTAGAGTACAGCCAGGACAGAAACACAAATTCTGGGAGAGTATATGTGGCAACAACATCCATCTGGGTTGGGGCTGGAACTGAGTGACATTCCTCAGCTTCCATTAAGCACCCAAGGTAGTCAGGTTTTAGCTCACCCTGCAGGCTGGTGGCAGAGTTCAGTGGTCTGGCCAAGGAGACATAGACCTCCCTGTGACTCAGACAGGCACAAACCCCTGGCGCATCTGCTCATTGGAGGGAATTTGGCCATAGCCCTGCTGGGTTACCAGTGACTGAGTTTGACAAAGGTGCAAAGTGGGGAAGGAGGCATCAACCTCCCCAGACTAACTCATTTGCTGGGAGGGCCCTTGTGACTCCAAGAGCACCAGAGTGAGCCACACTCGAGCTACTGACAGACCCCTGCTATCTAGTTGCTGGAGACCTTTTGAACTCTCCCACTTGAGACTTGGTGCTGTCTGGGACAATTAATTTGGAACTCTTGACCTGGGCCAATCACCTGAGGACCATCCAAGGTGGTACCCTGGTTGTGTTTTGGGAAGATTTGATTTTCCTTTTCCAGTTGTTGCCTATGGGGGGCAGGGTGTCTTAGTTGCTTGTATTTCTCCACAGTGGAGACTTCAACTCGGAATTACTGATTCACTAGGATTGGACAGAGACCAGCTGAATACAAAACAGAGCCACCCAGCCCCAGCACACCAAGCAGGTCCCCAGTGCCTCAGGCTGAAGTACTATATGGGTCCTTTGCCCTTTGCAAAGCGTTAGCAGAAAAGCTGCAGTTACCAGTCCCAGCTATTGGGCAAAGGGATGGTTAATTAGTACTCCAGGAGCCCCCAATCCAATTTCACCTTACCTGCTCATCTAGCCAAACAGTGAAAAATAATCATGGGATGGAATCAGTGGAAATACTCTGGCAACATGAATAATCAGAGTAGATCAACACACCCAAGGAATGACAAGGCAGACATACCAGAAAATCCCATTCATAAACAAATGGCTGAGATGTCAGAAATTGAGTTTAGAATTTGGATGGCAAATAAGATCAACAGAATGGAAGTAAAGTTGGAATTATAAATTCTAGGAATAATTCAAAAGTTGTCTCAAGAATTCAATGAATTCAAAGACAAAATCACCAAAGATTGTGACACATTGAGGCAAGAACTTGCAGCCCTCCAAGATATGAGAAATATAGAAGAATCCCTCAGTAACAGAATGGAACAGGCAGAAGAAAGGATTTCTGACATTGAAGACAAAGCTCTTGAATGCTCCTAAATGCTCAAAGAGGAAGAGAAGTAGAGAGCAAAAATGGGTCATTCTCTCAGAGAGCTGTGGGACAACTCCAAAAAAGCAAACATTCACCTTATAGGAATTCCTGAGGGTGACAAGGTTGTTTGGAGAGGCTCAGATGCTCTACACCAAGGGATAATTGAGAACTTCTCAAGCATGGCAAGAGATCCTGAAATTCAGATAGCAGACAGTTTCAGAACCCCAGCATGACTCAACCCAAATAAAGTATCTCCCAGACCCATTATAATTAACTTTACCAAAGTTAATATGAAGGAGAAAATTCTACAAGCAGCCAGATGTAAAAAAACCATAACCTGCCAGGAGAAGAATATTACAATGACTGAAGATCTCTCAGTTGAAACTTTTGAAGCTAAAAGAGGATAGTCATTGACCTTTAACCTCCTAAAACAAAATAACTTTCAACACAGGATCCTATATCCAGCTAACCTGAGTTTCATTTATGACGGAGAATTTAAATAATTTAGTGACATTCACATGTTGAAGAAATTTGCCATAACTAAACCAGCTGTCCAGGATATTCTCAGACCCATCCTCCACAATGACAAGCACAATGTTCTACCACCAAAGTAAACTCAATCAGAAACTTTTGATCAAATTCCAACTTGTAGAGTGGCAAAAGGATTAAAAATGTCCACTGGACTTTTGAAAAACTTGATGCCCCAAATACTGCCAGGCTTATCAATACTTTCAATTAATATGAATGGCTTAAATTGTCCTCTAAAGAGGCACAGGTTGGCTGACTAGATACAAAAACTCAGGCCAGATATCTGCTGCATACAAGAATCTCCTCTAACCTTAAAGATAAATATAGACTTGGGGTGAAGGGATGGACATCTATATTTCAGGAAAATGAAAATCAGAAAAAAGCAGGTGTTGCAATTTTATTCGCAGGCTTTAAACCAACAAAAGTAAGGAAAGATAAGGATGGTCACTTCATATTTGTTAAGGGTAATACTCAACATGATGACATTTCAAATATTAACATTTACACACCCAACCAGAATGCTTCTCAATTTATAAGGGAGACTAACAGACATGAGCAACTTGATATCCTCCAGCACCATAATAGTTGGAGATTTTAACACACCTTTGGCAGTGTTGGATAGGTACTCCAATAAGAAGCTAAGCAAACAAATTTTAGACTTAAACTTAACCATTCAACAATTGGATTTAACAGACATCTACAGAACATTTCATCCTAACAAAATTAAATACACATTTGTCTCATCAGCCCATGGAACATCCTCCAAAATTGGTCACATCTTAGGTCACAAGTCTACCCTCAGCAAATTTAAAAGAACAGAAATTATTTCTTGCATCTTCTCAGACCATCATGGAATAAAAATTGAACTCAGTAACCAAAGGAATCTGCATACTCATACAAAAACATGAAAACAAAACAAAACAACAACAACAACAACAACAACAAAACCATGGAAACTAACCTTATGTTGAATGATAGCTGGATCATAGATGAGATTAAGAAGGAAATTACCAAATTTTTGGAACAAAATGATAGTGAACACACAAATAACCAGAACCTCTGGCATACCACAAAGGCAGTCCGAAGAGGGAAATTTATAGTACTGCAAGCCTTCCTCAAGAGATGGAAAGAGAGGAAGTTAACAACTTAATGAGACATCTCAAGCAACTGGAAAAGGAAGAACATTCCAATCCCAAACCCAGCAGAAGAAAAGAAATAACCCAAATTAGAGCAGAATTAAATGAAATTGAAAACAAAAGGATTCTACAACAGATCAATAAATCAAGAAGTTGGTTTTTTGAAAAGGTCAATTAAATAGATAAACCTTTAACCTAACCAGGAATAAAAGAGTAAGCTTTCTAATTTCATCAATCAGAAATGACAAGGATGAAATAATAACGGAAGCCTCACAAATTAAAAAACTCCTTAATGAACATTACAAGAAACTCTATTCTCAGAAATATGAAAATCTGAAGGAAATAGACCAATACTTGGAAGAAGGTTACCTTCCTAGACTTAGCCAGAATGAAGTGGAAATGTTGAATAGGCCTATATCAAGTTCTGAAATAGCATCAACTATATAAAATCTCCCCCAAAAGAAAAGTCTGGGACAAGATGACTAAACATCAGAATTCTACCAAAACTTTAAAGAGGAACTAGCACCTATATTACTTAACCTTTTCTAAAATATAGAAAAAGAAGGAATACTTCCCAACACATTATATGAAGCAAACATTACCTTGATCCCTAAACCAGAAAAGGACTCAATAAGAAAAGAAAATTATAGACCAATATCACTAATGGATATTGATGCAAAAATCCTCAATGAGATCCTAGCAAACCGAATCCAACAACATATTGAACAAATTATACACCATGACCAAGTGGGTTTTATCTTAGGGTCTCAAGGCTGGTTCAATATACATAAATCTATAAATATAATTCATCACATAAACAAAATAAAATACAAAGACCATATGATTCTCTCAATTGATGCAGAAAAAGCTTTTGATAATATCCAGCATCTTTTCATGATCAGAACACTTAAGAAAACTGGTATGGAAGGGACTGTTCTTAAACTAATAGAGGCCATGTACAGTAAACCCACACCTAATATCATATTGAATGGAGTTAAATTGAAATCATTTCCACTCAGATCAGGAACCAGACAAGGTTGCCCATTGTCTCCACTGCTTTTTAACATTCTAGTGGAAGTCTTAGTGATCGCAATCAGGCAAAGAAAGGCCATCAAGGGTATCCATATAGGATCAGAGGAGATCAAATTTTCACTCTTTGCAGATGATATGATTGTATATCTGGAAAACACCAGGGATTGAACTATAAAACTCTTAGAAGTGATCAAGGAATACAGTAGCATCTCAGGTTACAAAATCAATACTCACAAATCTGTAGCCTTATATATACCAACAATAGTCAAGCCGAATAAACAGTCAAGGACTATTCCTTTTACAGTATTGCCAAAGAAGATGAAATACTTGGGAGTTTACCTAACAAAGGACGTGAAAGATCTCTATAAAGGGAACTATGAAACTCTAAGAAAAGAAATAGCTGAAGATGTTAACAAATGGAAAAAAATACCATGCTCATGGTTAGGAAGAATCAACATTGTTAAAATATTCATACTACCCAAAGCAATATGCAATTTTAATGCGATACCTATGAAAGCTCCACTGTCATACTAAAAAATAATATTTCATTTTATATGGAATCAGAAAAAGCCTTAAATACCAAGACATTACTCAAAAATAAAAAAAAGTCAGGAAGAATCATGGTACCAGACCTCAGACTATACTATAAATTGATAGTGATCAAAGCAGCATGGTACTGGCACAAAAACAGAGATGTAGATGTATGGAACAGAATAAAGAACCAAGATATGAACCCAGCTACTTACTGTCATTTGATCTTTGACAAGCCAATCAAAAACATTCAGTGGGGAAAGACTCCCCATTTAACAAATGGTGCTGGGTGAACTGGCTGGTAACCTGTAGAAGACTGAAATTGGACCCATACCTTTTACCATTAACAGACTCTTACTGGATAAAAGATTTAAACTTAAGACATGAACTATAAAGATTCTTGGAGAGGATGCAGGGGAAACATTGAAGAAATGTGTCTTTTTTCCTTAAACAGTTTTTAAAATTTTTCTCTTTCTTGTTGCCATTAATCAATTTGGTTATGTTCTCCTGTAGTTTGGTTTTCTTTGTGTTTTTTTCTGCTTGGAGTTCACTGAGCCTCTTAAACTTGTGGGCTTATAGTTTTCATCAATTTTGGGATATTTTAACCATTATTCCTTCAAAATTTTTTCTATCCCTTTTCTCCTGCTTTGGAACTCCAATTATACTTATATTAAAATTCTTAATATTGTCCCACAGATCACTGAGCTCTGTTAAAGTATCTTTTAGTAATTTTTCTCTCTATGCTTTATTCTGGATAACTTCTATTGCTATCTTCAAATTCACTCATCTTTTTTTCTGTAGTTTTAAATCTGCTATTAATTTCATTTAGAGATATTTTTATTTAAGGTATAATGTTTTCCATCTCTGTTCCTATTGACTGTTTTTTTTTTTTTTCTCCCTTGGTCATGGCCCATATTTTTCTATGTCTTCTCATGTCTAGTAGTTTTTGTTTGGATCAGCTTGTAGACTAAGTTTATCTGTTTTAATCTTTAAAAAAATGTTTTTTAAGGGAAGATCTAGAATAATCTCTATACTGGGGCTAATTTAAACTCACTTCTTAGGTTGACCTTTCTGTGGGACATGTAACTGCCCCATGCATACCTTAGGGCAGGGGTCCTCGAACTTTTTAAACAGAGGGCCAGTTCACTGTCCCTCAGACCATTGGAGGGCCAGACTGTGGGCCCAAGGAAGAGTCAGTTTCTAAGCAGGACAGGCAGTGGTGGCAAAAACACCTAGTGGGCTGGATAAATGTTCTAGGTGGGCTGCATGTGGCCTGCAGGCCATAGTTTGAGGATGCCTGCCTTAGGGTCTTCGTTTTCTTATTGGTGGCAACTTAAATTATTTTTGGCCTTGTGTGAACTCCAGGAATTGTTTGGCTTAGAACTCCTCAGTGCATTTCTTTCCTCAGAAGTCATTCTTTGCTAGGCTTCAGACTGTTTCACACTCTGCAGGTACATACTGATGCTTTGCCATAGATTCTAGGGTTCCCCTATACAGAGTTCTGGAACTCTTTCTCTGCATATTCCATTTTCTCAGGTATTCTAGTATGCAAATTAAAGCTAACTTATGCTCTTGAACTTCATCTCTGGCTCCTCCACTCAGTGAGATGGCAATTTGTGTTTCCCCTCCTTACTCAGAAGTTCAGAAATTGCCTTTAGGCAAAAAGTCTGGCAATCAAAAGACTCCCTTTATTTATTTCCTTTCTCTCTGGATCACAGTTCTCTGTTGCCTATTGTCCAATGTTTGAAAATAGTTATTTCCTGTATTTAATTCTGCTTCTTCATTGTTTATAGAAGAAGGATAACTTCAGACCTTGTAGCCAGATCTGGTTTTTCCCTAATTGTATGGAAAACTCTGCTTTAGTAGACCTTATTACCTCTATTATATAGACCTAGTAATGGAAGAGACTTAATAAGTTTTGAAAGAATTGAATTAATGAATAAAACCCAGAATTTGATTGAATTATTATTGAAATTGATAAGTTTTTTTTTTTTTCTGAGACAGAGCCTCAAGCTGTCACCCTAGGTAGAGTGCTGGGTCATCACAGCTCACAGCAACCTCCAACTTCTGGATTCAAGTGATTCTTCTGCCTCGGCATCCCAAGTAGCTGAGACTACAGGTGCCCACCACAACGCCTGGCTATTTTTTGGTTGCAGCTGTCATTGTTGTTTGGCTGGCAGGCTTGATTCGAACCCACCAGCTCAGGTGTATGTGGCTGGAGCTATAGCCACTTGAGCAAGTTTTGATGATTTTTGATGATTTTTAACTTATATGATTTATATGATTCAGTTTTATACATTTCTAATTTCTGTTGGTCAAGAAAATCAGACTCCACTGGAGGCAATTATGCCATTAGTTGAAATCTCAGCCAAGGATGGACCCTTTGGGCTTTAGCTGATGTCTAGAACTGTACATCTGGAAGTCTTAGGACACTTCTATAAACTTCATTTTTCAAATAGAAACTTTTGTCTATGTGGGCTTTGGGTCTTTAGGTTAAAATATTTTTTCTTTGGAGAAGAGAATTCTTTCTTAGATTGTATTTACAGTTTATTCAAGGAATATATCCGTGTTCCTCATAGGCTTAATTGAATTGTGTCCCAAACCAAGAGATTTATGATAGGGATTTCAATTCATACTTGATCTTAAGCAAAAGGCCAAGAAGTGATTGGAAACTTCACCAGGGTAATTAAGCCTCTGTGACCTGGGTTGGGGATCTTTTGGCAGGATTGTGGTTGAACTCTTTGTAAGGAAAACAACCTCACTAAGGATGTGGGCATACTATTGGTTGTTGAGTTTGTGGTCGTGATGGCCAAGAGGGACAGATGATTTGGAGACCTATGATAAGGGGTAATATGATTATATTATTGTCTCACTGATAAATATACAAATGGAGAATTAAGCTTGGTAAATACCTCAGCAGATTGAAGAAAAAGCCAAAGTCATTGTATTCACAAATAGTTATCTTTTACTTTCCCTATTTCACAATATTGTACAATGAAAAACACTTCACATACAGAAGTGTTTTCTAAGTGACCAGACTGCAATGAATTTCATTTAGGATCACAGGATACTAGTTTGTGAGAATTATTCTGCTAGCTTCCTGAAAAAGATGCTGATGTGGTAACACATGGTCCACTGGGTTTTGGCATTCTTGCTTCTCAGTGTGAAGATCACTTTTTTTCCTTAGGTTAACAAAGGGAGGTTTGATTTAAGAAGAATAAAGAGACAGTTTAGAGCACTTCCAAAGAGCATTGGAAGTGGGTCTCTCTCATGAAGGAGAAAAGGCGAGAGAAATCTGCAAATCGCTCTTAAATGTTGTCAACAGTTTGCCATGTAAGATTGGATAGATTATTGTTATGAGGTGAATTTTGCTCCCCTCAATATATATGTTGAAGTCCTAATCCCTAATCTTTCAGAATTTGACCTTGTTTAGAGAAAGGATCTTTATAGAGAGAACCAATTAAAGTGAGTTTATTAGTGGGCTCTAATCCACTGACTGGTGTCCTGATAGGGGAAAATTTGAATAAGTTCAAAGACCATGGGAAGAGACATTGGGAGAAGAGGGCCATCTACAAGCCAAGGAGAAAGGCTTCAATAGATTCTTCCCTCATAGTCCTGAGAAGGAGTGAACCCTGTCAGTGCGTTATCTCAGACTTCTAGCCTCCAGAACATTGTGAGATAAAGAATTTCTGCAGTGTAAGCCATCCAGTTTGTGGTACTTTGTTACAGCAACCCTAGACAACCAATAAAAAGGTCTCTGCAGAACTGCATGGAAGCCAGACAATTAAGTTTGCAAATTCATCGTAGAAAAAGTGCTATGTATATCATTGCAGAATATCACTACAGTCACATTTGAAGTACTCCTCTTGGAAGCTATGCACTGAAGCACCCTTCTAGTACCTCAAATCATGACAACTCTGATAGTCATTCCAGAAAGAGTTCCAAAATTACTTTAAAGGGTGGACTAGGCACTGGTGTCAGTGCATACCTTGCCCAGGGGAGTACTTCAGAGGTGACAGTGATATTCAGCAATGATGTATGTAGCACTTTTTCTAGGTTGAGTTCATCAAATTAATGGTCAGACCTTGTATGGTGTCAACTCTGGTGGCCATTCCAGAAAAAGGTGTAAAATTGCTTTGAAAGGTGAACTAGGTGCTGGCATTGGTACATAGCTTCCTAAGGGGAGTACTTAGAAGGTGACCGTAGTGATACTCAGCAATGAGGTCAGTAGTGCTTTTTCTAGGATGAGGTCATGAACTTAATTATTTGACCTCATATTCTCCACTGACTGTTGGTAGGAGGAAGAAGCACATAGGAGCAGTGTGCCACCAGGAAACACCTTGACTGTCAGAGTAGGCAATCAGTTCATATGTTTTGAGGATGGTTACAAATGCCATCCAGACTGGGAGAATACAGCAAGGCCGCAGACCCAGCCCAAGATTGACTAAGAGCTTGCTACTTTGTGCTCCTTTGATTGGGAGTAGTTTAGAAGTAGATTGAAACTTGAATTTTCAGTATGAGTTGTGAAGAGATATTTAAGGTTTTAAAAGAGATTATTTGGGGTACATAGATGGTTTGGAAGAAAATCACATAAACACTAAATTTTGCCATTGGCATTTAAGAAAGTTAATAACATACTGCAGCAGAGTTATTTTATACTTCATTGCTTTGAAGGATTATGAAATACGGGGAACATGTGTCAATATTAAAACTTTAATTAAACGTTTAGGACTTCTGTCTGTCTCTGTCTCCTCTGTCTGTCTCTGGATCTCCCATGAACTAGGTGGGTGACAGAGCAGATTCTTGATCCCTGACTCATCTTTTTACCTACTTGCTCTTCTGTTGGTAATAAAAGTTGTTGCTGCAGTTAAAATGGCAACTGTCCTAACATGTACAAAACAAAGAAGAATGTCCAAATGTAACCTCCCAAACAATGAGAACTTATTAGTGGTGGAAGTGAAAGGCCCCAAGACACTCATTGAGGGAGTCAGGCTGCCCCAGGCCTGTCAGCAATCTGGTATCATTGAAGCCTTTCCAGTTCCTCTTTCCAGTGTATAATTTAAAACTCGGTTGGTCACTGCTGCTCGGCTTGATTACAGCAGTTCTCAGGCTGTGAGGAGTTAAGCCAAAGTGGTTTTCATTAATTTGCCTTCTCCCTGAAGATTTTAGGCTTGCTGTTTCAAAGAAAGCTGGATACCACAATGAGCCAACTATTTGGTGAGAAGTTTCTCCTCTGGGAGAGAGCTGTTTGCTGCGGTTCCAGGCTTTCAAATGTCAAATGTTACTCATTCCCACTTTGGCTCTTGTAAGTATGTGTAGTCCTTCTTCTTCTTTTTTTTTAATTTGAGAATGTTTGCTTCCACTGGTAGCTCAGGGAACTTTTACTTGCTGTTTGAAATCTAACCCTGGAACACAAAAAAGTATGACTAATCCTACTTACTGGAATTTCAAATGTTTTCATCAAGGCCACAGTTTCCATTTCCAATTTTATATAATGAGGGCAAAATACCAACTGGCAAACATACTTTTTTTCTTTTTGGTGGGTGTACATCAAACTATCTACTGTGTTATAATAAAAAGGGACATTTCATAATAGTGATTTTTGCAATTGAAAAAAAACTTTCCATGAGTCTTTAAGGAGTGGAGAATTCATGATAGGAGTCCCCAGTCAAAATATTTACTCAATGAAGCGCTTCAAGTTAACCTTTCAGCTGCTTTTCATCTTCTGTACAGCAAAGGTATTAGGTTATCTCTAGGCAAGAAAAATGGTACATACACTGGAGTCTCAGCCAATGGAAAGGTTTAGAACATTCAAACACTCATGCCATAGCAATGACTTAGTTAAGCAACCATTGTGATGACCTTTGGAAAGATGAAAGAATCAGCTAACCCAAACCAAGTTTTTGTCTTCCTCTATAGCAATCCTTTATCACTTCCTTATGTCCTAGAGCTCCAAATATGGATTTCTGGAGTGCTGTTGGGAAGAATTTATATGAGAAAGTGCTAGTGGAGTTAGGATGAGACTTACTGACCAGGCAGTTCTAAGGCAAGCTCTGACTAGCCTAAAGGAAATATAGATATGAATTTGGAATGGCCTAAAATAAATTCCCCACTGTTCTCTTATAACCATTGCCTGGAGAATTGAAAAGCAAGACCTCCAGGTCCCACTCTGATGGTTGTCAGTTCAGTAGGTGAATGTATTTACTTTTTTCCCCTTCATTATGCTGGGCATGGCCATGATGGGGGACTTCTGGCCCAATTATCAGTGTGTAACTGTGACAACAAAGAAATTATTCTGAAATATTGGATCAACTCTATAGGGTCTGCTAAGTGTGATGTGTAAAGATAAAACTTTTTGCTTCTGTTTAAACTACAGATCACTTGAAAATTTCTGTTGGGGGATTCTTTGACTCCTAATGAACTGGTACACTTAGGGGTAAATTGATAAGCACTTAGCTGAAATTTTTCTTGGAAAAACAGAGTCCTGAATCTGGGTGGATATCAGAAACACCCGTGGAGCTACTTGAAAACACATTTTCTCTAGACTTTCTGAATCATAGTTGCAGGGAAGGATCCAGACCTCCCTACAACTTATGTAAACCTCACAGTTAATTTTGAAAAGCAGCTTATTTTGAGAATCTCTGAGTCATACTAATGAGGAAAAATATTCGTTGGCCTTGGATACTAACTGAAGCTGATTTGCCCATACAAAGGCCACATTGATTAATCGAGATGACTAAAACAATTTGTTTCACTATTCTGCGATTATACTCCGGATTTGATCAACAGATATTTGATAATGGTCGTAAGTTTCATTGTTAGAGCAGGAGAATTCTAACAATTCTAACAGCTTTCAAATATAGCTTAAGGTGAATCTTGATACATGGGTAAGATCTGTACAGAGAGTGTAGAGTAGAACATTCCAGGTAAAAAGGATAAAATAAATGGAATGATTAAGCTGCAAGGTAGACTCCCATGCCGGTAGGACAATGTTAACAGCAAAGCATACGCAATGGGGAATAATGGAATATAAAATTGGACTGAGTGCAGCTGGGCACCATGGCTCACCCCTGTAATCCTAGCAGTCTGGGAGGCCACGGTGGGAGGATCACTTGAGCTCAGGAGTTCTCAGCAGCCTGAGCAAGAGTGAGATCCCATTGCTACCAAAAATAGAAAAATTAGCCAGGCATCTCAGCTACTCAGGAAGCTAATGCAGGAGGATTGCTTGCACTCAGTAGTTTGAAGTTGCTGTGAGCTAGGCTGATGCCACGCCACTCTAGCCTGGGAAACAGAGTGAGAATCTGTTACAAAAAAAAAAAAAAAATGCACTGAGTAGGTCAAACCATTACAACATTTTGGGGTGTGTACAAGAAAAAAAGGATTACATTTTATTCTGATAGGCTGTGAAGAAGTTTGGAGGTGGGGCTGTGGTAGTAAAGCAGTGAGAGGAGATGGGACTCAATCTACATATTGGCCAGGGGACTGGAGCAGGACAGATTTAGCAAATGTGTATGGGAGTAGCCTAAATCAAAACTATTTCTTTGCAGATTATTTAGAAATTTCCAGTTTGAGAAGAAATCATATCATGCAGAATAAGACATAAGAAAAACTCTCTCTCCAGTTGCAAAATAACGTCTTTGGTCAAATTGGCTACTTGTTTAAATGATCAGCAAAAACATTCAGACACAGAACTAGCAAGATTTTTTGGTTACGTCCCTGGGCAAAACTTTTTTCACTTGAGTGTATAATCATTCTAATTTGCAGTTTGTAGCAAGCAGACAGGCCTTTGGGTATTTGGGTATTATGAATAAGCAGGTAAGACAAGTGAGTAAATATGACTTAACTGTAAAGCTAGTGAATAGTCTTTTTGCCTCAGTATACATGTTTGCATTTTTTAATGATTCTAGACATGCAAGTGACGAGTTAAAAGAAAAGACACTGGAATTTTCTTGGCCTCCTTCCATCATGCCTCTAGTGTCCAGTATCTTTCACGATCTATTTCAAAAATGGCCTTGTGGGTGTGTATTTCCTTAGATGCTCTTTTACACACTTCACCTCCTTTCTGATGGCTTCAGTTGTTCTTCACCTCTCCTCTCTCACTCCTATAGTCTTGATGCCAAAGGACTGAAATCAGCAGAGGCCTGTGGTCCAAGGCATCAGGTGGCCTCTGTAAAAAGCAGAGGACTCCCTTTGCTGCCAGGACAACACAAGGGAGCCCCAGCCTAGCTGGGGTGCACGCCAGGAATCTCTGGATCTTGGAGCAGAATAGAGAGCAACGGGGTTGATGTCAAGAAAGGATTGGAAATATCTGCTTCAAGATACAGATATGTCAGGACCCAAGGTTACAAACTAACTTTAAAGTTTGAAAGTAGCTCACTGATGGAAGTCTTTTCCTGTTTAGTTCCACAAACATTTCCTGACAGGGAGTATGGCACTGAACAGAGCTGACAACAGTCTTTGTTCTTGTGGAGGCTGGTCTCAAAATGAGCTCCATTTTGTGAAAAAAGGGGGTTCATAGGCTATATACCAACTCATTACATTCTTTGACTCTATATCTGTTTTGTGGTAATAAGCTGAGCCAAAGGAAAGCCTGCAGACTTTACTAGATTCAATATTGTGCCATTGTGTTTCTCCATGTCCTTAAGCATGACACTGAAATTGACAGGTGGATAGACGTGAATATCACAGATGTGATGCCCGCTCTTCAAATGGGTGTACGGGAGTGTGTGACGACATATATATATACATATATATACATATATATATATACACACACACATATATATATATACACACACAATCTAGAGGCTTTTTTCTCAGAGGACCAGTCTGACTTCTCTTGTAATTTTTTTTCTTTTTGAAATTACTAATCTTGGGAATTTCTTTTCTTTTAATTTATTTTCTTTTGGAGATACGAAGAATCATTTGAAGAATCAACTAGAAAGTTTATTTTAACTCAGTTTAGTGTTCCATTATATGACTATGGTGTACATTTTTTTGAGCCCATTCTCTTGTTGATATTTAGATTATCTCCAGTTTTATGTTCTGACAAACATAACCTCTGGAATTTTAGTTTAAATCTCATTCCAGTCACATGTTAAAGAATAGCCTCGAATATTACTATGAACCATAAAGGGTAAAGGTAGTCTGTCCATCACATCATCAACTACATTAATGCCAATATGAATTTTTCTTAATGAACAATGAAAGCTTCTATTTAGTTACAAATTTTTTTTGACAGAGTGGCAGCTGGAGATACGACTTTGTGTTAAAACTTAGGTTAAGTACATCTCATGTTAATATGCCTTAGTGGGGGCAGTTAAGTAGAATTGTAACTTGTCCTTGCTATAATACCTTTTGTCTTCCTAAATCATCTGAGAACTCCTCCATTCCTCCTACCTTAGGTGTCTGCTCCTCCCCAGGAGAGAGAATGTTAGAAGACTTTTATTGCTTAGGTTACTTTGACAGAGAAACATTAGGATTTGTCTTAATTTCAGCAGCGACATCTCTCCTTAAAGGCACAACCACTGGACACGCTTGCTAGAAGACTCATTCCCACTCATTCCCATGCTGGCCATCCTCTCTCTCAGCTTTGCCACACCCTCAGCTGGAATTCAAACCTGAAGTTAGAAGGAAAATGCTCTTTACCAGCCTTTGAGGATGTCTTACCCAAACTTACAGCCCTAGTTCCTTAAATATGGAGATTAATCAAGCTCAATAAATACTTTGGTATTTTTGAAAGAAACTGACAATTTTCAGCATTGAGAAAGTCTTTGAAGTATAAACTTATCCAAGAAGAATGTCATATATTTCATCTTTTTAGTCCAGATGGACTGTTTAAAAGCTAGAGAACACTGCATGGGAACGTTAATTCACATTTTGGGTTCAGTTTCATAGCTCAGCATATGGTGTTTATTAAGGGTTCACCTAACCCTGAGGTTTATTTTATTTTTTAACTATATAGTTCCAAGTTTGAAATATAATTTGAGAGATCAATTTTTGACTCTATTACATTTATTAAGTTACCTTCTCCTGGTGCTGTTAACATCAGATATTGGCCCTTTTTTTTTTTCTTAAACGTTCAGTGCCCAAAACTCCCAGCAGATGTCATTGTAAGGCAGATTTGTTTAATAAGGCTTTTCTAGGACAGTGAATAGAATTGCTGCAGGTGGCAGCGATGTGATGCTATTTATTGGGTACTGGATTTAATTCATTCTGGGTTCTCATGGGGGGGGGGCTTTGCTATACAGAAGTAAAGAGATTCCTGATATTCTTACTCTTCTTCCATAATGTGGGAGAATTGCTTTCCTTCAATGTAAGTTAAGGAACAAATAGCAGCAACCTTTTACTCAAGCATTTCCTGGGCTGCTTTTGGGGATACCAGCTTAGCATAAAACATGGCTGTGCTCCACATGGGACAGAAGAGCCGGGGGAAGAGACACTTGCTTAGACATATAAGAGAGTAAGCTAAGGAGTTGGGATTGCAAAGGAGACGGCCTCACTGATTCTATGCACTTAGTTTTGAAGGAAAAATACGAGTGGGCATAAACTCATGTGCTCCCATACAGCACAGGGCAGGTCCTCATCTGAAAAAGAAAGTCTAATTATTAATATGTGTATTGAAACTGTCTGACTGATTTTGTCACTCTCAAACTAAGTAGAAAAAAGTTTTTCCCAGGGGAAAGCCAGGACACATTGGTGTATTTAGTGTAAATGTAAATGAAAGCCAATCTAAATTTTCTTTAATTTCCGTGTAGAAATATGGTGATGCATTTTGTTATCTATGAAGATCTCATTCTGTTACTCTTCAATATCATAAGAGCTCCGTGGTTATTTTCCACTTTCACATTGCTTGACAGGAATTTTAAAAACTAAAACCCATTGAGGAAACTCCTAAAAAGCCAAAACTATCCCTTGTAGAGTGTAATAGTAACTGAAAGACTAACTTTTCGGAAAATTTTAATAAAATGTATCTAAAAGTTAATTATTGTATATAACTGCAGGTTATCAGGCAAAAGAAACACCCAGCACCAAAGGTTGTAGGGTGAAAATATGAGGAAATGGGTACAAAATTGGGACTTGGGTATAGCGTTCAATGCTCCAATTAAGTATCTCCAGTGAACTTGACTCACCAGATTAATCAATTTCCTTATTTTTCTGAAAAACGTACTCTCCGATGTGTATGTCGTTCTGGAGCTGAAGGATCCTCCCTCTTCTGCTTTCCCAGAATTGTGTGCTTGCCACGTACTTTGTCATAGGCCTGTTTATGCCACCTACACTTGCCACTGATTTAAAGTGGGTTCTTGCAATATTGTGGTAACCAGTGAAACATAACTGTAAACTAAAAGGGAATTTTTATTTCTGTGAAAAGTAATAATTCTGCCTGCAAGAGACTCAGTAAGAGAATTGCTCAATTCTTGCTCAAGAATTGCTCTTAAATCAGAATGTAGATAAAACAAGTATGAGGAATTGAAGAGGAAATTGAAAACCTTGAAGGATTTTGTGCTAACATTTTTTTAAAAAAGCCTGAGAGTTCTTGCTACACTTAAAGAAAACTAGAATTTGGAGAGAATGCCTTGTGAGTGTGGCTTATATGCACATATGAGAAAGATGATGTGGATTTCTGATCAGGTAATATATACTCAGAAAAAGGGAGACACTATATTAGAAGATTGGTGAAGGGATGTTTATTCTTAGGTTTTAAGTTAATATTTGATTTTTAAAAAATTCTTCACTTTATTCAACTTTTCTTGGTCTTACCAGAATAGAAACATTCATCTGGTGAGACCAAGGTCAATAGTCAGCATAGCACAAACCCTTTAGTGACTGTGTTCTCAAGTCACAGAACATAGGCCTCACAGAGTTTGTGCTATATTGTATGGGACACTCTTCAGAAGAGCTCAGGAATTTTCTAGGTATATGTTTTGCTGTTTTTTTTAAAAAATTTTTTTTATAAACAGGTTAATATTTTAAACTAGTGCATGTATTTTGGATGCTTTTATGCTAGATAATAATGCCACTTTATTTTTATATGCAATATAATTATGAAGCAATTTTACTAATTCTGTAAATAATCATTCTGTCCTACCCAGCCATTGTTGGCATGCTGAAGTTCTCGCCATGCTCACTTAGAAGGGAGGCTGGGAAAACTGACCAAAACAAAGGGGCCTAAACCCTGGGGCAAGCCCTAGTCAGGTTTGGTTCATGGTCAAGAAAATTCTAATTTGAAGTGCAAGAGAGTGGAGCCAGGAGTGTCCTAGACCTAGAGTGAAGTCACATTTTCAGGCCATGTCTTGATTTAATACAGCTTCCCAAATCATTGCAAATATTAAAAAATACGTACATGCTCTGCATAATTCTGACCTTGTTATGAATACCTCCAGTCTCACATATTAGCAAGATACTGTGACAATGGGGATTGTAGTGATGACCAAAAAATCTTTTCATTGGTTTGCATCCATCAGGTGTAACTCCAGGCTTGTTCATCTTTGCAGTCATTCTAAAGTTGGGGTGGGGAGGTAGGAGAAACTATTTTCAAAGGGATAACCCTCTTTTTGAGGTTTTCAGGGGGTGATATATAGGGATGGGAATGGGAATGAGGGAGAGAAGATGGGAGGGAGACGACGTAGGGAAGGAAAATAAATCACTCACTTAGAAGGTAAATGGCACTCGTTGGGGTCTCCTTTCTTAGCCTTTGCTTTTTCTTGAGCTCTAGTGGGAAGACATCTTCTTATTTGCATTACTAGCCAAGTTAAATAGAATAACAACAAACACTGATCAGTTAAAGTCTAGATCTATATGAACCTCTCCTAGTCGTTTTAAAGTTAAACTTTTCCCCTCAAGCACTTGGTTTTCTAAAGGAAAATGGCATCATTAGCTTGAGAATGATAGTTTCAAGAAATATGTATCAGAGTAAGCATATCCGGCAGCAAACAGAACAAGTGGAAAACCAGTTTCCAATTGCCATTCGTTCTCCGCCAGAGAAATTTAATTAGAGCGGGTATATGTAATTTATATTTCAAAGAAAGGATAAGAATAAAAAATGAAAATTACTGTCATGTAACTTTGTAACTTAAAGCCTTTTCCATTGCTGAATTTAAGCATCTGGGGAGAATTCCCAGAGCAACTCTGGGTATATCTGATAATGGGATTGATTTCCCCCACCTGACAGGGTGTCGCTTCATCATCTGGGCTGGGGTGCAGTGGTGCAATCATAGCTTACTGCAGCCTTGAACTCCCGGGCTCAAGTGTTTCTCCTGCCTCAGACTCCCAAGTAGCTGGGACTATTGGTGCATACCCCCATACCCAGCTAATTTCTAAATGTTTTGGAGAGATAAGGTCTCATCGTGTTGCCCAGGCTGGTCTTGAATTCCTGGCCGTAAGCAATCCCACTGCCTCCCAAAGTGCTGGGATTACAGTGTGAGCCACTGTGCCTGGCCAGGATTGATCTTTGAGCTTTATGGCCACATGCTAAAATTCTGGCTGTTCCCTTTCTCTGTCAGTGACATATTGTTTTGGGGGTGACATCTTATGTAACTTTGGCAGAGAGCCCTTTGTTTTCTGCCTCTGAGTGAATTGCTAAAGCTGAAATTGTTGGTGTTTCTCCATTTGTTTTGTCCTCAAAGCCTAATGCCTTAGCCTGGAATGGGGAAAAAAGAGCGTTAGCTTTTAAAAACTTTACTTTGATTGTCAAGTGGCTTGAGGTTTTGGGAAAGCGACTGGGCTGGGTATTAGAAGATTTTGGTTCTTTTCCTAATTCTGCTCCCAGTGGGTGACCGTGGCTACTTCAGTCTGAGGCCGCTTTCTTCAAGGATATAATTTTATATTACAATGGAGAAGAATTTAAAAAACAATGATCTGCATTTTTGTTTTCTCAGCAATTCTGTCCACAGTTTTTTGAAACTTGTTTTAGGGAAAAATTTCAAGTGAAATGATATCAGCAATCCAGTTACATTTTGGATACCCTGATTCTAAGGTGCACACTTAGAATCTACATTGTTGATGAAAACAATGGGTAAATTCTAGGCGGTATTTCTAGACCATGGGTGTGACTTATGGCATTATAGAGCTCCAAGTAGTCTAAGCTGTGGTTCTGTTATTTCTTATTTCTTAATCTCTTTTTTAGATTCTGTGTTTAGATTGAATAGAACTTTGGTCACATGATTTCAGTGTGGTTGACAAGCTCACACAGGCTGCTTGTAGGAAGCAGTTGCTGGCCAGCTTGCCTTGTTTCTAACTGGGCCTTACACAGATTTTTTTAAAAAAACTTAAAACACCATACTTTTAAAATAAAGGAATAAGCAGTAGGTTCTCAGGGCAAAATGTAATGAAGGTCAAGATGAATCCATGTTTGGTTTTTTTGCATTTTTGTTTTTTTTTCTTTTATCTTCAGGGAAAAGGGCACTTTGGTAACATTTTCCACAAATACAACTGCCATGGTCAGTTAAAAAAGGAGAAGTAGTGTGGCTTGAGCAGCAGCAGGCACACTAACTGTCAAAATAGCCACTAACACGTACAGACACTTGTAGGTGCCAGGCTCATGGAGCTCAGGACCGCACGTGCATCATCTTGTTTAATTCTCACAGGGTCCCCACCAGGCAGGTCTGATTATTACCCACATTGCACAGATGAGGGCAAACAGGTGTTGACAGATTAACTGACTTGTTCAAACTCTTCTAAAACTGCCAATCTTTTTTTTATCTTTTTGAAGTTTTTAATTTCTCTTTTACTTAACAGAGTTTTATTTCTCTTGCCTACTATAATTCTTCAAAATATACAATTTAATATGATCTAAGACATAAGTTTAAGCCTCGGTGGGGTCATTTTATCATGGGGACAAGGTTTTGATAGGCTTTATCCTATTTGAAGAAAATTCTGTAGGGTAAATTTCACATTTACTTAAAAATAAGTAATCAGGCAATTATTTGGTAAAGCATCTTTTTATTTAAAAATGATTACTAATAAGGACCTTTAAAATGTGATCTTCTCCTAATCCATTTGCTGTTATGTGACTAGATTTAGAATTACAGAATTTTGTTCAAAAAAAGTAATTGCCTATTTTGTGTGTGGTTTTTAAAAAAAGGTTGGTGGCTATTGATGGTTGGGGAGGTTGTGTATGTATGGGGATAGGATAAATAGAAACTCTCTGCACTTTCTACTCAATTTTTTGGTGAACATAAAACTGCTCTTAAAAGATAAATAACGTTTATTAATTTACAAAAGGGAGTCTGTTAGAACTTTAGCCTGGTGACTCACTATGTGTGTGATCTTGAACAAGTTATTTAACTCTCTAAGCCTTGGTTTTTTGTTTTATAAAGTGGAGATAATATCAGATCTCATATTGAGATGATTAAAAGAAATTTATGTGTATATATATATATAGCTCCTGGCTCATTATGCATACCGAAAAACATATTGGATCCTTGCCCTTTAAATTTCCTTATGTCACATTATGGGACATAGTGCATTTACAGCAGAGTAGGACTGAATACAAGTATTCTTTCTCTTTGTCTAATGCTTTTTTTGTAATCCCACACCCTTACCAGAAACCCAGCTTGGTGTGACGTGAGATGTCTGTCTGTGCAGGTGGAAACTTGTGCGATCTGCAGCGTGGGGGGTGGTGAAAGGCCCTTTAAGAAATGTAATATGGAGCAATAGGCTGTTGCCCGTCAAAGAGCCTAACTGGGCTCTATAGTCTGGCCAGGAGATTTGAGGCCTACTGGTTTTGACAGGTGAAAAGCTGTGCACTTTTAGTCATGGATGAGCCGTTTCCAGAAAAGGATAACTCACTCTGTCTTCTGGATGGCTTAATTGCTTAACTGTCAAATGGTTTCTTCTAGTCCCTGCTGACTTTATTATTTTGATTCTCCAAATCATGAGCACATCTACTCTACAAAGCAGAGGTTTTTAACCTCTTGGCTTTATGTACTGCTTTGAGAATTTGATGAAAATCACGGACCTGCTGCTCAGAAAATGCATTCTCACGGCAACCTTTGCCGAGTGATTCATTCAATTTCAGGGAGCTAGACTCTGTTATAAAAAATTTAGACGGCAAAAACAAACATACAGAAAGGAAGCAGAACTACTATTAGAAAGTATGAGTGAAATATCAAGCAATTATCACTCTCTATTGGAAAATGAAAACCCCTAAAGTGTCCACCTCTAAGAAAAATGTTAAACACAAAGGCTTATTTCTTAGTGTAAGTGGATAGGACAAGGTTAAGGATGTTAGGCAGCCAAGAGTAAAGAGGGTCAGTAAGAACTATCTCAGCAAATATACCCCCCTAATTTCAAGGCAGCGAAGGCAGCTGATATTTAAAATATTTATTTGAATAATAACACTTGGATAAACATAATTTTGCCTTTCATTAACATCATAAGACTTTAAGAGGCATGTTTAGAAAAAAATAGTATGCACTATAGCAAAAAGAGTGTACTTTTAGGAGGGAAATCTTCAGGAAGGAAATAGATGATGTGATGTATTTCATCACGTAGAAGGTTGTCTGAGAGGCCGTTTGAGAGCGAGGGTAGAATTAGCTTTAGTCACACAGAAAACAAAGGGGGAAAAAGCAAAATGGAAAACATTACTTTCTGAAAAAGTAAAATAAAAGTTGTACATATAGGAAATAATATACCTCATGGCTTACCAGTGACAGTTTATATGACCATGGTAATTTAAAGGCAAATAGTAAGAGTTGAATAGATTATACTTAAAATCGATAATCTAAGAAATACCAACATAAGCACAGTTTTTAGAAATAATTGGGAAAATGTAAGGCGTTAAAACTGCTTATTATGGGGATTTTAATTAGATTCAAAAATGTTAGGCTGGGGATTGCAGTTTTTAAAATATAACTTAAAAATGCTAGATCTTTAAAAAAAAAACAGGTTTCCTATGAAAACTGTGTTTCTGGGTTCTCTTGAATAATTGCAAGATTTGAAAATACTGGATTGCGATTCCTAAAAGGCAAGCCTGTCTGGACCTGAGAATCAGCTGCCACTTTAAGAAGGGACTGTGTTCCCAGTCTTCTTTCCCCAGCCAGCCCCATCCTCCTGTGGTTCTCTTTTGCATTTGCATTTTCTAGCCTTCCCTTTCCCCCCTGGCTTTGTTCAGGTACAATTGATACTTAAACATGATGTGTATTTAGGGTATACAATTGATGTTCTGACATACGTATACACTGAAATAATCACCATGATCAAGCTAGTAAACATATTTATCTCCTTATATAGTTGCCATTTTCTATTCCAACAATTTTTCTTTTCTTTTTTTTTTAATTTTTTTTAAATTAAATCCTAGCTATGTAAATTAATGAAATTATCAGGTACAATGTGCTGGTTTTATATACCATTTGAAATACTTTCATGAAACTGATTAATATAGCCTTCACTGCATTTTCTTAGTTTTTGTGTTAAGACACTTATATTCTACACTTAGTAGATTTAACATGTACTCTTCTAAAATGCACCATAGGTGTGGTCCCACCAATTACCCTCCCTCCACCCGCCCTCTCCTCCCTTCCCCCTCCTCTTTCCCCTTCATCTTGGGCTGTAGTTGGGTTCTAGCTTTCATATGGAAGTATGGGCATTTATAAATTGGTTTCATAGTAGGGCTGAGTACATTGGATACTTTTTCTTCCATTATTGAGATACTTTGCTAAGAAGAATATGTTCCAGCTCCATCCATGTAAACATAAAAGAGGTAAAGTCTCCATCTTTTTTAAGGCTGCATAATATTCCATGGTATACATATACCACAATTTATTAATCCATTCATGGGTTGATGGGCACTTGGACTTCTTCCATGACTTAGTCCTTTATCAGATATATGGTTTGCAAAGATTTTCTTCCATTCCAGAAGTTGCCTTTTCACTCTTTTAATTATAATCTTTGCTGTGCAGAAGCTTTCCTGACTGATGCAATCTCACTTATCTGTTTTTGGTTTTGTTGTCTGTGCTTTTGTTGTCATATCCAAAAAAAATCATTGCCCATATCAATGTCAAGAAACTTTTTCCCAATTTTTTTCTTCTGGTAGATTTATTGTTTCAGATGTTGTGTTTACATTTTTAACCCATTTTGAGTTTATTTTTGTATATGGTATGAGAAATGAGTCCAATTTCATTCTTCTGTATACAGATTTACAGCTCTCCCTTTCATAAATATTTTAGGAAAACTTCTTAAAAAATAATCTCATTCAGTCTGGGTGTGGCAGCTCATGCCTGTAATCCCAGCACTCTAGGAGGCCGAGGCAGGTAGATTGCTTTAGCTCAGGAGTTTGACACCAGCCTGAACAAGAGCAAGATACTGTCTCTAAAAATAGCCAGGCATTATAGAGGACACTTGTAGTCCCAGCTACTTCAGAGACTGAAGCAAAAGAATTGCTTGAGTCCAAGAGCTTGAGGTTGCTATAAACTATGACTCCATGGCTTTCTACCAATGGTGCCTAAGTGAGACTGTCTCAAAAACCAAAACCAAAACCAATCTCATTTAATTTTACTTTAATTTAGAGTTCAATAATTTCACTTGGTTTTACTTCAGTTTCTGTTTCTTTATTAATTCAAGTATATTTTTATTTAATATTTTTATTCAAATCACATATATAGTATTATCCTCATCTTTTAGCATTCCTTCAATCTACCTGTCTTTATAGCTGTCCAAAGGAGTCTGGAATTATGTTCATCACAGATAATGTGAGCTAATCTGGGAAAAAGGATATGGGTAATTTATTCCTTTTTTTAATAATTTTTTATATATCTTGAATTTTTAAAATAAAAAGACTCATTTTAAAAAAACCAGTAAGTTTTGTAACTTAAAAAGAATCTGTCCACTCACCAACACATTTTGAATCTCTATTTGTAGGTGAAATGGTTTCTTTTTCTCTTTACACTCCATGTAATTTGTTGCCAAGATAGCAGTTTCTTATCGAGCTAAGCTTTTATGCTTTTATCCAGCTATATTTGTAAGTATAAGTTTTTTAAAGACCAGTATTTTGCCTTTTCTACTCATAGCTCTATTCTCACTGCCTATAGCAGTGGTAAGTGTACAGTAAAGCCTCAGAAAACATTTTTTGAAAGATGAAAGGAAAAAAGAAGTTTGAACTTTGATAGTCTTATGGTAGTAAATATATGTATTTATTACCAAAAAACTACATATTTACAGCCAAATGATTTTTGACAAAGGTACTAAGAATACACATTGTGGAAAAGATAGTCTTTTTAAATAAATGGTGCTAAAACATTGGATATCTATATGCAGAAGATTAAACCCAAGATATGAAACTGCTAGAAGAAAGCATAGGGGAAATACTTTAGGACAGAAGTGTCCACACTGGGCCCATGGGCCACAAACTGATTATTTGAGGACTATTTTGCTTATTTGTGGTGTCAGCTATTGCTAAAAGTATGCATGAACCTTTTTTGTTTTCCTCACCAGGGTTCGTTAGTGTGTGTGTATTTAATGTGTGGCTTAAGGCAACTCTTATTCTACCAATTTGTGGCAGACAAGAAAAAGATTTGACATCACTGCTTTAGGATATTGGCCTAAGCAAAGATTTTCCCTTTTTTTTTGGATGAGGCATCAAAAGCAAAAATAGATAAGTAGGATTAATAAAACTAAAAAGCTTCTTTACAGCAAAGGAAATACTCAATAGAGTGAAGAGACAACCTATAGAATGGGTGAAAATATTTGCAAACTATTCATCTGAAAAGGGATTAAAAACCTCTGAATTAATAACTAGAATGTGTAAGATACTCAAACAACTTAATAGCAAAAGAATAATCTAAAACATGGGCAAATGATCTAAACAGAACAGGTATATTTTCTTAAGAGGATATATACTCATGGCCAACAGATAAATGAAAAAAAACCTAAATAATACTAATCATCAGAGAAATGCAAGCCAGAACCACAATGAGGTATCTCCATCCCAGTTAAAATGGTGATAGTGAAAAATATAAAAATAACAAATGCTGGCTAGGATGTATAAAAAGGGGAACTTTATAAATGACTGGTGGGAATGTAACTTAGCATAGTTATTATGGAAAACAGTACAAAGTCTCCTCAAAAAACTAAAAATAGAACTGCTTTATAATACAGCAATCTTGCTACTGAGTATTTATCCCAAGGAAAGGAAATGAGTATATTGAAGAGACATCTGTACTTCCAGGTTTATTAGAGCATTAATTATAATAGCTAAGTGCCTATTAATGTGTGAATGGATAAAGACAATGTGGCAGACATACACAAAGGAATATTACTCGGCTATAAAAAAGGATAAAATCCTGTTATTTGTAGCAACATGGTTGATCCTGGAGACTACATTGTTAAGTGAAATTAGCCAGGCACAAAAAGACAAATATTGCACATGTTCTCATTCATATTTGGGAGCTAAAAAAGATCTGATGGAAGAAGAGACTAGACTAATGGTTACTGGAGACTGAGAAGGGTAGAGGGAAGGGAGGGAGAGTGAAAGAGGGAAGGGTTGATTAATAGAAATTATAGGAGATAGGAGGGATATGTTAGTGTTCTCTAAAATGATAGAGTGGCTATAGTTAATAATAATTTATTATTTATTTTGTAATAGCTAGATGAGAAGACTTTTAATGTTTCCCAACCTAAAAATAATTGTAAGTGTTTAAGGTAATGAAAATGCTAATCGCCTGATTTAATCACTATCCATGGTAAACATGTATCATAATATCATTTGTACTCATAAATATGTATAATTATAATGTGTTAATTTTAAAAAGTCTGTGGTAGCTAAATGTGTTTGTGGGGATGTACATAAATGTTACTAGGTACCCAGCATGCCTTTCTGAAAGAGCCCAAGACACCTGATAAATATTTTTTTCTAGGAAAAGTTTCATGAGGCAGATATTAGGCCCATCTGATCAAAGATTTTTGTTGTATACTGTCCTTGTTGTTTCCTACTTTCAGCACTGCTGACCAGTGTAAGATAGGTGTGTATCACATTTATTGCCTCTTCAAAGAAGCAGAGTGGGAAAACAATGACCTTGTAGTGATACATGGAATGAGAATGCAGATAACAGCATCTAAACCATGGGTGGGCCTGATTCAGAGCCACAAAGGAAGGCAAGAAGAGGTTTCACATGCCCCCTACACTCAAGGTTGAGCGGCTTTGACCAATTGGTGGGGCTGTTCCCAGGGATGCAGCTCTGACTTTGGCAGAACCCCTGCTTCTTGCTTCCTTTTATCCCTGGGGACAGGGTCAGCCACCCTTTTTATTGTAAGTCCAAGACTGACTGTATAGTAAGAACAACCTCCTTTCCTCCCCACCCTGCAGCATTTTTCCTGTTTTTTTGCTCCTTTTGCATTTTGGACACAAGAAAATGTGGTGGTTCAGAGCTCACATTCTAGGTTAGATAGTCTTGCATTTGAGAAGATTTTGCCAATTTTTGGAGTTGGACAAGGCATCCAGCATTTCTAAAGCTTCCATTTGTTCCTCTGTAATAGTACCTACCTATGATATTATTATGGGCAGTTAAGTAAAATTTGCATGTAAACCACTTAGCAGAGTGTCTAGCACACAGAAAGCACACTTCAAAGGTTAGCTAGTACACACAATAGTGTTATAATATTGTTTACATACTTGTCTTCTCTAATAAGAAAATTTTTCAGGACCAAGATGGTGTTTTAGTTATATTTGTAATCCTTTTGCTTAGCAATGTAACTTGAGTATGGAAGTTGCTCAATAAATCATTGACTAATGAATAACCAACTGCATACGTGTGTGTACATATAATATAGAATGAGATATTTAGAATGTGTCTTTTGAAGCTCTAATTTTCTTATGAATAGCATTATTAGAATAGTTATAAATAGCACTATTTAAATCCTGAATTATCATATGAGAGATTTTTTTCTTACCATAATGGTAACTTTTCCATGTTTAATTACGTTTGGCCTCAAGAAATTTGGACCTTCAGGGAAAGACCCAGTCTTTCAGAAAGGAGACTTCATATCCATTCTCTAGGAATGTAAATTCTCTGGGCTACTTAGGGGTTGACTGATGGGAGAGGACCAAGTGCTTTGAGATAGCTGATTTCTTGGAGAGGAAGATTCTACAGATTATTCTTTGTTGGGATCTCTGTTCTATTGTCCAACTCATCCCCAAGGTCAGATTTTTCACAGGAGGGAACTTAGGCCATAACACTGACATAAACTGGAAACTCAAGATGGTGAGGTAGAAGAACTAGTTTTCTGGGTGATGAAAAGTTAGCTTTTGATAATTTTCAGTTTTAGTGATATTGAATTCAAAAGGACATGTTAAGAACATGTGAACATAATGAAATAAATGGATGGCTGACCATACCAACCATATGAGAAATAGCATGGTTGAGGGTTGAGAAAAGCTCTCTGAAGTCATTTGGAAGTGTTTGAAGTCAGTTATTTCTGGATATCTGTTTATGTCGAGTGTGCACATTATCACATTATGCTGTTTAGTTGGCAAAGAGGATCACATAGTCTAGTCAGGGTAGAGCTTGTTTTGATTCCACAAATAAAATTAGAGAGTTGCAAACACATTAGCTGGAAGATCTATAAGAGAAATTAAACTCCATATGCAGGACAATGTCCATGGAAGCCTCATCAGAGCTTGTCCCAGCCTTGCTTGTGACCAGCAGTTTTCAACAGAAGTCAGCTCCTGGGAATGGAACCATTAACCTACACGAGATAATTTTCATTTGTGTGTTAAAGCCATATTTAGCTATTTGAGAGTTAAGAGAACTGGAACATGCTATATATTAAAAAAGACAAAGTAAAAGGAAAAGGAGTATAAAATTACAGATAGAAGTGTAGCAAGAAAAAGCTTTATGAAAAATAGGGAGCTAGCATGGAGAGAAGGAAACATGGAAGATGAGAGATGGATGATGCTGCAGGAAGCAACAAGAGAGTAAGATCTAAGAAGAAATGCAAAGGAACAAGATGGTAAAATTGGGGGGGCTTAGTGTGTAAGTGATACCAACTTCCTCTGAACCTTGAATGAAAAATGAATGACACAGGAGAGTCATAGGCATTTTCAATTAAGAAGATATTTGAGAGGGGGCAGAGCAAGATGACATACTAGAAATATCTCCTTACTGGCCACTCATGGTGAGGCTGGGGAAAGAAAATTACAACTACCTCTGGCTGGGGGAATCCACCCAGGGACATCACTCTGGAGGCACAGTGAAGCAGTGGTAGATAGCAGGAGTCAATGATGAGGTCTGGAGTTGAGGAAAACCAGCAAGAAGGTGAGAGGTTGGGAACAGGTGACGACTGGCCAGCCAGCCTGCCCACAGAGAACTAGGGCAGGAAAGGGAGGTCCTGTCTTGCAGTTGTTTGATTTTGGGCTGAACTGATCATTGGAGTTGCCTTGGAAGGCTTGAATGAATGGGTGGACTTGGACAATGGCTGCTAGCTAGGTCCTACCATTGTAGAAAGGCTGTGTAGGAGAAATGGTTTGCAGGGTCTTAGTGCTTGGTAAGTTCTGGTATGCCTGCTGAGCTCAGGCTTCCAGACTTGGGGTGACCTGAGTGGCCCCAGGAATTGTCGGGTGGGGGGGCACTGAGTGACATGCTCCCTAAGGAATCTGATGTGAGTTTTAGACCCCAATCCTTCAAGGGTCTTCTCTCATTTGTGTGTTAAATGTTGAGAGAATCAACCAGGCCCTGACTGAAGGTAACTAAGTCAGGAAGACAGGATCCAATCAGCTCCTCTGCAGCTAAGAGTGGCTTCCAACCCTAATTTTATTTTTTTCAATTTTTGGCTGGGACTGGGTTTGAACTCTCCACCTCTGGTATATGGGGCCAGTGGAATGGATGGCTTATGCTTTTCTATCCAATGGGACAGCCCATGACTGTTTAGTGGGGCATTCAAACCATTAACATTTATTGAGAGAATTGATAAGTATGGTGGATTTCTATTCATCTTATTTTGTGAAAGTCCATTGCTTAGTTTTATCCTTTGCACTATTATGGAAGCTAAGTTTTGTCTTTTAGTTTCTGGGTGTTTACTTTGGTGGTGGTGGTGACCATTGGGATGGTCAGTGTGGAGAGATAGGGACACTTTTACACTGTTGATGGGACTGCAAACTAACATAGCTCTTTGGAAACAAGTATAGAGAATCCTCAAAGAACTCAAATTAGACCCCTCATTTGACCCCACAATCCTACTACTAGGTATCTACCCAAAAGGAAAAAAAATCATTTTATCATAAAGACATTTCACTAGATTGTTCATAGCAACTCAATTTGCAATCACCAAGATATGGAAACAACCTAAATGCCCATAGATTCAGGAACATATTAAAAAACATATATATGTATACCATAGAATGCTATTCAACCATAAAAAAGATGATGACCTTTCTATCCTTTGTATTAACCTGGATGAACTTGAAACACATTCTTCTTAGTAAAGTATCACAAGAATGGAAAAGCAAGTGTCCAATGTACTCAATATTAATATGAATCCAGTAGATGATCTAATTCACCCCTATGTAGGAGGAAAATACAATTCTAGTTGGAGGAGGAGGATTAGGGAGAGGAGTGGAGGGATTAATGGACACAATGTTAGGGTATATGGCACATCTTTTGGGTGTGGGATACCACTGCAAGAGGGACTCTACCTAACAAATTAAAATATTGTGACCTGGTTGTTATACCCTCACATTAACCTGAAAAAAAAAAAAAAGAAGATATTTGAGAAATTAAGTCACAATCAATTATATAATTATGCAGCAATAAATGACCATTGGTCTCAAACTCCTGAGCTCAATGCAATGTGCCAGGCAGGCATTGCATTCACTTTAATTCTCATGCTAGTTTTTAAGGCTGGTATTTTTATTGCCATTTTATGGAACAAGAGACAGGTTTAGAGAGTTTAAGTGATCTGCTCAAGGTTACACTACAAGCAAGTGGACAGCCTAACCACACACATCTGTACAACATTCCAACTTAGTTTTTGGTGGGCTGTGAAAATATTTCAAATCTAATGAAAGGAGAAAGTTTTTTCCTCTAAGAAAAAAGATGAAAGGCACCCCCCCCTCCATTTTACATGCAGTTTTAGGAGATTCTCCTGAAACCCATTTGTGGTCCCTTGTGGATGTGTTCACACCAAATTAAGAGCAATGAGCCAATTTTACAACAAAATAACCTTTAAATACATTAGCCTCCCAAATTATCACAATGACAGTTCTGGAGCTCTTAACTTTAGAATGGTCTCAGAATACACTTACTGGCCACAAAAGCAAATCAGTTCCAATCATTTACTTTTCTTTCCCCCAGACAGTATTTTTTTTGTCTTGACTTGTTCATTATCCTTGTTTTCAAATGAGTTTTGGCTATTTTTAAAATTAAGCTATTCTCAAAGGAATTTATCGTTAAAGAAATCCAAAGAATGTAGACCAAGAGAGAAACAGAGAGAAAACTTAAAAGGGGAATTTTAGAATAGATTATGTTTGAGGTTAAAGGTTAGGGTAGGAAACTATATTCCCAAATGCAGCAGTGGCAATATATGTTGTCTATGGTTACTGCTTGGATGACCAACACATATATCTCAGTGTAGAAGGGAAAACATTCCTCTAATTATGAAATATTATTTAGAAATATTGGTACAAAATTTGATTATTGTAAATTATGAAATAAAATTTACTGTTTCAAAATATTTGTTTGATTATTGTAAATAAAACTTTGTTGCTCATATAGGTACAATTTTGTGTTGCGTTTGCAAATCTAATGCTTTCATGATCTATGTAGAAATAGAATACAGGTCAGTCATTGTCACTTGGCTTTTCTTGTTGTTTACATAGTCCAGGTAATTTTCAGTGCATCTGAGAAGGTTTTTGTTTGTTTGAGACCAAGTCTCACTGTGTTACCTTGGGTAGAGTGCTGTGTTGTCATAGCTCACAGCAACCTCAAACTCTTGCGCTCAAGCTTCCTGAGTAACTGGGACTACAAGTGCCCACTAATTTTTCTATTTTTAGTAGAGATGGAGTCTTGCTTTTGCTCACGCTGGTCTCGAACTCTTGAGCTCAAGCAATTCACCTGCTTCAACCTCCCAGAGTGCTAGAATTACAGGCGTGAGCCACTGGGCCCAGCTTTTGTTTCTTTTTCTTTTTTTTGAGAAGGTATTAAATAACTATACCTAAATAATTTTTGAAAATTATTTCTTAGGGCAGTTTTTGCAGCGTGTTCTCCCATCTAATGTCGGATTAAAATATATCTATTTTAAAAATTACTTTTCTTTGGGGAATTTTATGTTACTTCCAGAGTTATTGGAAATAGTTCTAGGACTTTTTATCTGAAGTCTCTTCAGATATTTAAATCATCAACTTTATTGACTAGAAAATTGTTCTTTCTCTGTGATGCTAGAGAAGCAAGGGGCCCTATATATTGCATGTAGATGTCAACATATGAAAGGGCATGATTAAAATTTCCACAATGTCTTCTTGTCCCCTGGACCTCTTAAAGGATTAATAATGGCTTTGCTAATGTGTGTTTATGCCAACCTGATGGGATCCCCCTTCGGAATAAACTCTAAGGCTAAAAGGTGACTATATTCTTCAAATTAGAGCAAGCACATGCTTCAAGTAATGGCTTTCACCTTTTTAAAAATTGTCGCACACCAGTTTATAAGTTCTTATGGGCAACAGAGCCCTGTCAGGAACTTTTTGTTGGGTGATTGTTCAGAAAGGCTTTGGTGTGTGTGGTTGATTCCCAAGTTCAGGTGCTTGTTCTATCACTTTCCTCCTCGTGAAGATAGTCATACTTAGTCTACTGTCGTACGTTGTTGACAACCATTAGCTTTAGGAGTAGATAGTTGAAGTCCTGTTCTATTTCTCAGTATATTTAGTGTACATTCTTGCCTTTCTAATTATGATCCAGGAAATAGCAGCATCAGCATGACCTGGGAACTTGTTAGAAATGTAGACTGTAAGGCGCACTCCAGGCTCACTGAATAAGGGTTTGCATGTTTACAAGATACCTACATGAGTTATATGCATATCAATGTTTGCGTAACACTAATTTAGGTGGTTCTGCATATGTTCGTATAGAAAGCAATTGCAGAAAACTCTTAGTTGCTGTATTGTGGGTGATGGGAATCACCAAAAACCAACCACACAACAAAACCCCACAAACAGACTGAACAGATACAGCAATTCCATCTATTGCGACTGATGGGTATGAAGATGTGAAACAGGGACATGCTAGATGTTTGGTTTTTTCCTTTCCAGCCTTTGGAACTGGTTATTTCCATTTCTACTATCTTTCCTGTTGAGTTTGGGTTCTAACTTGGCTTATTTGGGGAAAGAAGCTGCCTAAAGCACATAAAGCAAACAGCGTTTTTAATTTGCTTCCCCTGAGAGCAAGATTGTGTGGTTCTATCTCACATAGAACAATAGCTCTTGTGGAGGAATCTAACTTCATCCCAAATCAGTAGCCAGGATTCAGGAGGCAACCAACTGACCAATAATACATTGTACACCCAAGACGTAACCACAGATTTCTGTCAAAAACAAAATGCTGTGCTTGGAAAGTAACATTCCATTAGGAGATTCCTGAAGAACACTGGTGGGTCTAGGTGCAGCCCCAGCCAGCACTCTGTTGTACCCTGGGCCACTGCTGGGTGGGATGTTGAGAGGATTCCCCTTCTCTCTTACTCTACTGGTGGGACTGTAAATTAGGATAGACTTCATAGAGGGAATATTTGATAAATGTGTATCAAAATCCTTCAAAAGTAAATATTCTGTGATCCAGCAATTCTGCTGCTAGAAATTTGTTAAAAATAATCATATGCTTGGATTAGTAAACAGTATGCCAGTTCTGTGGAGAGATGGCTACAGCATCTGCAGGAAACAAAAGAAACTTTCTTCTTGCTCTACCTTTCATTTTATACCCCTCCAACCTCCCTCAAATTAACTGATGGTTCTTTAGTAAATGATTTAATCCCATGTGGGGCTCACTTCCCTTATTTGGGCAACAAGGCGTTTGGGGAGGTAGTGTTTCTCAGAATTTATCAATGGATTATTTCACTTCTCTGTTTGAAATGCAGATTCCTGGGCTGGAGTCAGCATGGCACCTTTGATGGAGGGATTATCATCTTTTTAAAGTAGAGGAAACAGGCTTTCATTATCCCCTTGAGTGAAAGGCAAAGCTAGGATTTGAAGCCAGTTCTACTGGCTTCAATCCCAGTGCTTGTTCTATCATTCAGATTCTAGGGGAGCAGGTACGGAGCCTGCCCTTGTGAGCTTACATCATAGCAAGCAGGAGTTGTGACGATTACCATCATGTGCTTGCTCCTTGTGTTTCCTTAAAACGATTCCTTAAAGTGGCTTTTTTGGAGGAAAGACTCACATGTCTCTTATACATTGACTGCCACACTAAAAAAAAAAAAAAAAAAGATGTTTTCCATGGGGGCCACAGTGTTGCATTAGGTCAAGAGACACATGAGTTATATATGCTTCGTGAGGCCCCAGGCTTAAAACTAGCATGAGTTAAATATAACTCACACAACAATTAATGGCTTGACCTGACAGAACATTGTGGCCCCAAGGCAAAATTTTTTTTTCTAGTGTGGCAGTCAGTGTGTTAAAGACATATATTTACGGGTGGTGCCTGTGGTTCAAAGGAGTAGGGCGCCAGCCCCATATGCTGGAGGTGGTGGGTTCAAACCCAGCCTTGGCCAAAAACTGCAAAAAAAAAAAAAAAAAAGACATATATTTATTAAGCACCTCATTTGTGCCTAGCATTATGTGAAGTACCCAGTGAGCAAAATACCCCAAAACCTATGGCCTAATGGGTTCAGATGACTTTGTTAACAGCCCGCTTTTAAACCCTCTCCCCCTCATTTAGTTAAGCTTCCACTAAAATGCAGTTAGTTGAAAACAATCAGCTAAAATAGTCTTGTGTGTATGTGTATACGTACTAACTCATTGGAAGAATGGTAGTGTGCAACGCAGTGCTCAAATCCCATCACTTCTGAAGATGAAGACCCAGGATGCATTGACTCTTTGTGTTAAAACTGTACATTATTATTTTATAAATGAAGTCAAGAATCTAGTTTGTTTGAGCATGTTGTCATAGTATTTAATGCTCTTTCATTATTTTTGGTCTTCAGTTTTATGGGCTGTTTCATTGTGGTAATAGCAGAGAATTATTGTAGCCTTCAGGGGGATGAAAGGAGGAATGGAAATGATTAAAAATAAATTAGCTTTTTCATGTACAGAAAAGAGGAATAGTGAAGAAGCAGCAATGCATTCTTAAAATGATTCAGTAATTTACTAGGGCATTTTGAAGCCTCATTAAAAATTAACAAATTGATCTTAATGCAGCTCATCTCATGTTGTTGGCAGGTTGCCCAGTGCCTTGAGGCTCTCGTTAATGGACTCAGATGATAATCTCCACCAAATGGCAACAATCTAACATTTTAGAAACATCTTTGCTTTCAGCTGATTATACAGTGTGGCAAAGACAGAAAAGAGGTGGGCCCTTTCAGAAAATCCTTATGGTGATTTTCCACAAAATTTTAATTTTAATTTATCAATTATATAAAAAGGATGAAATCTGCTAGTATTGCTACTGAATCCCACTCGTTGGCTCACATTGGGATTATAAACACCTTTGCTGAACACCAGCTGGATAGATTATATCTACATACATTTAAGCAAATTAGGCCAGAATGAAATTTTCAGATCTCTATGAACTACATACATTTGCCATCATGGAATGGAAGTAGCAAGACAAGGAAGCCAGACTGTGTCCATAATGCATTTGCTGGCTAGGTCAGCTATCTGCCTTTGTCCCCTTCATTCCTGTCTAAGGAGGTAGGATCTGATGGGTGTGTTTGTGGCATTCATATCAGCAAATTAAGGCGCCATCACAGGGAACATCTGTGCCCATGTCAGTGTTTTATCTACATAGGATGTTAAGCTTCTCTTTTTCTCATGCATTATTATTTGTATGAAAATAGATGGTAACCAAGAATCCTTGACTTAAAACCATCCCCCTGGGTTTTTTTTCTTTTTTTTTTTTTTTATTGAATGGTAACTGTGTACATTGATGCACTTTGGGGGTACAGTGTGGTGTT
>NW_003852423.1:308027-338256 GCF_000181295.1 Otolemur garnettii | reverse complement strand
AAGGCGCCAGCCACATACACCTAAGGTGGCGGGTTCGAATCCCCAGCCCGGGCCCACCAAACAACAATGATGGCTGCAACCAAAAAATGGCTGGCGCTGTGGTGGGCGCCTGTAGTCCCAGCTACTTCTGGGTTTTTTTTCTATATCCCATTTTACGGCTTAGGCCATAAAATTGCCTAATTACATAGAACTAGGATATGGAAGAGAGTTGGACCAAATCTCCTCCACTGCTCATCTCTCCCCAGTCTCCCCCAAGCATTGATCCAATCCTACCTTGTTTATTGGTTTATTGGTTTAATGCACACACACACATACACATTGTATCTTCTCATAATTCTAGTCATCCATTTTTAGGTGGATAAGTGGTGGGGTAATTTAATGATACTTCTGTAGTGATCTTTGAGATATGCCTATAATGGGTTAAGAAAGTTCCCAGTAGTTTTAGTAATCTCACCCACACCTCGTATATTTGTAGTATTTCTAGTGGCCTGGGTTTACAAATCTTTCCAAAGACTCGTGTATATCCTCATCTATTTTAGTTTTTGTAGAGATGTCTTTTTCTGCTTATAGTTCACGGATTTACATAGAATTTAATTGATTGTACATAATTAAAATAATAAGTCTGGTGGAATTTGTAGTTTTGAGGACATAAATAAGTGACAAGGGAACAGTTAGGAGCAGACGTACACAAGGGCATCAGAGATGAAAGTAGTAGTTGGAAGTGCTCAGTATTTAATGGACATCAGCACACGTCAGTTAATCTAGTGACATTGTTGGAGGGTTCATTCTGGGCCAGGCCCTGGGTTAGTCATTTAACATAGTCTCTCATCTAATCTTTACTGTTAACTATGAGGGTTGGGTATTATTAACCCTGTTTATACAAATGAAAAAAAAAAAAAGCTAAGTAGCTTGTCCAAAGCCACAGTGCTAACATGTTGCTGATTAAGAAAAAAAAAAAAAACCAGATTTGGCTGTCTCCAAAGGCTTTATTTTTAACCAGTATGTTAAAATTAATTCATCATGATGAATTTTGACTATATAAAAACTCTAATCTATACCTGTAGAAAGCTATCACAAATAAAATCTCCATTTTAAGAAATAACTATAATTTTCCCTACTTGGTATTATTTTGTTGCTATTCCTGTTTTAGGAATTCACAAGAAAAGCTGTGTGGAAGGAGCTTGGAAAAACAGACAATGGCTCTTGGGGTCTGTGTAAATGAGAGTAAATAAACTCAATGTCTCCTTCCACTCTATGTTACATATTAAAAAGTTTACAATTTCACTAGTGAATAATGTCAGACTTAATATATCCTCAGCAGTTAGCAGGAGGTTAGTCTGCTTGCAGATTTCTAAGTTTGGAACATGGAGATTTTATAGGAGACATTTGTTTTCTTGTGGTTCTTTGTATTCTTTCCCCACCCTATTCATTTTAAGTCCTTTGGTTTTGATGACAGCTTTGATCTTTGATTAGAGAGAATAATTAGGATAATTAGGGAATGTCTGTGGGCTTTATTGGTGATTTAGACAGTGCTATGTATATGGCTAAGCTGTGGGATGAACTTGAGTTCATATACATCTGGGTTTTTTTCGCTTTTCCTATTTTAAGGGATTAAAGGTATTTTAAAAATAAGTTTAAAATAGAAAATAGATCTTGACTTTATAAAATAAATTTTCAAGTAAGGCAGTCATTTGTTTTAGCTTCCTAAGAGCTCTTGAAAATAACTTCCCCAAATCCTTAATCATACATAGAAGGGCAGGTACTGTTATTCTCATTCTCTGTAATAAAGTCAAGATAATCCCGATTTGAATAGATTTGTAGAATCTCCTGTACTTAAAAGGAATGCTCTTGTCTTAACCTAATTTGGCATTCAGTTCCCTAGAGCACCCTAATGTCGCAGATTTATCTCACACATTTTGCATGTTTTCATGCATTAAAAAGATTCTCTCCTTCTTGCCTCTGGGTCATCACACAAATCACCTAGTTTATCCAGAATAGCCTGTCCTTCACCTTGTGGTGGCTGCTTAACAATCAGCTCTCAAAGGAAAAACAAAACAAAACAAAACAAAAAAACAAAAGAACCACCCCCTCAAATAAAAACAAAAAAATAGCAGTGCCCTGGCCCTGATTGGTAGCTTTGCTGATTTCTGCCCCAGAGGTCTCAAGCCTTATCTGTCCAGCTTGCTCCCCCGCTAAGCAGTGATGAAATCAAACCACACACCAGCTTCTTGGCTGTCACACTTCTTCCAGGTCCATTTCCACTGATTTCTCAAGTACAAATGCTTGTGTGCCCGTGGTGAATATTTTGCTTTGAGTTTTTGCAAGAGGGGACAAACAACACAATGTGATGCCACCCCTCAGTTTATATGAGGCCTTCCTAACATTTGAACAGGATTCCAAGTGCAAGTTAAAATGATCCATGTGACTTTTAATGATTTAATGAAATGAGATTAATGTTCTCATAAAACGTCTTCTGCTTTTCCTATCATGTTCTGAAGTTCCCTATGTTGAATTATATAACATCAGTGGGACGAAATACAGAATACAATTACTTGCAGCCAGGCATGGTGGCTCAGGCACGGTGACTCACTCCTTGGAAGGCTGAGGTGGGTGGATTGCCTGAGCTCACAAGTTTGAGACTAGCCCGAGCCAGAGTGAAAACTCATCTCTTAAAAAAAAAAAAGCTGAGTATTGTGGCAAGTGCCTGTAGTTTCCCAGGGAGGCTGAGGTAAGAGAATCACTTACAGCCCAGAGTTTGAGGTTGCTGTGAGCTATGACACCACAGTACTCTACAGAGGGTGACAAAGTGAGACTCTGTCTCAAAAAAAAAAAAAAAAAAAAAGGATAACAATTACTTCCCACAGGTCCTTCTTCCTCAAGACTAACTTCTAAATTTAAAATTTTGTTCTTCTTGGGTAAAAGTTTTCACAAGTGGTACAAAGAAATGTCCATTCTAGTTTAGATGATGTGGAGAGAGTTTATGCTTATAATTCTTTCTGCTCTGAACACTTGGAAATGATAGATAAGATATAAGAAAAGAACATAAAACCAAAAAAAAAAAAAAAGAGAGAGAGAGAGAGCTCAAATACAAAATAAATATTTTAGGGACCTCAAAATGTTGCAAAAAAATACCTGAAAGTAAACAAAGCTAATTGCTGCTGCTTTTCTCAAATGTCACCTTCTCAGTAAGGCATTCTCTAGACACCAGGGTAAGGTGGGGACTTCCCTTTCTCCTACCCTGACCTGCACTGTCCCTCTTCACTCCTTCATTTTTATCCTCAGCACTTATCTTTTAAATGCTGTGTGTTTCACCAATTTATCTTATTGTCTGACTAGGGTGTCAGGTCCAGGAGGGCAGCGATTTTATCAGTCAAATATTTCTGAATGAACAAAGAAATGTTAACACATGTAACACGTGGAGCAAAGTATTAGTGTGTAGTAGGTTTTCTGTAAATATTGTTATTACTATTACCACTATTATAAACAGACCAGTTGGTCTGGCGTGGTCTGGTCTTCCTTCCTCTCTCTGTGTCTGTCTCTCTTTTCTACTCCTCTGCTGCTTTTGCTTCTCACTTTGGTGCTCTTTCCACTACTTTCTGCCACGTTCTTTCTCAGTTTCTGTCTGTGCTGCCCCACCTCAACCTCCCTGCCATGTTCTTAGGGCTACTTAGCCTTGATGACAGCAGCGTCCAAGTTATTCTTAATTCACATCAACTACACAGATAAGACCGAGCCACACTGGTTTTTAAATTTTACTTGTTTTTTCTTTCAACTTTATCGAGGCATCATTGATAAATAAAAATTATATATAGATCAAGGTGTACAATGTGGTGTTTTAATACACATATACATCATGAATTGATTACCACAATCAACCTAACAGACATATACATCTCCTCACGTACTTGCCTTTATTTATTTTTCATTTCTTTTTTCAGGAAGAATACTTAAAATCTTCTCTCTTAGCAAATCTCTCTATAGAATAAAACCTGGGATGAAAAAGATATGTGTTACATAATCCATAACAGAGACATGATAGGAGGGGCACTGAACAATTTAGTTTTCCTTGTACAGAAATCTAATGAGGATAATAAACACAACATTCCTCCCCTCAATGGGTTTCAAGAAAAATAAGGGACCTTGAACCTAGCTTTAGTCTCTGAGGTCCTGAGTTCTCCTCCCTGCCTAGATCCTGGTCTACAGGAGTAAGTAGTGAGGATGGCAGGAGGAACGACCAATCACCTGCATTTGAACAGAAGGCAGTTGCCAACTTTTGCTTTGTAAGAACAAATGTGAAATTTGTGGCTTGTTCCTGTCAGCACTTTGTGAGTTTTCTGGTACCCGTTATGCTAGTCCTCAGCAAGAAGCAAAAACATTTTAAAGAAACCTCTCAAGGATTTTTGTCCACCGTAAAAAACGTGTGGATTGAACGAATTATAAGACTAAGAGCACGCTCAAAACAAGGCTTTAAAGCTAAGTTGAACATTGCATTCTAGTTTCTGTTCCATGTTTATATGTCTATTTACTGCTTCATCAATGTATGTTTACTATACAGATCTCTAGAATTTGAGCAATTCTCTTCAAAATACTGTTCATCTTTGCTAAGTCTTTGAAAGTAGGATGAAGATAGGTAATTAGTTCCCCTGAGGTAGCAATAGAAAGTGGGCAATGTCCACCTGAATAAATAGAGTCCTCCTGAATAAACAGAGGTCACTTCAGGGTGACATATTTTGATTGTCACCCTGCCTCAGTGGTGGAGGCCCAAAGGTGCTGAAGCCATATCTCTGGGGGCAGGAGGTGTTGAAAATTGTTGCAGAGTCTTACAAAGTACGGGTACTGGCTGCCCATCAATTGCAGAAATTGCATTTCGGAGCCTGGAGGAGTTTTGGAACACGCCTCTGCCTGTTCCCACTGCGGTCGTCTCGTGGAACCCCAGCTCTGGGGCCATACAGATTAGGTCTAAATTCAGGCCACTCTCTGTACCAGTTATGTGACTGTTTGGAAGTCATTTAAACTTTATGAACCTAATTTCTTCAGCTGTAACATAGAAATAATGTCCTTACTTTCAAGATTGTTATGACAATGGACATTTGGTCTCTTATATGCACCATCTACCATAGACTTGATCCATGTTAGATGATGGGAATCTAATCCAATGGTGAGCAGGAGAGATACTCTCCTTGCTCTCGTGGAATTTCTAATCCATTTGTGGAAGCAGATGTTAACTAGTGACTGGTACAGAGCAATGTCTCAAAAAATGTTAGCCATCTCATTATTTATTTTAAAAATGAGAGCATTGTAATGCCAGGAGGTTAAGTGACATGTTCCAGATGTCCCAGTGAATGTTAATATAGTCAAAATTTTATGGCAAGGCAATAGAACTTGAAATCAGATGTTTGTCACAGAAGCTGGTGGTGGGGACTGGAGCCTTGATGGTTAGACTAGACTGACCTCTTAATTTATTTGAAGGCAGCATTTCCCAACCAGGCGCCAAGGTAGCATGGCTCCTTCCAACCATTGTCAAGTATTGCCAGGTCAGACTTATCTCAGGTCAATTGGAATAATTCCAAAGCCACAATTAGTTCATTCTATATGGAATTTGTTACGCTCTTGTGGGTTCTTAAAAAATCTGCACAAAGGTCAGTAACATAAGCCACAGGCTTAGGGTTAAATGAGCATTGATTTGCAGTGACCACAGAACTGGTTCTGAGGAGACTGTCCACTATGTAACTCAATGATTCCTGTTAAAGGACTCGTGAGAAAATTACTTGAGAATGTAGTGCCAACAAAAATTTGCTTCCTCCTTTCTTATGAGAGCTATGTAAATATCATGTTTGCCTTTTTCCTCCACCTGCCAAAAGACTTGGACTCAAAATTTGTGCCCAGTTACAGAGAATACTTTAGCCCTCGAGGCTGGCATATAAGTTTCCTTCTTATTTCCTTGGGTCTGATGTGTCATTCATTTTTAGTATTTTACTGTCTGTCCTTTTATCTGTGCTAATAAACCAAAATAATATGTTAAAAACCACTTTCCCTTGGAAGGCAGAGAATGCCAGGCTAGGGAGAAAATAGAAGCAGTGAGAGACATAATTGTGAAGGGAAGATTGTGAATAAGGATGACCACTGGACAATTACTTTGCCATAAACTCCTTTTACCAGGTAACTATAGGCTTTCTGTTTGCCACTGATGGAATAAAGCCCAAGAACCTATGACCTCTCTGTTGACATAGGTCTGATCTCAATATGAATGCTTTTTAGCCCTTTCCTTTAGTCTCTGTTGTACATTTTCTGGAATATTAGATAAAGTATAGCTGTTAAAAGCTTTTGGTCCCAGGTTTCCCATTTGTCTAGATTTGCAAGGTCCAGCCCTGGGCCCAGCCCAGTTAGTGATATTACAGCAACCCATGGTTCTTTCTAGTTGAAGGGGACACTGGTGATCCATGATAGGCTCATTAAAGCCAAGAGACCTGCTGTCTTTCTGCCTTGTGGGCAGCCCCACTATTCTCTGAGCTTTCCTGCTCTGTGTTTTCTCTAGTGATGCTCTCTTGACTACAGTGCTCAAAGCTCATTTTGAGGACGCTCTTGTGCTGCAGTCACCCTGCCCACAGAGATGGAGCCATGGTCATAGCTGTTCCTCTGCTCCTGCTTCATGATCACCTCCAGTTCACTTTGATCAGATTGTGCCCTGTTCCTAGGCACAACGTCTCCGTTGTGTGGAGATGACTAGGCAAGACGCACAGGTACCTGTGTCCTCAGTTTTGTGCAGGCAGTCTAGCATGACTGTCCTTTCACTGGACCTGCTCATTGAGTAACTGGGTGGATGTGGGAGACTTCTGGTTACTGCCTAGTTGAAAACTACCTTTTCCAGTCTACCCTGAATCCAATTAAGGCCATGTAACTGAACTCTCTCTAACAGAATATGAAAATTTAAATTTGTATTCACTTACTTAAAAAGGAAGTATTTGCCCTATATGTTATCTTTCCCCTTCTACCGCAGTTCTCAAAATGTGTTCTGCAGACACCTAGAGATTTCCAAAGAATTTTAGGGAGTTTGGGAAATCAAAACTACACTACAGTAGAACCTCCAGAGTTGACCACCAACTTAAGTTGACTGATTTTCATGGACCAGACATGTACCACAAGTATGTATGTGTCAGTATAGTAGGCCTAGTTCTTGTGTTGGCCAATTTATTACAGTCCCTTGGGTGGCCAACTTACAGAGATTCTACTATATTTTCATTGTAACACTAAGATGTTATTTACCTTTTTACTCTTTTGCATTTTCACTGATGGTGCAAGAGCAATGGTTGGTAAAAGTGCTAGTGTTTTGGCATGAATCACAACAGCGCCACCAGGCTATACCAAAAGTCATGACATTCTTCATGGCTTTGCATTTGCAATAAAACAAAACAAAACAAAATGCCAGTTTCAGTTAAGAATGTCCTTGAAGGAACACTTATAAATTCTCAGTTTAATTGAATCATTGCCATTGAGTCCATGCTTAAAAAGATTCTGTATAATGAAATATGAAACATTCGTAGAATCTTCGGATGCATAAGAAAATTGTTGTCTCTAGGAAAAGCACTAGAGTAATTGAGTTGTGAGTTGAATTATACTCACTTTTCTCATACAATACCATACCATTTTTACTTGAAAGAATGATCAACAAATCATGTTTTTTTAACATTTGGCAGATATTTCCTTGAAAATGCGCCTACACTTCAAGGGGAAAAAACTGACAATATTTGTTACCAGTGATAAAATTTGAATTTCCAAGCAAATATTTGAATTTTGGAAAATAGTATCTGCTACCATAAACTTAGAAGCATCCCAATATTTAAAAATGCTTCTGATGACATTGGTGGTGATATTAGTACATGTGATTTTCTGATATTCTGTAATGAAATGTGTCAAAATTTGGAAGTTCTGCAAAATTCAGGGAATCAGTGAAGATCAATATAAGATATTGTGAAATCATGGTTAAAAGATCTATTGGAAGTATAAAGTAAGAAATTTTGCTTATTTGTTTGATAAATTTTACAGTTTTGGCCAGGGGCCAGGCTTGAACCTGCCACCCCTGGTATATGGGGCCAGCGCCCTACTCCTTGAGCCATAGGTGCTGCCCCTGTTTGATAAATTTTGACAAGTATATTCAGTTATATAATCACCCCCACTTTAGTGGGAGTGAAAAGTAACAGAGTATGAAATCTTTATTGATATGGTTTCAGATTCTATACAGCAGTTAACCTTTAAATAACCACCACCTAATGTTTGGTTTATTATCAAAGAACAGAATTCACAATTACCTGAATAGAAGTACTCTTCCCTTTCTCAACTTAATTTGTGTGAGGCTGTATTCTCTTCATATACTTTAACTAAAATTTAACTTACTGTACCAGATCTTTCCATGGAGGACCTCAAAATTCTGAAATTGTGGAATTTTTAACAAGCAAATGGCATATGTCCATAGTCTTGAATTTTTGTTACACAGGTTTTAATCTGCATTCTGTATTTATCCTCTTAGTGATAACACATTTGCTGTAGTTATTACAGTAAGAATTTTTTCAGAGATAATAGTGAGGCCTGTGATTTAACAAGTAGAAGAATGTCATTTGGGACCATGAAAGAATACTTAAAATTTTAAATTTCCTGGAAATATTTATCATTGCTGGTAATCACACTTATAACAAAAATCCCAGGAATATGGGAATCTTATTTCACTATTTTATCTGATTATTAGTCTTTGTATATATAATTGATTTATTAAGATGTTCTTTAATGATAGCTCTTTAATGATCTCTTTAATGTTCTAATGTGTGCATAAATCCCCACAAATCCAAGTTATTCAAGAGAGAAGAGGAAACCTCCTGCTCTTTTGTCAATTCCTCTTTTTGTCTAGCCCATATAGATTTTTAAAATTTTAAAACTTCCACGTTTAAAACATCATGAATGACTACCCATTTTCTTTGAGATCAAGTCTAAGTTCCAATCTGGGTATTTAAGACTCTTCATAATTTGGCATCAGTCTACCCAGCCACTGGTACTTTAGCCAGTGGCTTTAGGTAACATAAAGCCCTGTAGACTGCAGAGTTCACAAAGGAGGAAACAAGGAAGATTTCTTTTCTTTCCTCATTTCGTTTCTCCTTTTCTTTCCTTTTTTCTTTTCTCCTTTCCTGTTCCTTTTCTCCTTTCCTTCCCTTCCTTTGCCCTTCCCTTCCCCTTCCTCTTTCCTTTTTCCTTTCCCTTTTCCTTTCCCTTTCCCTTCTTTCTCCTTCCTTCCCCTTTCCCTTTTTGAGACAGGATATAACGTTGTTGCCCAGGCTAGAGCACAATGATATGATCATAGCTCACTGTAACCTTGAACTTCTGGGCGCAAGTGGACCTCCCACCTCAGCTTTCTGGATAGCTGAGACCACAGATGCATGCTACACACACAATTAATGAAAAAAACGTTTGTAGAGATGGAATCTCACTATGTTGTCTAGGCTGGTCTCAAATTCCTGGATATTTCATAATTAGATATTATAACCAGTCACCCTTTATTCTCTTGTCCCCAGCTGTACTCATATGTAATGCTACAACTCTGACTTAGCTCAACTCTCTACCCCAAACCTACTCTAATAGCTCAACATCATTGGAGAAAACCAAGCAGCTGCACTTCCTCTCTTTGATATTGAAACTCCATTTCTCAAATGAGCAGCCAACACAGACTGTCAATCCAACTAACTTCTCCCATACACTTGTTATCCCACTAACTGAGGTGACATCTTTTCTGATTTCCTTAGCTGATGACCTTGCCTCATTTAATTTTAAAAGAATAAATCAAACTGACATGTATCTGCTCACCCGTATTCTACCTTCCCTCTTATGATTGGAGACTTGTACTCAGTTCATATCTAAGGCAACTCTTCCCACCCCCAACCCCTGTGCTTGTACATTACTCTTGGGAAACAGGAAAGCCGCTTGTCATCCTCCCCAGAAGGCAATTTGTCATGTGCTTCCATTCACTCTGCCACATATATGTTGGACTTCTGTCTTTTGAAATTTCTGTTTTAAGTGTCTTGTACTTGACCTTTTCTCTAATCAGAAAAATGTTCATTTAAGTTTCAGCCCAGGTGTTACCTGTCACTACTTCATGAACACTTTCTGTGACCCTGACAATTAAGGTAGGCTTCTATATAAATTTGGTAGGGCTGGTGTAACAGAGAACCATACACTGAGCAACTACAATAACAATTTATTTTTTCACAGTCCAGGAGGCTAAAAATTCAAGATTTAGGTGTTGGCATGTTTGATTTTTCTGGCATTTTCTCCCTGTGTTTTCATATGGTCTTCCTTTGTGTGTCTGTGGCCAAATTTCTTCTTTTTATAAAAACATCAGTCTAATTGAATTAGAGCCCATCCTAATAACCTTGTTTTAACTTAATTACCGCTTTAGAGAAAGACTTTATCTCAAAATACAGTCACATTCTGAGGTTAGTGGGTCAACATATAAACTTTAGGAGGACATAATTCATTTGGTTCATAACAGCTTCCCTTAGTAACTATCCAATTATGGCATTTCCCCTCAGCATTTGTCCCTATCAGAATCTGAATTATTTCTCTGTTTATTATTTACCTCTCTCCTCCACTAGAATGTAAGCTCTATGAGTGAAAGGCCTTCAGCTACTAGTGTCTTCATTCCTACAGTAGAGTCTAGCACATCATAGAAGCTCAGTGAATATTTATGGAATAACTGAAAAGGCAGAGAGGAGAAAGTAAGGTTTACATATGTTTTCTTTTAGCCTGGTGAGATTTTGGTCTCACTTCTGCAAAATTGTTTCTCAGTTCTCCTACATTTAATGCTTCTCATTTTTTTGTTTTGTTTGTTTGTTTGTTTTTTTCTTCATATACTTCAAAGTTTATACCAAGTCATTACTCTTTCTGGAAATCTTTGCAAATTCCATGAACTAAACTGATTTTTTCCAATCTTCGACAGCAGATATTGCCTCAGTTAATTATTTTGGTACATCATGTTCACCACTAAACATTCCTTTCTATTGTCCTTTAACTGCTTCTTATCTTCATGTATGTGCTCTGTCTAGTGAAATAGTGACGTCACCAAGGGTGTCAACCATCATTTATTTACTTCTGGGTATATTATACATGCCAAAAATTCCTTTAATGGCAACTTTCTGGGAAATTAATAGATTGAAAATAGAACAGGGTGTTTTAAGTGCAAATAATCTCTCAGGGAAGGCAAGGCAGTGACTTCCATCACATTTCCTGACTGATAACTGTCTTTTCTAGAAGAAAGACTTACTGAACTGTGGGAGGGAACTGGATGCCTGCAGTAGGAAAAACATGCTGAAAAGGGAAGGAAGGGGAGAACCTGATTTACAGTTCGTCAGCCTTGACTTGGACTAGCAGACTGAGAATAGGAAGGTGTGTCCTTGAGTTAGAGTCAGGTGTGGCCAAGTCTCTGCTTCAGGGTGCTGTGGTTCAATTACTCTATCAGTCTGAGCTACATGACCTAAGACAATTACTTAACCTTCTTTTTGTCTGAGAACTCCCATCTATAAAATGGGGTTACTTCCAGGTTTATTGTGAGAATTATATTCATGTTTAATAAATGATAACTACTATTATAGGGACCTTTTCTTAGTTTAAGCCATCTTTAATATAAGGAAGAATAAACCTGTTTTGTTAGGAATGTTGTAGGGGTTGGCGGATTGGACAGGAATTGCCATAAATTCCCTTTATGCTTTCTTATTAGGTACGGTGGTCCTCAAACTTTTGGAGAGTAAATGCTACTTTCTATTTTCCACAGGTTTGATGTTACCAGGATGTAAAAGATGTAGATATTGAAATATATCTGAGCAAGTTGGGTGGGCATGAATAATTGTGCAGAAGGCTAACTCTAAAAAAAAAGTAAAGTTATCCTCATTTTTGAGTAAACTAAAGCCCAGTGAATGGACGTGAACTAAAGCCCAGAGATGAACTCTAAGCCAAGTGCTCTTTTGATGACTTTATACTGCCTTTCCCACACACTTTAGAAATGAACTGAGCTGCAATAATACCCAAAGCCAAAGAATGTTGTGGAAATCCCTGTGAAACCTCTTAGAGGTAGATTTGACCTCTAATGTAGGGTAGGGATGGGCTTATAAATAGTTCAGAAATACAATGTTTATATTACATCAATATTTTCATAGGCTCCACCCTCTTTGAGGCCAATTTATGCTCTGGAGACACACACTACTTCCTGCCAGCTACCCAAACAGCCTTGAAGTAATGGGCATAATGACTCATGGTCACGTAACATTCTTTTCACACACATCAGCATATTTGTTATTACTTTACTGTCCAAACACCCACAGAATCCCGGGAGGTAAGATAGGATTCATGTGGAAGAATGAAGAACTACTCATTTCTCTTTTACTCAAATCAATCTTTTGAAATAATCACTGTTGAGGGTCTGCTTTTGCTTCTCATAAGCAATATGGTAAGACTATGTGACCAGGCTATGGTAAGAATATGTGACTAGGCTGGTTTCAGACTGTGGAGTTCAGCCATATTCTGGCACTATTTTATTTGGAAACCACACCTCAGTCATAGCAAAGAAATCATCTGACGTGGAATCACATGACCTAGCTTGCCAGTGTGAAACTGGAATGAGTTGGCATTCCAGAGCACAGCATATAATGGGAAACCAGAAAATATCCTATAAAATGTACATTAGCTACTCAACATGGAAAAATGGCTTGCTTACAGCTGAAGCTGGTAATTTAGGGCCAGTAAAATCATCAGATTCACCTGACCATTTTCAGCCATAAATCTCATGCCATTAATCATGGCCAATAACCATACTCTCCTGTATTATCTACATAATTTGTCTACAAATATGCTAGCATAAAGAATCTATAATATCTGCGGATATATTGGATTAAGGAATCAGATCTTCTATGTGAACTACCAGGCTAAAAGTTACTAGCATGTAGTGAAGGTCTGTTTTCATTAATTAATTTCATTAAACGTATTAGTGCTGAAAATGTTTAAGTATTCCCCCAAATATTTATCCTTTGTTTTTCATGGTAACAGGGATATTCATTTATTTATTCATTCATTCATTTAACAAATGCTTAGGATACCTAATCCAAGCACTAGCTCTCATCCTTATTAGTTGAGTGACGTTTGACAGTTACTTAGCCTTTCTGCCTCACTTTTCACTTGTGTAGAATTAGGGAAATAATAGTACTCACTTCCTAAGATTGTTGTCATGATTAAATGAATGAATACATATGAAGTGCTTGATATAGTTTCAAACATTATAAACATTAAAAACTATTGCTTTTGGTTTAGGGGACACAACAATCACATTACTGCCTGCCAAATTACCCTAAAATTTAGTGGCTTACTTAAAACAGTATTCCTTTATTATGTCACAGTTTCTGTGGACTGGATATCTGAGCATGGCTTTGATTCATAGGCTGCAACCACTGGTCTTAGCAAGGGAAAAAATCTTCCAAACTCACAGAAACGGTTTTTGGCAGAATTTACTTTGGTGATGGCTGCTGGGCAGGGCTTGCGCTCTTGTCCTTGCCATTTTGGTGTTATCAAATAGCAGTTTGCTTTGTCAAAGTGTGCAACTTGAGAAATCAATGGAGTTGGCCAGGAAGATGCAACTCATGATTTTTACGACCTCATTATGGAAATATTCCATCACTTTTGCCATATTAATTTTTAGGAGTGAGTTACTAGTTCCAGCCCAGGCTCATGGGGCAGGTATTATATAAGAGTGTTATATAATTTAATGTATTATATAATACCAGCAGTCACTAGATCAGTGGGAATCATGTGAGAAGCTACCACTGTCACTACCAAGACAGTGAACAATACAAACATGCAGATAATATATCTGTTAGAAGAAATAGATATTAAAAACAATTCTAGAACAAAATTCTAATTACAAAATTTTGTAAGCACTGTGAATTAGAAAGACAATATTTGATGCCAAATTATAATATTGGCATATGATTTGAGTTGTGACATTTTAAATGAAAATATCTCTGATGAAATATTTTAATGTCATATTTGAAGGCTAAATGGAGTTAGCAAGGGGAGGAGCAAGGAAACAGATGATCTCTCTCGAAAGATTGCATAGATGATATTTAGGCCCTAGGTAGGTGAGCCTCTATATATGGCCTCTGCATGTGGCTTGGACTTCTCATTGCATGGTAGCTATTTTCTGAGCTAGACTACCCTAAGAGAAGCAGAAGCTGGCAAGTCAAGTTATATAGCATCTTTTCCACTGTATTATATTGACCAAAGCAGTCATAGCATAGACCAAAGTCAAGGAAGGGGGAAATAAACTCTACCTTTTGAATGGAGGAACAGCCTGCTTGCACAAGAACTAGCAGAACTTTTGGGAGCCATCTCTAAACAATAACAACCCCTACTGGTGATTTTAGCAAGAACAATTCACACTGAAGGTTGGATAAGAAGAAAGCAAAGAAAGCATGTGTAGATACCTTTTTAAAAAGCTTGGGTAGGGCTGGGAGATGAGTCTTAGATGGAGGGGGAAAGAAGATGAGGATCAACTCAGGACTTTTATGAAGGTCATGTTTGCATGCTGTAGGGAATGATCGTTTAGAGAAGTGAGTTTGAAGATTGTGATAGAGATGGGCTAGTGGATGATACAGACTTCTGAGAGATAAGAGAAGGAATTCAGAACACAAACTTGGTGGACTGGGTTTTGATAAGACAACCTTTTCCATAGTAATGGGAAAAGAAGAGGTGATGGTATAAGCAGATGCAGATAATTGCTGAAGGCTGACTTCTCCATTAGTGTTGGGGATCCCGTGTAGTAGAGACTAAATACATATTTGTGAACGAATACTAACAGGATCACAGCAACACAAGTAGAATACAGAAAACAAGTGTGTGGGTAGGGGTGGGGAGGAAACTGCAACAGAGTGAGGAAGATGGGAATTATCATAGATGCAGCTGAACCCAATTCAAAGGAAGACTTTTAGTTTAGTTTGCATGTTGCTACCCAACCGGTTGTTTTATTGCAGGGTTTATTCTCATGGTGTCTCCTGAACAGGAAACAGCATAAGGAAAGCTTTATTCAGTTGTGTGATCTCTGTTCTCTTCTACTGGGCTTCCTTCTTGGGTTGAACTGAGCTGGACAAGACAAGGGAAATTCCTTTTCAAACAGAAGGACCCTGTTCTGGAGGGCCTGTCTGCTCTTCAGCCTTTGTGTCTTTAGCCACATGTGCTGAAGACACCAAGGGTCCTACTGGGTTTCTGTGTCCTCAGCTTTGATTGGGGGCTTATATAAGAAGCAGAAACATAAAAACAATGCTGAAAACTGTCTTCTGCCTGTTAAGATGTTCATTATTTCTTATAGAAGTCCAGGAATGATTTGTGCTTTCTGAATTATGCTCTCACAGATTTCTCTCTTTTGAAGGAAGGGTCTCATTAATTGGTTGAAAAAATTAGAATGCTAAAATAATCCCTGTTTCCTGCTTTTTTCTTTTGGCATTTGCTGTCAGGATCTCAGAATTAAATATAGTTCTAACCCACAGTATCTTTTCTATGGATTGTCATCATGGCATAGAGTTTAAGAGCATAGATTTTGAAGTTACCTTTTTTTTTAAGCCACAGTTTTTTCATCTACAAAATGAGATAATTTTGGAACCTACCTTATAAGGTTATTTGATGATTAAATGAGTTAATACCTGTGAAATTCTTGGAATACTACTTGGAATTTGATTGTTGACATGAATGGTCTTAATGTCCTTAAACCTGTGATAGCTGCTTTGCAAATTTATAGAACTTCCCATTTCTTTGGGTTCGTATTTCTGTGATGTCCAATTTCATCTGACACATCTTCTTTTCTTTCCATTTATTCCTTGCAAAACATTTTTTCCAGGATATTTTTTTTTTTTTTTTTTTGGTCTCTCTGTTCTCTTCTACAGGGGTCAAAGTAGAGTGTCTATAAGGAATCTTCAGTTGTTCAGTCATAGTCACTTTATTACTTTTATGGAGGTAGGGATGAAGGGAAACAATATATAATTCAGGCAAATGCAATTGATATGAATGGTTCTAATATAACACAGATGGACTCTAGTTACTTTTGAAGTAGAAAGTGAATATTAATTTGACACTTGTGATTTTTTTTTCCCTATAAACTTTCTCCCCTACCTGGTGTGAATGGATAGGCTGAACAAACAGAGGGTTTACTGGGTCATGTAATCTGGTAAAAGGGAGGAGAAAAAGGATCAAAAGTCATGGGATACAGGAGCATAGAATCATATATATATATATATATATATATGTTCAAAGAGATTATTATTTGCCATTAACATGAGGAAAAGTAAGGCGATCCATATCATTTGAGTCACTTTGTGATTTTACCGTCACAGAAATATTGTGTTGCAAGATAACAATGTCTTTCATCAAATAAAGTTGATTATTTTTCTGGAATGTTGTAGAGAGAATTGATGCATTAAATAGACAATTATAATAGATACAATAGATAAACTCTAATGCCCTTCCAATTCTTAATAGTTATACTTTCATAATCTTCAGAACATTGGGTCTGGAATTTCAGTCTCACAGTGTGATCCTTTTCTGAGAATTAAGGGAGTCATTTTGATTTCATAGTGGGGATGGGGGTCAGGGAACCCAAAATAGACAATCAGACCTTTCCCTGGTATTCTATATTAATCCCTCTGTGGTCAACTGTAACTGTTTTTTTTTTTTTTTTTACAGTTTTTGGCCAGGGCCAAGTTTGAACCTGCCACCCATCCCCAATGTATGGGGATGGCGCCCTACTCCTTGAGCCACACGTGCCACCCTGTAGCTATTATTTTAATATTTGGCTGGAATTATGCATTCTTTCAGATTGCAGTATGATTTTCTATTTGTGCCTCTATCATAATATGGGTTGTTAAGTCTTAAGACATACGGATTGGGTATGTTAGATGTACTCTTGCATGAAATTAGAGAATTTTTTCTTTCATTTTCCATCTATTATGGTACAAGAGACAGATATACCAGAAATATATATATTTTTCTATCTTAAGCATCAGAAATTCACTGGCTACTACCCAAAGCTTTGAATCAGGCTGGAATCTCCTCACCAGATTTGTTGTTTCAGCTATATTGCTAGAAGTATATGGGTGTATACTCAAAGTTAAAGATATAACTACAGGGAGAAGAGGGCTGTTATCTGTAGTCTACGGTATGGGCATTGGAGGCAATTGTTCTTACCTCCTGATTCTGCTGGAATGAAACTAACTGTCTTTTGAAAGGGCCAGGAATGTATAAATTTACCAAGATTCCATTCTCATACTGCTTGTGAGTTTGAAATAGCCAGATACACAGACATCTCAATCCTATCACACAGAAAGAAGACACTTGATTCAGGTGTGCCCAGCATCCTGGTAGACATTACATAAACACAAGACAATAGTAGATCATCGCTGCCAACAATTGCTTTCTATATACAGTATTGATAACCTAAATGTGCCTGGTGTTTTTTAGCCCTTGCAATGTCAAACTAGCTATGAAAGAAAGGCAAATGTGTGTATGGATATATTATATGTTTCTTCTCTCTAATATTCCTTTTGCTAGGCTATCATATTTTTTCTTCTTTATTATAAATGGCCTTGTATTGCTCTCACATTGCTTGAATTGTAGACAATATGCATTGCAACGGCAGGTACCAGGCTTCTTTAACTCCCTTTCCACATCTTAGGGCCTCCTCCAGGACTAGGTCAAAACTAAAAGTAATCTCTTGAGACTTTTTCTTTGATGAACTAAGAAATGGGATTTGCTTCCAACTGATGCATTAAAAATTAAATATTTTTTTATTTAGAGACAGAGTCTCATTAAGTCACCCTCGGTAGAGTGCCATGGTATCACACCTCACAGCTCAAACTCTTGGGCTTAAGCAATTCTCTTGCCTCAGCCTCCCAAGTAGCTGGGACTACAGGCGCTCACCACAATGCCCAGCTATTTTTTGGTTGCAGTTGTCATTGTTGTTTAGCAGGCCCAGGCTGTGCTCAAACCCGCTAGCTTTGATATATGTGGCTGGGACCCTACTCACTGAGCTATGGGTGCTGAGCCTAAAAATTAAAGTTTTAGGTTCTGTTTCTTCCAATTATTCTAGGTAGCTTAACAACTGACCAGTGTGGGATGTAGCTGACACTCTCTTCCCTGTGAAGAATTAATGTGTCAGGAGAGGGAATTGTCTCTGTAGGGCTTTACGCTGTTGTCTGCCTGGTGTGTGGTAGACACTCAGTGGAGGTTTGTTGATGAATGAATGAATGTACAAGAGCTGAATTAATCTGGACAGTCCAGTTGGGATAGCTGCAAATCTTCCCCCTCTTTTCTTGGAAAACCAGAATTAAATCCAGCTGTTCTTCAGACTGCCAAGCCACTTTTAAGCAAGCATTTTTCTATTTCTTCCATTTCTATTTATTTTCCCCTTGGGTTCTAAAGAAATAAATGCTTTACGAATTATTTATTCTTTAAAAGGGTTGGCCCTTTGTACTTGACATTTTCTTAATTGTTCACATTCTGCATATTTACTCATTTTTCCTAATGCTCTTCCATTCTCTGTAACATCTTATTATGCGATTCCCGTGGGATTTCCTAGCTAAGTCGTCCTACTTTGTCCTTTCCATATGTCCCTGCTACATATTTTTCCTAATACCAGGTTTTTTAAATCTATGCTGGCTGCACCATTGACTATAAATGTGACTCGGAAATTTTGAAGGACTTGAGATATTGTATCTCCTGCATTTTAAACAAATCTTTCAAATACAGGGATGGGCAGTTCAGCTCTTCCCCAGAAATTCTTCCAAGCTTTTGGAATGCATGTATGTCAGTGACATGCAGTAAACACATTAGTGACACCTGACAACCTGGAGGAGACCATGTCTGTAGCAGAGTCACACAACACAAAGCAGGAACATGAGCAGACCGTGATCAGACAACTAATAAGAACAGAAAATTGGTGAATCAGAGCACCTTGTGGTTCATAAAACTTGCCTGTACTCTTTAGCCAGCATAACTTAAGAAAATATGTTAGAGTCAGTTTTAAGAAAAACAATTACTTATATATTGTGCAATATTATTAATTATAATATCTTCCAACTCTTGTTCATCTAACACTATTTTAAAAGCAGTAGTGATTATAGCATACATATAACTTTCTATTCTATTGTTTTCTTGCTCTTTCTTTGCAGAATATACTTTCTTTGTTGTTATGTCACTTATAGGTTACTTTGCTTCTTCCCTCATTTACCAGATCTTACCCCTTTTTCTTAAATATTAGCTAATATTATTCCTGTTGCCTAACTTCTGAATTACTTTACAATCAAGTGGATAAAGCCAACGTGCAGCCATGTTCAAACTCACTTCCTCTTCTTCCTCCTCCTCCTGCATTCTCTCTTCTCTCTCTATCCCTCTCTTTCTGATGCACAGAATTGAATTGATTTAATGAAACATATTTTTAAGTTCATAAGAAAAAATATAATTTGTCCGGGCCCAGGCCTTTATTATGACCCTTCTCCATCTCATCCCCAGCTTTGGGTCCTATTCACAGAACATCTCATTTTCAAGTATTCATTCTGGTGATTCCTTGACTACTCAATGTTCTTGGGACAAGTATTTCCTCCTTTTGGGGTAAATTTCCCACATAATCTGACTGTACTGACATCAATGATAAATGTAGCAGAGTAGTTCTTCTCAAATTTTACTGGTACTTATTTTCACTGAGAAAGTGAAACAGACCACTGGGCTCCTCTCAGAATCTCCTATAGGTCCTGGGTGGAACCTAATAATTTGCATTTCCAGGTAGTGTTGGTAGTGATGAGGAGCCACTTTTGAGAACCACCCCATTAGAGGACTTGCACCTTTGCATCAAAGTATAGATGAAAGAGAATTGGAGATTATTTAAGGAAGAGTGATTTGCCTTAGGTCAGAAACCCAAGGATTTACTCAGCATATATAAACGCCCAGCAGAACCCTAAAACAGAGTCAAAAAATTAGTTACATAACATGTAAGATTCCATTATTTCCAGGTTAAAGAAAGAGCCATGGTGAGCCATCCTGTCAGACAGTGATGTGCACCAGCCAATAGCTTCATATCCAAACATAGTTTAACAGCAGGTCAGTTACCTGGGGGCTTTAGAAGAAGGGTGCTGTTCTGACAGGTGATGAGGATGGGAGAACATTTCCACAGTTGTTCCCTTGAGTAGACACAAGCCCAAACTCCTCCACAGTCTGTCAGGCCACTGTTGAAGACCATAAAATTGTGGAGGCCATTTTTATTATTACTAACTACTTTAGTCTGCTTAACAAGCTCTCCCACCATCTCTTCTCTAGGCATAGGCCCGGCATTTCTGGCTGTGCATGTGAGCCAGGTGTGGCCACTTACACTAATCCATCCCCTGGATCTCATTCTACTCTGAGTTGAGCATGTGATACGAGCAAAACCAGTGAGCGTCCTTCCCTGTGATTCATGGGGTGGTACGAGGCTAACAGCCATGTCTCCTGCTAGCAGAGAAGGCTAGTTAGCAGAAAAAGAGTGTGAAGCCAAAACATGAGGAAAAGCAGAGATGAGAGATGAATGAAGAGAGAATCCAGGAGGTAAGGAATCCCTGGGGCATTAGTTCCTGCAGCTCTTTCTTTAATGTTCAGCCTGCCCCAGGAAACAGTAATTTCCTCTCTGCTTTACTTTGAGTTGGGCCTCTGTCACTTAAATGCAATCAGATCCTAACCCAGGTGACCTTCTTAACTTCCAACTCTCCCCGCCCGTCATTACAGCTGGCAAACTGTCATAGGAAAATCTTCTTAAACTGTTACTTTCTGAGTATTATTTCTTTTCTCAAGAAAAGGTACTATGCTCTACTGTTGAGTCCATAGTCTTTTAAGTTAATCTCAAAGCCACAAAAGGATATTATTGCTGACCTGTCAGACTTCAAAGCTCTATGTGATCTGGGGAATAATCTAAGAAGGACTAAATGTCCAGTGTCCTAATCTGGTAAATGTTGAGAGTCCACTCTCTCTGGAAGTGCATTTCCTGGGTGATCCAGGTGCCCCTTTCACAGCACTTTGCTATTCCCTGGACTTCTTTGAAGCAGTAGTGGGAAAACAGAATATAATCTCCAAATGCTCGGCTGGTTTTCAGGGGACTGCTTGTTCAGCACTCACCAAAGTGCCTTCTTTAAACTGGCGCATAGAGATAAATTATCCAGCATGTGTTGGAATTAGACTGTCATGATTTATTGCTTAGCTATCTGGGAGTTGGCAGTGTGTTTTTTGCTAAGCAGATCTTTATTTTTTTGAACCATTGAGTTTTATTTGTATGTATTTAGGATTCATGTTTTTCATTAATGGACAATTAACTCATATCAAGATGTTATAAGAACAATCAAACATCCATCAAACCCTCAAAGTCAGTGGTTCTCAACCTGTGGGTCTCAATCCACAGGAACTGTATTAAAGGACCGTGGCATTAGGAAGGTTGAGAATGACTGCTCTAAGTACTTTTAAAATGTGCTAAGTTCCTTTTTGACATTCGAAGACATTAGGCACGTTATCAAAGGCAGCTGATTTAAGACCACAGTAAGTGTTGAACAAAGAGCCAACTAGGCTTCACTTTATTAGTAATGAAAAATTGAAGTTGAGTTATTTAGCTAGTTGTGAGATGATGGGGCTTTCCTTGCCTTTATTTTCTTATCTACATAATGGGAGTAACAAGCAGTTTTTCTGAATACATTATAAAAGGATATACATTCATAAAATCCTTAAGAGATGTTCAATAAAAGTAAACACTATGTACATTAATGCACTTCTGGGGTACAGTGTGGGGTTTTCACATGCAATCCGAAATACTTCCATCAAACTGGTCAACACAGCCTTCATGTCATTTTCTCAGTTATTGTTTTAAAACATTCACATTCTACTCAGTTACCATTCAAAAAAAAAAAAAAGAAATTTGGGAGGAGCACCATTCAGTCCAACACAAGGTATATTAAATAAATAATTATAATACTTAAAAAAAAAAGTAAACACTATATCCGTGTAGTTCTTTAACTTATCTTTCTCAGTGGTGATGACAGACTTACTACTGAAATGAATTCTGCCTCTGCTGTGTACTTGCCAAGGTATAAGCTAACACGTGTCTTGTTTCTTATATACATCCTGGGCCTTTATTTTTATATTTCCATAAATGCATGTTTTCTGGCTTAATAAACATATAATTTTGATCCAAAATTGCATGTGTTTGAGGCCTGGACTTGAAAGCAAGTCAATGGTCCAGTTATTTCAGTGTTTTATTCCCTTCTTGGAGAAACATAGGGGAATAAGTAGTGATACAGACACATGAGGAATTTGCCTATGAGGCATTGTTCACCTGAATTATAATGAAAATTAAAATGTTTTCCTTTACAGTGATGTATATTCTCTATATAAATTAATATATAAATATACGGACAATGCACCATATAAACAGGTGCAATATAACTTAGAGAAAATCAAATATATTAATTCGTCAAATACAGCCTAATTCATTGCCTTGGAAAGTCATTTTCTTCAAATTCTTCTTGTTGAATTCCTTTATTTTACATAAGGCCAGTCTCAAAAAGCTGCCACCTCCTTACAGCCTGCCATGCTCTTCCAACATACTCTCTATTTGTATAGATGATGAACACCTATACACTGGGTGTTAGGTAGTGTGAGCCTTTCAGGTTCAGGACCCGATGTCCATCTTTGCCTTCCACTACATTGATTATCCCAGCATTGCTCATGTAGCAGACCTCCAGTGAATAATTCTTGAAATGAAAATTGAGTTTAAATGTTTTTTTCCAAAGTTTCTCCACTCACCTCATTATTGCTATTCCCTGGGATCAAGCTCAGGCCTCCTCCACAAATTCTTTGATAAGCTCAGCCAACATCCTCCCTCCTTCACATAATATCATCTATTTTTCCCATTGTTTGACTGCAAATTCTTGTGTCTCGCCATTTTTCCTGTTGCTTATCTTCTCGTGGGTTAACGCCCCAAATTGCACTTTAAGTTTCTTAAAAAAAAGACTAACTTGAAAAGTATAGCATCTGGAAAGTACCTGGTGCTCAATTACTAGTTATTGACTGACCAATGTAATCCCAACAGGAGGAGAATTGGTCTATAAGGAAGAGATCAATGTTGTCATCTGCTATGATTTGTCCTCCCAAAAGTACAGATGATGTTGACTCTTGGGAAAGAAGTCCTTATGAATTCATGACCTGAATCTAGCCTTGATTAATTTACTACAAATCATTACTGGGCAAATCCTTTTTCTTGTTTTTGGAAAGGTTCACTATGTAAACAGATGATTTTATTTGAAATAATGCAGAGTAGAGTTGTTTAGGATGGTTTGCCAGAGATTGCTATGTAAAACAGCAGAAGGTTCTCAGCTTGAGCAGGAGAGAAGGGATAGCCCGGCTTAATTCTTCTCTGGGAGATAATACCCACAGCTTGGATAGCTGCCACCAGTTGAATGGTGATCGTTGGTGGTTATAATGGGAGGTGCATATCAGCATCTTTGGGGACTTAATAGGATATAATGTACATTCCTGGACCCCACCTACCCTATCAGATGGTTTGAATTAGGAAGCAGGCACTTATGGGTGAGTGTGTGTTTGAAAGCTCCTAGACCAATGGTTTTCAACCTTCCTAATGCCATGACCCTTTAATACAGCTCTGCATGTTGTGGTGACCCTGAACCATAAAAGTACTTTCATTGCTACTTCATAACTGTAATTTTGAATTGTAATGTAAATATCTGATATGCAGGATGTATTTTCATTGTTACATAGGGGTTGTGACCCACATGTTAAAAAGCACTATATTAGAGAAATAAAAGTAGGAAGATACCATGTTTCCCCCAAAATAAGACACTGTCTTATATTTATCTTTTTCTTAAGAAGACACACTAGGGCTTATTTTCAGGGGATGTCTTATTTTTATTAAGTATAATACAACAATCTACATTTATTCAAATATAGTTAAGTCATCTTCTTCTGGAACCTAACAAAGGGAGCTGACCTTGTTGGTGGGGCTGGCACTAGTGAAGCGTGAACTTCTTTCCCCTAGCCATTAGCACATGCCCAATAGGATGCCTGAGACTGTGGTTACCACATGCACACCAGCGCAAGTATGAATGGCTGGGAGAAAGGAGCTGTGGCAGATTAAAGGTATTCCAGTCTTCCTTACAGCTCTGTGCCAAAATGCATGGCAAGGCTATACAGATATGCTGCATAGCCATGCCTATCACTAGGTCTTATTATGGGGGTAGGGTTTATATTTAACAAGTCCTACTAGGGCTTATTTTGGGGGTAGGTCTTATTTTTGGGGAAACACGGTATTATGAGGGGTAGGTAAATAGGGACTACAAAATAAATTTGTTAAATTATTCCAAATGTATTAGTAATTGTAGTAAGCAATGAAAATAAGTTTATGGTTGGGGGTCACCACAACATGAGAAACTATTAAAGGGTCACAGCAGCAGGAAGATTGAGAACCACTGTGACCTAGACGATTCTGATGTACACTTACAGTTAAAAACCATAGGTTTGGAGTTTGGGATATCTTGGTGCCCAAGAACAGATTTTCTTCAGATAACTGAAATCAAAGTTGAAATCAAGATGTGCTTTACTTTGCTTTTTTTTTTTTATAAATTATAATTATTTAAAAATAACATGAATTGATTAATTTTGTTTGTCTTAGAATACTTAGAGTCAAAGAAATGGACACTCTTCAGTATTAGACACAAAATGTACTCGTAAGCACTAATACAAACTCTGAATATTTAAGAATTAATTTTTCTTTTATCCTAAAAGGAAGGTTTCTGGTGTTCTTTGAGTTTTGAGACTTTTTGGGTACTTGTTCATGGCTCTTTGTCTCATTCCAGCTAGTTCTAATTTCTATTCAAAGGAAAGGTGTGATTTTTTTTTTTCCTTCTGCGACTCCCCTGTTACCTTGTAATTCTTCATTAGACTTAATTTCTTTTGCCTTTGTTCTTCTTTGATCCATGGACTGCTGCCTGGCTACTGAGCTCTTGGATTAATTCCCTGTCTATCCTCCAACTCTGATTTGCCTTTCCAAGGAAGAGTGATAATTTTAGATTTGTGTGTGTTAATAATTCTCTCATTCAAAGTTCTCTGTTTATTTTATTGTCTTCTTAAAAGGGCCAGACACTTTAAATCTGAATGCTTAAAAATCATCAAATAAAATGATTTTTAAGCAGGATTATATAGATGATGTATGGTTGTTATTAGTATGAACTGTGCCTAAAAATTTCCCAAGAAACCACATTTGTTAGTATGGAGGAAGCTAAGGCCCTGTGTGTCTTCCACATGTGGGCTATGTGGATGCCTTCTCCATGAAACAATGTTTCAACAAAGTCCTTCTGGTACTTATGCTCATTTAAATGGGGGGTAATTAATTAGAATTGTACTCTAGAGAAGTCTTTTATCAAGATTAGTTTCCATGGCTGGGTGCGTCTGTAATCCCAACATTTGGGAGGCTGAGGCAGGTGGATTGCCTGAGCTCACAGCTTTAAGATCAGCCTGAGCCAGAGTGAGACCTCATCTCTAAAAATAGCCAGGTGTTGTGGCCGGTGCCTATAGTCCCAGCTACTCGGGAGGCTGAGGCAAGAGAATCGCTTAAGCCTAGGAGTTTGAGGTTGCTGTGAGCTATGACATCATGCGTTCTATCAAGGGTGACAAAGTGAGACTCTGTCTCTAGAAAAAAAAGACTAGTTTCCACGAACATTGAGTAGCTCAAGTGCCAGCCCTTGTGTGAGGTGCAGTGCCATCTTCAAAGCAGCCTCATGAGCAAATCACATTCCCATATTCCATATGAGAAAGTCGTGGAAGGAGTTTCCTAATTTGTGAAGAGTGAGTGTAACAGCATGGCATGTATTACATCTCTCTCTCCTTGCAGTTAAGTCAGCATGCGCTGGACCACTCGCCCCTGGCACCAAGGCACAAGACACACAACTGTAAAGGAGCCAAGCTCAGAGTGTCTGTCCATAGTGTTCCTTCATTCTCTGTAAAGGATGATAAAATAGTACACTGATCCTTAGAAGTCAGTCACATCCACTGATGTGTCCTTTGGCTAACATACTCTTTAATTTCCAGGGAAATAAACTGCCTCTGGAAAAATGGACAAGCTCCTCCAAATCTAACAGGATTATTCAGGAATCTCAACTCAGTGAAGGAGTTAGTGGCTTTTCCCCCTCCAATTCTGCCTTTGACTTTGATTAGAAGACTACTTTTCTGCTTTGAGGCTGTCTTTGGTGGATTCTGTACATTTCTAGTCAATTCTGGTTGCTATAACTCAGCTCAGTTTTTAATTTTCAGGATCACAATTTAATCCAAGGAAATCTGAATTTCTCTGGCTCTACCTTTTAGGTGCAAGCTCCTCCTGTGTCTTGAGTCTGGCGTGGGAAAGAGAAAGCATCTCTGTATTTGTCTACTGCTGGTTTAGGTCTCTTCTTGTTGGTGGCTAATGCCTCTTTGCTGGCTTTCCATGCCTGCGTGAGGCAGCATCCAAGCGTGGACCTTCTCCTGGAGGGGACAGGGTGGGGTCTCGCCCCTGCACAGTCCGCTGAGTATGGAACTCCATATTTTCCAGTCCCTACAAGCATGCATGGTCTAGCCATAGATTCCTGCTTCCACAGTCCAGCCTTTGCTCAGCACCTGGTAAACAGCTTTCTTGGGTAAATAAGGATGAAAGATGTCCGGAGCCCAGCTATCTTTCCCACAGCAGTCTTTTCTTTCCATCATAATGCCATTTTCATCCTCTTTCTCTTGCTCACAGAGGCAGAGGATAAGAATATCCACAAACAGCATCCTACAGGAAAGCCCTCTTGGAATTGTCCACAGCCATCTTCCCAGTCTCCAGGATATTCAGAGAAAGACAACTTCCATTTGGAAAAAAGGATCCCATCTCACATCGTCTTTAAAACCTATGTTTGCACCTCCCTCTGTCTTATGTAGTAGTCATTCTAACCTTGCCAGCAATTATGACAACTTGGGGAGCTCTTAAAAAAATCCCATTGTCAAGAGTAGTACCCATAAAATATCTCTACAGGACGCATCTGGGCATCAGATTTGTGAGCTCCAGGGTGATTCCAATGTGAAGTCAGGGTTTGGAACCACCATGTAGACTAGAGTGAGGGTGAGAATGGTGGTGGTGGGCCTGGTTTTGCTGCCTCTTAGTCAGCCGTGGCAGCTGTTGGTATTCTCTCTCAGATGTTAGGATATCTCTCTCCTGTGGTCTCCAGTTGTGGAGACTAGCCAACTAGTCTGGGGAAAAATCCCCCCAACATCCTGTGATGCCAGGATGAAATGACACGCTGGAGTATGGGAAGTGAAGTGAAAAGAGGCCCTCTGCTTTCTCAGCTGTGATCCCTCACAGGGAAGCAAGTTTAAAATTAAAGAAACACCAGGTATCTGGGCTACAAATGAATTGTACAAATGTGTGCTTGCTTTCTATTCCTTCATTTCTAAGACAAATAAAAGCAGATACTACATGTGGTTACTCATTTATTTTTTTGCTTTTGAAAACTTTTTTTAGGAATGCATGAGGCCGAGGCTTTTTTTGTTGTGGTTTAACTAGTCATGGTTTGGTTTTAGTGAGACGCAAAATGAATGTAGCTGAGGACAGAGAAAAATTCCATCTGTGAAAATGAGAACAACAACCAAATCTAAAGGTTGAGGAGGAAAGGAAGCATTTTGGCACAGAGATAGCGAAGAGCATCAGTGATCGAGATCATACAAATCTATCTTGGCTGGGTATAGACAGAAACTTTTGAGTGGAAAGAACATGGGACTTGGAGTCAGGAGCCTTGTGTTCTGGCCTGGCTCTGCTGCTGGTTGGTTTGGAGAGGCAGCTGGAGCGGTGGTTAGTAGCCTACCAGGTGGCGTCTACCTTGACCTGCCTGCGAACCGATGTTGACTTTGCTGCTGACAGGAAGTCTCTGAACTCTCCTGTGCCTCGGTTTCCTCATCTGCAGAATGGGGCTCACAGTAGCACCTACATCAAGCTAGTTTTGAAAATTAAATGAATGAATACATTGTATGTGAACAGTTATTAAATGAAAAATAAAGTCATGATGTCTTTCTGCACATTAGTATGCTCATATTTCAAATGCAGAGCTGAAAGCTTCCCATACGATCCAATGATCCAGCACAGGTTTGGCATTTTTCCTTTCCCTGGTTCATTTTCTTTTTTGTTTATATGCCATTAACATTCTCAAACAGCTTTGGAACTGTATGTATCAGTATATCTTTACCAATAGAACACGTGATTTTTTTTTTAAAATAAGCAAATGATAATGATTAAGTAATTATAACATTTGCTTCAGGAAGATCAGTTTTGGAGAGTGTCAGAAAGTTCATTATAGTTGATATGTTATGAAGTTGGACTTGGGCACTGAGGAAAAGTCACCAGCATCCTGCACAGTGATGTCTATTCCCCATGTCTTGTTTCCCGCTGCCCTCTCTCCCTGGAAGGGTCTTTGCTTCCAACAGTACTGCAGAGAGCAGAGCTACCCTCCAATGACCAGCTCAGACACCTCCTCCCCCACCATATCCTTGGTTTCTGCAGTTGGTTCCTTTCTTGGTTACGTCCTTCTGTGACCTGTGTCAAGCTTTCCTATGGAATTCTGTGCCTTATATGCTGAGCTGTAGCTTTTGTACAATTACCTTTGGCCTTCACTGTCATTGTGGAGCTCATGGCTACATGGTATAGCGTGCTGTGTCATAACACATGCACTGTAAATAAAGGACTTTGAAAACTTGTATTTTCCCATGTTTAAAAAAAGTACTTTATTTTTTTAACAGCCATTTCAAATGCACAACCATGTTGTGAGGAGGGCACAGAGCTATCCGGATGCCTACCTGTCAATATCCCCTGCCAGAGCGATGCCTCTGATGCCCTGGGGGTGATGACGTGTCAGTGTCAGTTCATGATTTTACATTAGGGTTCACTTTTGCTGTTGTATATCTTTTGGGTTTGGACAAATGTCCAGTGACACGTGTCCACCACTAGCAGTAGCACGCAGAGTATTTTCACTACTCTAAAACTCTCAAATCTTCTGCCTGTTTTCCTGTTCCTCAACCCCTGGCAACCACTGAGCTCCAACTTTTTTTTACCTTAAAAGCTAGCACATTGGTGACTTGCTTTTTGGTAACGAAGATACCAAATAGTTTTTCAAATAGTCTGAAGTAGCTTGTATAACATACCTAGCATCCTAAAATACCTAGTATTATGTGTATAGACATTTACTCTATATATGCATATAATACAAGTGAGCTCAGACAAGTTTGTGACCTATCCTAGAAAAAGTGCTCCACACCTCATTGCTGAATATAATTACAGTCACCTTCAAAGTCCTCCCCTTGGGAAGCTCTGCACTGACGCTGGTGCCTAGTCTACCCTTCAAAGCAGTTTGGGAACTCTTAGTGGACTGGCTGCCAGAGCTGTTGTCTTACAAGGTCTGACAGTGAAGATCATGAACTCATCCTGGAAAATGTGCTTTGAGGTGTGGACTAGGTGCTGGATTCGGTGCACAGCTTCCCAAGGCAAGGACTTCCAAGGAGATCACAGTGAAATTCAGCATGAAGAGGGGTATGCTCAGAGCAAGGGGCCTAAAGAATGGCTCCTCTGTTTATAACATGCCCAACAGGAAACTGGGATCATTGTGATGAGGGGCACAGAACTTGTGGCCTCTCTATCAACAAATTCCCTACATGTAAAGAAGAAGAAAAAAACGATAAAATGTATGTGGCGGATGTATGGGTGATGACTGTATAATTCTTTCAACTGTACTGTATGTTTTTAAAATTGCCTAATACATCCTTTTTAGTAAAGCATCACAAGAATGGAGAAGAATCCAATGTACTCAATCCTAATATGAAGCCAGTAGACGATCTAATACATAAAAGAAAAACTCAAATCAATTTTGGTGGGGGGGGGCAGTGGAATGAGGGAGAGGGGAGAAAGGAGGGAGATGGGAGGCGGGAGGGAGATGGGAAGCTTATGGTGTATGGCACAACTCTTGGGGGCAGGACACAGTTATAAGAGGGGCTTTATCTAACAAATGCAATCAGTGTAACCTAATTCTTTGTACCCTCAATGAACCTGATACAATAAAAAGAAATTGCCTAATAAAATATTGAAAAA
>NW_003852423.1:304926-307738 GCF_000181295.1 Otolemur garnettii | reverse complement strand
TTTTTTTTTTTTTAAATTAGTCATAGATCCCAGGATGAAGTTGTATCTGCGATACTTTTGTTGTTTGTTTTGTCTAGATAAACAGAGTTCCCTTACAAGGGAGAGTAAATGCAGAGCTTTGGGGGATTCTGAAAAAAGCATAGACATCTCCGTGCTGCTATAACGACTTGTAGATCCATTTGGAAGCAGAGGAAAAATTTAATGTGAAGATTATTTCCTAACATTGATATGCAAATTGTGAAGGATCATTTACTTCAGACCCTTCATTGTTCTTCACAGGTAAATGTTTCCCCCCAAATTTTCTTCCAGTTTGTGGCTTGCTTTTTCATTTTTTAAAACATTTTGGTAGTCTAATTTATTGTGATTTTTTAATTACATTTCTTATTTTTGCGTCCTATAATAAATCTTTGCCTAACTCAAGGAATGAAATATGTTTTTCCTCTATTTTCTTCTAGAAGTTTTATAATGTTAAGTTTTACATTTAGGTCTATGAGTCATTTTGAATGAAGTTTATTATTATATGTAATTTTTTGCATAGGTATATTCAATTCTTCCAATATTGCTTATTGAAAAGATTATCCTTTTGCCATTGAATTTCCCTGACAGGTTTTGTGAAAAATGAATTACTCAAATATGGGCAGGTCTATTTATGTATTTTCTATTCTGTTTCATCCTCATGTGTATCTCGACATCACACCATCTTGATTACTGAAACTTTACAATAAAGTCTTGAAGTCAAGTCATGTAAGTTCTACAACTTTGTCCCTTCTGGAAAATATTTTGTAGATTTTAGATCATTTGCATTTCCTCAGAAATTTGAGAATTAGCTTGACAATTTCTACAAAAAAGATGTTGGGATTATGATGAGTCTTTACATCTACTTAGGGAGAAATGACATCTTTATAATACTGCCTTTCTGTTTATTAATATGAAATGTAGTATAACTTCATTTCTTCAGATCTTAATTTCTCTCAGTAATGTTTTATATTTGCCACTTATAAATCTTGTAAATATCCTAGTTTTACCTCTAAATATTTACTATTTTCTAGTGCTATTGTAAATAGTAATGCTTTGTGTTTTAATTTCCAATATTTCATTGCTAGCATATAGGAATACAGATTTTTAAATATAGATTTTGTGTAAGTTTGCTAACCTCACAATAGTTTCTTGTAGGTAGATTCCACGGGTTTTTCTACATGCCATACATATATCCTGGTAATAAAAAGTGATGTAATATTTTCCTAGTCCACATAAATTGATTTCTTCTTCTTGGCTTACTGTACTGAATAAGACTGCCACAACAGTGTTGAGTGGAAATGGTGAGAGTGGACAGACATCTTTGCCTTCTCCCTGAACTCAGGAGGAAAGCACTCAGCTTATAACCATTTAGTGTATGTTAGCAAAGGATTTTCATAGATCCCTTTCTTAGTTTCAAGAAATTCCCTTCTGTTCGCAGGTTGTTGAGAGTTTTTACCATGATTGGATGTTGAATTTGGTGGAAGGCCTTTTCTATATCTATTGAACCGATGATACAGCTTTTTCCTTTGTGGATTCTGGAATTAAGGAATTATGTTGATTGATTTATGAAAGTTAAACCAACCTTGTGTTCTTGGAGTAAAGCCAATGTAGCTGTGATGATTTAATCTTTTTGCATATAGATGGATTAAATTTACTAAAATTTTAAGAAATTTTGTGTATTTTCATGAGAAATATTTGTTTTCAGTGTTTTTTATAGTTGTCATTGAAGACTTTATCTGGCTTTGCTGTTAGGGTAATGATGTCTTCATAGACTTAGTGGAGTAGTTTCCCCTCTTTTATTTTCTGAAATAGTTTGTATGTACATGTTATTATTCCTTAAGTGTTTGGTAGAATTCACAAATGAAGCTTTCTGGGTCTGAACTTGTCTTTGTGAGAAGTGTTGAAACTATAATTTTATTTTCTTTAATAAGTTATTATTCAAGTTATCTTTTTCTTTTCCAGTAAACTTTGGTAAATCATCTTTTAAGGAATTTAACTGTTTCATCAGTGTTCAAAATTATGAAATTATGGATTTAAAACTGTTCATTTTTCTTTATTATATTTTTAATATCTGTAGGTTATGTAGTGATGTCCCCACTCTTCTGATTTCGGTAATTTGTGTTTCTTTCTTTCTTTTGCTTTTACCCCCTCCCTTCTCTTTTTCTTTCCCTCTTTCCCCTGTTTTTTATCTTACTGGCTAGAATTGCTCAAGTTGTTTGAATTTGTCAAGGAGCCAATCTTTGATCTTGTTACTTTTTTGTTATTAATTTTTGATCTTTATTTCCATAATTCTGCCCATTTAATTTCCACTTTTTTTAATTTCTGAAGGTGGAAAGGTTAAATAACTTATTTGAGTTTTTTTTTTTTTTGTCTATAAGTGCTTTCCTTTAAATAGTGCTTTAGTTGAATATCAAAGATTTTGATTTATTTTTATAAATTCAAAATGTCTTATAATTTCCCTTGTGGTTTTTTCTTTGACCTTTAGATTATTTAGAAATTTTAAAAACATATGGGAATTTTCTGTTTTTTCTTCTATTAATTTCTAATTTAATTCATTTGGGGTCAGAGAATACAGTATGTTCTTTTCATTTTATTGCAACTTGTATCATGATAAACATTATATTTAAATTTAAACAGAGCATGTCTTCTGCTGATGTTGGTGGAGAATTATAGAATTTCATTTAAGCAGGCTTGTTGCTTAAATGGTGCTATTTGGGTCTTCTGTTTCCTTACTAATATTTTTGTTTTTTCTTTCTTTCTTTCTTTTTTTTTTTTTTTTTTTGCAGTTTTTGGC
>NW_003852423.1:222721-304906 GCF_000181295.1 Otolemur garnettii | reverse complement strand
GTTTTTGGCAGGGGCTGGGTTTGAACTCACTACCTCCAGCATATGGGGCCAGCGCCCCACTCCTTTGATCCACAGGCGCTGCCCGCTTTTTGTGTCTTTCTATTTTAAATGGGATGGTGGCATCGGGCATGTAGTTAGTTTTTGCTTTTTTAATTTTAATTCAACCCCATCATCTTGCTGTTTGATTAATGCTTAGATAGTTTATATTTAATGAGATTATCAGTATTTTTGGTTCTAACTCCATTTTGCTGTTCTTTCTACACCTTCTTTTCATCTTTCCTATTTTCCTCTCTTTTTTTGAATTAATAATCTTCTATTTATATACATTATTGGCTCATTAGTTATACTATTTTTAGTGATTGTTCTATCACAGGAAGTATATCCTACTACATATGTCTTTAACTTAGCATAGTGTAAGGACTTTTCAATAATACTTTCATTTTCCCTTTGTCAGCCTGAATGCCATTGCTTTAATGCATTATATTTGTGCATGTGTTATAAATTACATGATACAGTGTTTTTAATTTTAAACAATTGATTATTTTTTAAGGGTTTAAAATATTTCTAAAGCTCTCATATTTATATACATATACAGTTTTCTAGTGTTCTTCATTCTTTTGTATATATCAAAATTTCCCTCCTGAAATTTTTCCTAAAAGACTATTTTTAACATTTCTTACAGTGAATATCTGCTGACAAATAATTATATCTGTTTTAATATACCTGAGAAAGTCATCATTTCACCTTCAAATTTTTGGTAGTTATTTTTGCTATGGATAGAATTCTAGGTTACATTTATTTTTATCTTTTCCATTGTCTTTGATCAGAAATTTGTCATTCTTAGCTTTGTTTCTTAATATGTTTTGTATCTTTTTTCTTTGGTTATTTTAAAGTTTTTCTTAAAAAATATTGATTTTTAGCAGATTGATCATGATGTCATTTGGTGTAGTTTTTTTTCATTTTTCTTCAGTTTTGACTCTTGAGATTATGGGATTTGTGGCTTTTTAGTTTTCATTAAAACATGTCATTTTTATCAAAGCTTTTAATTCACTTTCTCTTTCCTTTTCTCTTCAATTTTCTTCTCTGTCTCTGGATACTAAATGAGAATATAAGATAATTTCAGTGTCCCTAACCTTTTGTAAGAAGGCTGTTGTTGTGAGAAAAAAAGAAAATTTCAACTTAAAAATGACCCTCTCTTTTGTTTTTTCATGCCATTAATAGTAAAGGAAATGGAATAATACTGATTAATTATTCTATACTCCGGAAAGTAGGTAATACACATTTAGAACAGATCATACTAGACGGTTGCCTTTATGAGTGATCTCTTTGGCTCTTCTATATTTCCTATTGATTAACTATGAACATGTCATTTAGAACTTTTATCTTTTTGAAGACCATGAAAATATACATAATTCTAAACATTTTCATAAGCACATGTTTAAAGATGATTTGCATTTGTATATATTTTAGCATGCTGATAGCATACTGATTGTGCTCCAAAAATATTTTATGGAAACACAATATCTTTTATTTTTTTGAAAGTGGATAAACTATTATATGCCATAGTCTTACTGAATTTTGTGGTTTAAGAGAAGAGTAGACAGATTAACTGATACTCTGGGCCCTTTTGGGGAATAGTTTTAAATATTATAGACATACTTTGAAACTGTAGAATATTTTTCTAGAACTTTATTTTAAGAAAATTTATAATTTTATTGCTTGGCTTTGTCTGTATTGTCTGTATAAGATTGTTGCTTGGGTGAATGATTACCAATTTACTGATTTTTTTTTTTTTTTGAAGACAGAATCTCACTCTATTGCCCAACCTATCCCATAGCAACCTCAAATTCCCAGGCTCAAGTGATCCTCCTGCCTCAGTCTCCTGAGTAGCTGGGGCTATCGTTGGCACCACAATGCCTGGCTGATTTTTCTATTTTTGGTAGAAATGGGGTCTTGCTTTTGCTTAGGCTGGTCTCAAACTCCTGAGTCCAAGCCATCCTTCTGTCTTGGCTGCTCAGAGTGTTAGGATTACTTGTGTGAGTCACCATGCCCCGCTCTACTGATATTTTTTTAAAAAGCCATTTAGGCCAATAACCTTGTGTTCAAGCCAAGCAGAACTATAAAGATCAGAAATGTTTTATATGACCTTCCCACTCACATAAACTAGATATTTTATTGAGTGGCTGATATCGTTTTATATAGTGAGAGGTTTACTTGTTATATCTAAATTGGTAACTGGGTATTTCTGGAGTGTATGAAATGGAAACAAATACAATATTGTAATGGCATTGGGGAACTTCCTCAATATCCTACGAGGTAAACAGGAAGAAGTTACTATTATGTAAATTCAGTATCCAGGGCATTGAAAATTTAGGTAAATTTCCAAGTCTGTACAAAGAGAATTAGAAGAGCCATTGGGCTTTAAAGGCGAATCTATTCTTCAAATCCTGGTCTGAGTCACATTGGTGTGGAAAACCATTCAAAGGATCTTTGTTCTTTGCTATTTCTGTGAGTATTCCTATTTTGGTTAATTGGAAACCAAAGCTACCCATACTTTCTTAATCTAGACCTAATTTATGTAAGTGGTTGGTTTATTCTAACCAAATGTAAGGGAAATGCAATGACATGGGTCTAATCATGGGAAATAAACTATATTGAAAACATCTTTTGTGAAGTCCAGAAACTTTATTACTGATTTTAGGTGCTTTCACAGACATTCAGATCTAGATTATAAAGTGGAGGAAATTATTCAGAGAAGTTGAAGGTGTATGATGTGGGTATGTAAATGTGTATACACAGGCAGTCTGTCCCCAGGTTACAGATGAGATGTGTTTCTGGATTTGTATGTAATTCAGATCCCTGATGAACAGCACATATATGGTAGTAAAAATAGCATAAAGGCTCATGTGATACTATAATGTAATTATGTAATAATAACAATAATACCCCTGTACTGTGATAATAAATTACAGAAACTTTGTGCTCTTTCTTCTAACTCAAACAAACAGAACATACAAACGAAATCATACAAAAAGTTTGGATAGGAGATAGGATAAATTTCAAAACAGAATATTGAACATTAACACTCACCTAACATTGTATCAGTGACTTCTTTACTGGAAAGGGAATTTCAAGATGAGAGAGGCTGACCTTAATCAGAAGATGATGATGAAGATGGTGCTGGAAAGGACGGAGAGGGTGCTGGAGAATCAGGATTCAATTCTGTTGCTGTAGGAGGGGTGCTTACCACAAGTTAGTTACTTAAAAACTGTGCCTAGGGTTGGTTCAACAGCCTTTTTTTTTCATTTTCATCATAAATGACCTTGTAGCTGCTGGTGTTCTCACTAACTGCACACGACAAACCTTTATAAACTGCTCAGTGTCAGGATCTTGCTCAAGCTTAGCAAATCCTGCTTTAAGGAGACAAAAGCCTTCAGTTAATCCTGTTATCATAAACTCTCTCGGCCCTACATCTTCTGATTCCTTGTGTTTTTGTTTCTGTCAGCTGATTCTTTACCTACAAGACCAGCCACTAAGGAGGCACCAAACAAACCACTTAGCCCATGTGGGTTTGTTACATGTGCAGAAGAAACTGGTTCCTGAAATACTAAATTATTTATAAATTATCCTTACAGAGAGCCTTGGGAGCCCATTTACAAATGTGGAATGCCATAAGTCAGGTCGTCCATCACCCAGAGGCTGCCTGTCTTTGAGAGGGGGAGAAAAAGGGGCTATTTATATGGCAATGACTATTCAAGTGGTTTCAGGAGGTAGAAAGAGTTGTTTTTAACTTTAGGAATGTGGAAGGAAAAATGGGGCCAACAGTGTAAGTTTGAAATTTCTTGCCTAATGATTGGCTTGTTATGAAAGACTATTTCTCAGTCACAAGTCTTACCATTTTATCCTTCATTTTTGTTTTCTCCTAAGTCGTTTATTTTTCTCAGTAAAATGCCTGCAGTAGCTGTGTGCTGGCATTGATTCCGTTCCTCAGTGATTCCATCAAAGATTCAGGATCCTTTAGCTCAACTGTCCTTATTCTGTTATCTTTTGTCCTTAGGACTAGTGCCTGGGGTCACCAGATAGCTTCTGGAGCTTCAGTCAATTACAGTGTGGCTCACTAAGTCAGGACATTGGAGGGGAGAGGCTCTATCCACCTCTTGCCCCTGTCCCCTTTTATCAGGAAAGCAAAATGACAGAGCCTTCTAGAGGACTTCCCTGCAAATCTCATGTCCAGCCTTGGATCCCATGATTATAGGGAAGGAAGCTAGGAACTAACTAGCTGCAAGGAAGCCCTAGGAAGCAAGAAACAGATTCTATGACTAAGTCAGTCTTACAATCTATCATCTGAGCCTGCGCACATAGCTAACCCGAGGAATTAAGTGTGGGGGGTAAATGTTGGATAACAAATCAAGTTATCTTACTTGATAACTTGATTGTTCACAAGTCAGTTACAGATTCAACTCCTTATTCTACTCTTTCCACCCATCTCACTACTGTACTTGACTATTAGAAAAAGAAAAATTTTTTAAAACTAGGGAAAAAAATATTGGGTAACAACTAGCAGTGTCGGTTACGTACGGTCATACATGTATCTTTTACTACTAGAATTTAAGTGGTGCTCCTCTATAGAATAATAGAGTGCATGCATTCACTATTAGAGAATTCCTTTATACTCTCAAATTAGTTACAAAAGTCATAATACCACAATATATTTATTGACTTTGTGTCTCTTATGTTTGTGAAGGAAAATTCAAATGATTTATCAAAGATTTCATCACAGATACAAATACAGGAAGGAAATATAATCTACCCTCCAAAAGTATAAATAGAAATTATCATAAAACTTTGATGAAAGGAAAATCTATGCCTAGATTTAAGCACACCATAGTTGCTTAGGAAATACTGATGTTCTCATTTGATTCTGGAGTCTTTGATGGTGAGCAGATAACAAACTTTGGTTCTTATGTCTGTGATTCATTATTCAGTCATCAGGATGTTGAAGTTATTTGCAAATAGTTTTAATATGTGACCATTTGTTTCACGAACTATGCTGGCATACTGGGATGAGTATGTGCAAGTTACATTCTTCCTTTCACCTCACAAGATGATATGAATTTCTCAGTAATAGGGGATAGAAAATGGCCAAAGTCTAAAGGACTGAATTGAGGCTTTTTGTTTGCCAAAATTGACAACTTGAAAGTCTTGATAGCAAGTATATGCCTGTAACCATAGTGATAGATCATTATTTAGCAAAAAATAATTAACAACATTAAATCAAAACCTGTTTCTCCACCATGGGCATGTAGAAATACAAGAAACGTGTATTAGGTGATAGTATTTCCCTACTTTCAGGGCAATTGTTTTGGCATCCTGAAGACTTAGTATAAGTTAGGTAGTCAAAAAAATAATGCCAATACATTTGAAAATTTTTTCACATACACGTTACACCCAGTATTCGTTCTAGGAACATATGAATGAAAAGTGACTGAAGTAAAGTGTCTGGGTTCATCGAACATTTATTTTGAAACTGTGACAATCTGGACTCCATGCTAAAGCATTGCTGCTGGAAGGTATTCTGAGTTTCATTTTAGAGATGTGGAAACAGTCTCAGAGATCAGTAACTTGCCCAGATTCTCACCAGTCATATAAACATGATGACAGTTCTGGCATCCCTGAGGGCCTAGGGGATAAGATTTCTAAATCCATTTCATACAACTGACAGTGGTGCTCAACTCTGGTTTGTGTTAAATGCTCTAAAAACTACTAATGCTTGGCTTCCATCCTATACTAAAATTAATCCAAATTTCTGGTTGGGGCCTAGACATTGGTATTGAGGGTAAATAAATTCCTCAGGTGATTTTGTCATGTGGTCTGGCTTGAGAGCAACTGATGATGCCCCAGACCTGAGGATGTGATCATTAGGTTGCTGAGTGAGGGTGAGCTACCAACTCTATCTTCTCAAACATTTAGTTCCGGTGGCATTTCATGACCTGAAAGCGAATGCGGACCAGTTCCTCGTGTCTTACTTGAAGTGTTGTCAGGCAGTCATCTTTTCTATTGTCATCTTTTCTAGCCATTCTCTTTCATTTCCAGGTGACTCATGCTGAACAATGTGCTTATTTCGTGTTGCAACTTGGTCCTTCACAGAGTTGTCCCAATGCCCCGTTTATCTTTGTGGTCGTTGGCACAGCCTGGAACTTTAGAACAATGCAAGTCATTTTGAAATTTAAAACACGATTTCTGGGAATGCTTCAGGAAGTATTTTAAAGTTAAGTTTTATTTCCAAAGTTCCCTGGAAGCCTTCCTGAAATAGATTAAAAACTACTTATTGGCAAAGAGGAGAAATAGGTGAGGGGACTTAAGCTAACATTGGCCCTGTATAATTAGTTCTGATTTAAATGTTGGAAATGATGGTTGAGTTCATTTATTGTTGTTCTCATTGTGAACTTACCTTTACTGGAATATTTATTTTAACACTAACTGCGTCAAGGTTTGTAAGAGTTCTACCCATTCTTAAATTTAAAGTGACCGAGAGTCCAGTTTTGACACATGCATACATATGATATATGCCATATTTTCTTCCTTCTAGATAAAATGAGGAAAAGGGCAGAGATCAATTCTGTTAAATATAATCTGACCTGGGGAAAGTTTAAATATAATTGTCATCCCAGAACCATCCTTTACTGGCATCTTATTTAGATAGTTGTTTGTAGTTTCTGATTTCATCACTCCTTGTGAATGTTCCAAATCTTTTTTGGAGATTTTCTTTTCTCTGTAGGTATGCTTTTAACAAACTGTATATTACACTCTTCTTTCCCACCTCAAGCAATGTTGCCTTGCTAAAATGATTAATTTGAATCTTAAACTTAGTGCTTATTAGCTATGGGACCTTGAACAAATTGTTTAACTCCTTTGAGACTGAGTCCATTCATTTCTAAAACAGAGACAATATTACCTATGTTTACCATGCTTGTAGGAATTAAAGAGATAATTGTTCTAAAGTATCTAGTATGCTTGGTGCCTGTAGCTCAGCAGCTAGGGCGTCAGCCACATACACCAGGGCTGGAGTGATGGAGTCCAGGCTGGGCCTCCCAAACAACAAGGACAACTGTAATAAAAAATAACTAGGCGTTGTGGAGGGCACCTGTGGTCCCAACTACTTGGGAGGCTGAGGCAAGAGAATCACTTGACCCTAGGAGTTTGAGGTTGGTGTGAGCTGTGATGCCACAGTACTTTACCAAGGCATAGTGAGACTCTGTCTTAACAAAATAAAAAAATAAATAGAGCACCCAGTACAAAGTCTGGGTCATGGTAGTTTTCTAGTAAATGTAATTTATCCTCTTTTCCTTCACCTTTCCTCAATAAAATATAACTGGGCAAGGCACTGGCTACATACATCCAGTCTGGTGGGTTCGAACCTGGCCCAAGCCTGCCAAACAACAATGACAACTGTAACAACAACAACAACACCACCAAAAATAGGGGACTTAAGCTAACATTGGCCCTGTGTAATTAGTTCTGATTTAAATGTTGGAAATGATGGTTGAGTTGTGGTGGGCACTTGTAGTCCCACCTACTTGGGAGGCTGAAGCAATTGAATTGCTTAAGCCCAAAAGTTTGAGGTTGCTGTGAGCTGTGACACCACAGCACTCTACCAGGGCAACAACTTGAGACTCTGTCTCAAAAAAAAAAAAAAAGTTTTATATATATATATATATATATCTCAGGGAGAATCTCATGACAATCATTTATACATAAGAAATAATTTGTCATTTTATTTCCTAGAGTATTTAATTTTAATAATTATAATGTTTGTTGTATACTTTGAGAGTTATTGGTTATCTGGCTTATCCTCTTTATGGAAATTTGATACCAGCATGTGGAGAAAGATTATTTTTGTGTATGGCTGGTCAGAGACCAGAGAAGTCTCTCCAGGTAGGCAGTTTTATACTTTATATCCAAGGATCCACCGGAAGCCAGGTGCAGTGGTGTGTTCTTATAGGCACCAGTTAATGACTGTCCAGGATGACCTTGCACTGGAGCTCGGGCCTAGCTAATTCAGAGTAAGATGAAATCATTAAAGTCAGGATCTAGACATGCATGTCCTGGGAAAGAAATCAGGCTGGACTTACATTAAAATTTTTACAAAGTACAATGATAACTGGAGAATGGAAGAGAATGGATTTTAGCTATTCAGTACCCCTGGTGGAGATACACAGACACAGCCCACTTCAGGCTGGCACATATGTCATAATCCATACAAGGGAAGCCTGCATTGTTAGGAAAATATTTCTCAAAGCTACTTTTGCTGAGATATTGGTCAGAGTGCCTTAAGTCTGTTTTTTGGAGACATGGAACCATTTGTTCAAGGACCTGTGAATAAGGCAGACAAGACCATAGATTTTGCTCTTTCATCCTTGTGAGGGCACACCTTATTTAGAAAAAGAGATTTAGATGGCATGCTCCCATAAAACTTGGCATAGAAAAACTCAAAGCAAATATTTAGTCTGCAAGGATAGGTTATAGAGTTAAAGTAGTGAGATTTACCTTGTACAACTTTAGAGAAGTTTATTGAGTTGCTAATGGAATAACATTATCTATGATTAATGATGTTAAACTACTATCAGATTTCTGTTCAACATTTAACAACGCTTGTGAATCAAACAAGAGAAATGGGATAAAATTCTCCAAACTATACTTTTTTTTTCATTTGACTTGAAGTCAGTATTGAAGTTATTCAAAATGAGGTGGTTGTCCCATGGAATTGGCCTGTTTGTTAGTGTGTCTCCTCAGGTCTGGGTCAGCATAGTGGGGAAAGTAACAGCCTCGGGGGAGTTTTACGGACTCACATATGAATATAATACCTGGTTCTTTCTGAAGATTCCCTAAGTAATTCTTTAATCCTGATTTGGACTAAGGAGGACAGGGTCTTATCGCATCTCTCTTTCTCTCTCCTTATGTATATATGTATGTGTGTATGTATATATACATTTAAAAATTTTTGCAACTTTATTGAGATCCTGATGTCCAGACTCAGAGGACTTGAACTCATGACTGTGTCATGTTGAAACTTATTCTGGCACTAATTCTACCTCATTAGTTTCAGCTCTTTGTTACCCTGGAGATTGGGATAATTGATGTGACAGGAGTCTGAAATATTGGCATATGGATTCAAACAAGAGATCAAAACTGATTTCCAGATGAGTGCCAAGTGTGTTCTTTAACTGCTGGTAAAGGGTATTACACACTCATGATTCATTAACTGTGTCTACATCACATAGAATGAAGTGGAGATTTGATATTTGTCTAGTCATTGATTTATTACCCACTTATGTTGATAGACCCCATTAATCAGACTAGTTAATTGACAGAGCTGTGCTTTTTGTTCTATAGACAGCCCTAGTATATAGACACTAAATGTGCTGTTCTCTCTTTGTGCACAATTCCTAGGATGACTTTTGGCCAGTCTAAACATTGCCTAGGAGTTGTTTATCATGATTGATTTAATGCTCCTCCTGAAGCATGTATACTATTAATTTCTGCTTGAGAATTTCCAACAAAGCAAACATTTACACAAGGAGAGTGATTCCCTTCTAGCTACAGGGATGAATCAAGAGAGCGATATCAAAATAGATATAACTCTGTCTAAGTCCGCAAGACTTTAATCACATTTACTCACTGTACTAGCTGTGCCAGGAGGAAGGAAGATGTCTCTCTCTGTGGTTACATAATATATCTTCTTGAGTTTCCAGTTAAGCTATTTTTATGGCTTTAATGGAGGGGCTACTCTGTGAGTTTTACTCCCCAACTCCATTTACTAGTTTTTAGTAGAAAGCCATATTTGGTGCATTTACAAATACTGACAGTCAGGCAAGGCAAGGGAAGAGGTAAGCTATAAGGATGAAGGAAAGTTTCCTACAGGCACTACCCAGAAGTCCTTCCGCAGAAGTGCTTCTGATTTTCTCTTGCTCACAGAAATATTTTCACCTGCCTTGCCAAGGTTTTGGTGCTGATATCTGGGAGGTATCAAGCAATTCGGAAAGTTTATTCATCAACTTTGATTCATCTTAATGAGACAGTGTAGAAATCGGTTATTGTCCTCCCCCAAAAGTTCAGGGTCTGTAATACCAAATGGTTTGCTCCCTGGTTAGAGCAAACACATTAGTCAAATTTGGTATATTGACTCATAAACCACACATCAGGGCCAAACATGTTCTGTTTTGAAAAATTAAGACTCCCTCTTAACACATAATTTGGCTCTGAATTTGAGCCAAATAAATATCTTTTGTTTGAGTGCTCCATTTGAAAAGTAAATAGAAATACATTGGAGTAAGTGGTCTTTTGGGTCTCAAAAGTATCACTGGATTCAGGGCAAGAAAATTCTGTGTGTTGGGCTTCCTTGCTGAAATCAATGCCATTCCTTTGGCCTTCTGACTCACAAGCCTTAGTTTGAGGTTGGAGTTAAGTTTTAATAACTATGCCTGTTGTGAGGTGGCAAGCAAAAGGAGCCAAGTCTGCCTTATAGGCAGCTCCTGGTCTAGCGTGAGGAGCATCCTTGCCTCATGGGTTCAACTTGAACTCTAACACCTTAGACACCACACAATCTAACCACTAGAACCAAAGCATAAGGCCAGGTTGAAATCACTAGGTATAGTCTGCAATCATAGTATTTTGGTAACTACTTTGAATTCGCAGTGCTAAAAATAACTTGGTTTCATGAAAATATTTGAGATCTGAAGAGCAAACAGCTGACTCATTCCATTAATAAAGGAAGGCTTTCAAAGAAGTTACCCAATCCGACAATATACTGCCTGGTTTACTTTAAGAAAATACATCTGATACTTGTCAATAAATTTAAAAGCAGAGTTTTCTTCCTCTCTAAAATTAAGAGAATCCCTTAAGTTATGAGAATGTTAATCTATTTAATTCTTTGGGAGATTTTAGATTATAGTTATCTTTTATGCAGATTTTGATATTTTTATGGACTTTTCTAAATAGAGATATTGTATCTCTTATAAATGTCAAAGCCACATTGCAGCTGTTGCTTGTGTGCTTAGAGGTGCTTGCCCTCTGCTCACCACCTGATTCTCCGTCAAGGTCAGGCTGACCTTTGAGTGCTGCTAAAGCCATGGAAAACCAGGCCTTTATTAGGAGCAGTGAAACTATTGGTAGCAAAGTTAACAGGAGGTGAAGCAAGAAGTTAAGCAATAAGGTTAAAGCCCGTAGAATCTGGGAATCAACAATGTATCTATTGAATTATTTAATGTTTTGTTGTTTTGCACCAACACCTACTATGTGCCATAGGCCACTTTGTACCTTACACACTATGATATGCCCTTAGTTCTTCCTTTATCAACTCTGCTAGCAGCCCTGTGGTCTAAGAGGTAGTAGGAGGGCTTTCAAATCCGAGTCCCAATAGTTGAGCATCAACCTTCACTTATGCGATTTTCAGCTACCTTCCTGTATTACCCAAACCTCAGATTCCTGATTTACTTTACCGATATTTAAAATAGTTGGCATGCTCAGTTAATATTAGCTAACAATGTTTTTCTGGAGCTGTCATTTTATACCTGAGATATTATGAAAATGGCGGTGTAAGAGAAAATAAAGAAATGGAGGTAAGTTTGGAGAGTAGTATTTATGAGAAAAAAAGCAATATGGGAGCCCTAATATGCCACAGGAGGCAGTTTATGAAGCAAGGAGGGATGGGTTGCCTGGGAAAGGATTTTAAAGACTTGCTGCTAAATGGCCAACCACGTCCTGCCACTGGTAACATCTTCACTCCCTGCTTGTGTGGTTGGATTGATTGATAGGAAATGGGTCATCCTGATTCTGTTGTAATGGGATGGGTTACCTGGGAAAGGATTTTAGGTAGCCTGCAAGGGGTGGGGTGGGGGGTTGTTGAGATGCAGCCTGTAGCCAGAAATTTAAGTGTCTACAGGTATAATTTACCCCTGATCAAGAGACACTGAAAGTGTTTCAGGTTGGCAGACCAAGAGGAAAAGGAGTTGCTGGGGTTGAAGATGGCCAGAACGAAGAGGAGGCATACGTATAGTGTGTAATCCTTAAAGAGGAAATTGAAAGTTAATTGTGTCCAGATGGTTTGTGGAATGTTGATTTATTCTGACAGTGATAGTGGCCAAGTTCAAGAATGATGTGTTTTGTATGCCAGCCAGTTGTTCACTAGCTCACAGTCAGAGGAAGCATGGACAGCTCATCTGGAGGGGCAAAAGAAGGCAGGGCACACAAGAAAGATGAAGTCAGGTAGACAGACCAGTGCACAGAGAATGAGGTTTTCTCCTTAGAGCTTTATTTTTAGTAAAGTAGAACTCAAGGTCATCTGCTGCCAGTGAGAAGGGGGAAAGGTTGTTGGGAGTATGACCTGGGGGGTGAGTGGCAGAAGGAGCAAGGACACTGAGATGATCAAGGAACTGAAAGGTTGAGATAACAGACGGATTTTCTGTGAGAACATGAAGATGACAAGAACTGCGAAAAGACCAGTGATGGAGAAACAGAGTGAGCCCTGAGCTGCACTTTTCAAGAAATGCCCAGTGAGATGCATCTCTGTAGAGGATTACAGTAAGGAGGGGGCTGGGGTGCTATACTGACAGGCAGGACTTTCAAATTGCTGTCAGTTTTTATTGAGATGGGAAGAACAATCTGGAAGCAGCATTAAGAAGAAAGAAAGGTTGTTACATCTGCTGGCCTCATAGGATAGGAATTTGAGAGAGAAAAACAACTCATGAAAGGTTCTAGGAGAAGCAGTGTCCTCAAGGGAACCCAGATTTTAGATACAGCAGTTTCCAGGGGACATTTTGCATAGGATGTCAAGGATGCCTGTGGATTTTGCGAATAATGGATTGGGGGCACCAGAGAACAGAGAAGAGTGAGAAAAGTCAGAGTTGGCTGGGAACGTGGGACAAACCAAGCCATGTGGAAATGACCATGTGAGTGATGAGGGATGACCTGGGAATCTTAGGAGAATAACATATTTTAATGTATCTTAGGAGCATATTTTTTTTTTGTTTTTAGAGGAATGTGGGGGCAATAAAGTTTAGCTTTATTAACCCCATTGCATTGACATTAACATGCACTAACACCATTAGACTGGATCAGCAGGTGTCCCTTTGGATACAACTTATAGCAGATTTGTTCTATAAGTGTAAGTTTTATCTCTTGGGCCACCTTTATTAATACTCACCCACTAGACTTGAACTAATTTTGAAGAGCTCTTAGTTCATTACTGTGTGGTTTGGGGAGTTCAGTTTTATTGAGGTGTAATTTATAGTATAATATTCATATTTTTAAATGTGTTTTGATAAATGCATACAATGCCAAATCAAGATCTAGAACAATTCTAAAAGCTCCCAAGCCACTCATACTTGTAGTGGATACTGTTCCTACCCTCAGCACTTGGTGTCCGCTAATCAATACATTGTTCCTGTAACATTGTTTTCCCAGAATGACCACAAAATGGAATCATACAGTATAAGGCCTTTCGAGTCTGGAGTCTGTCATTTTCCAAGACACTGTTGAAATTCATTTTTTTATATGTGTCAATTTGTTTCTTTTTCTTGCTGAATTATCTGTTCTGTGATATGAGTTTGATTATTCATACCATGATAATTCTTGATATGAATTACCTATTCCATGATATGAATTCACCAACTGAAGGACATTTGGGTTGTTACTAATTAAGCCATTATAGACATTCAGTTTTTGTAGGGACATAGTTTATGTTTTTCTTGGGTAAAAATCAAGAAGATTATTGGACTATATGGTAGGTTTAACTCTTGAGAAACTGTCAAACCATTTTCCAAAGCGTAAACATCATTTTTCATTCTTGCCATCAATGCAGGAGAACTTCAGTTGCTCCTCATCCTTGCCAATGTTGGTATTTTCAGTGTTTTCCTTTATTTTTTATTTTTATTCATTTATTCATTTATTTTGAGACAGACTCTCACTATGTCACCCTTGGTAGAATGCTGTAGCATCACAGCTCACAGCAACCTCAAACTCTTGGGCTTAAGTGATTGTCTTGCCTCAGCCTCCCAATAGCTGGGACTACAGGTTCGGTTCCTGCCACAATGCCTGGCTGTTTTTTTGTTATTGTTGTCATTGTTGTTTAGCTGGCCCTGGCTGGGTTCAAACCTTCCAGCCCTGATGCATGTGGCTGGTGCCATAACCAGTGAGTAATGGTCCCTGAGACATCATTTTTATTTTTTATTTATTTTAGTCAACCAAGTGAGTGATTAGTGTTATATTATGACTTTAATTTACATTTTTCTAATGACTAATGATATTGATCATTTATTTTCTTATTTGCCATTTGTATGGTGAAATGTCTATTCAAATTTTTTGCCTACTTTTAGAAGTATCTTTTTCTTATTACATTTTGAGAGTTCTTTACATATTCTACATACAAATTCTAGATATCTCTCATGCCTTTTAAAAAAACAACAGATCTTATTTTACATAATAAAACCTTACATCCTTACATGGATTTATGTCTGGGCTCTGTCTTCTGTTCCATGGGTCATGAGCTACATTTGTTGTGCAGCGAGGTCTATGATCAATAGGCCAATTATGGGGGATACCCCCACTCTCCCACCATACTGGGTGGATGGGATGCCTCTGGGGCTGAATACAGGTCCACAGAGGTGAACCTGACACCAGGGGACAGTCCTGCCTGGTCCAAGTGGCTTTTCTTCATCTTGAGCTCCACTGGGGTATTGCCATCCTCTTATTGGATCCTGAAACTCCTAAAAAGGCATTTTTGTCCATGGTTAGTTGCCAAATCAGTGTTTCTGAGATAAGAATTTGGATAATGACTATTCTGTCATCTTGCTTATTGTCATTCTCTGACATGTCTTTCAAAAATACTTTAAGGCCAGACACAGTGGCTGGTGCCTGTAATCCCAGCACTCTGGGAGGCCAAGGTGAGTGAATTGCCTTAGCTGATGAGTTCAAGACCAGCCTCAGCCAGAGTGAGACCCCTATCTCTAAAAATAGCCCAGTGTTCTGGTGGGTGCCTATAGTCCCAGCTACTCGGGAGGCTGAGCCAAGAGAAGTGCTTGAGCTCCAGAGCTTGAGGTTGCTGTGAGCTATGACACCATGGCACTCTACCCAGAGTGACAAAATGAGACTCTGTCTCAAAAAAACCCCAAACAGCATGGCCCCTGCGCAAGGATGACACGCAAATTCGTGAAGCGTTCCATATTTAAAAAAAAAAAAAAAAAAAAAACCCAAACAACAACAACCCCCCCAAAATACTTTATTTAATTCTATATATGATTTTAATTATAAATTGGTTGAAATTATGGGATTTAAGCCAAGATTTTAATTAATGTAAGTTGGTTGAAATTTGCTTCATGAACCAAAATGTAGTTTATCTTACTGAATGTCCCTGTATCTTTGAAAAGAAAGGCTAGTCTGATGTTGTGTGGTTTGTTTGACAAATACCAAGTAGCTCAAGTTGGTTGCTAGTTTTGCTTAGGTTCTGTATTCTTACTGGCTTGCTTTCCACTTGCTTTATTAATTATACAGGAGAATATTTAGGTTTTCAACTATAATGTTGGATTTGTTCATTTCTTCTGTTAGGATTATTTTAAATGTCCATTTTATTTATTTATAATACCGGTTTATGATTTTTACTTCTTTCTAAAAAATGATTTTATCTTATATCCTAGCACCCTAACATATAGAGGTATCTCTAAGTGCAGTCTGCCTTTATATAACATGTACTAGTACTCTTTATGAATAGTTTAAGTGTAACAGCATAATTCCAATTCTAAATAATATTGTGATCTTTTATATATGCTCTAAATGCACAGTAAATTTGTACCCTTATTACTTTATTTATTTTCAGCATTAACAAAGAGAATTTTTATTTAAGAATAAAGAGAAAGTTTAGAGCACTTCCAAAGAGGGTTGGAATTGGGTCTCCCTCTTGAAAGAGAAGAGGTGACAGAGATGGAACCACAAAGGTCGGCAGGGTATAAACATTCTCTCTTTCCATTTGAAATTGGTTGCAACTCTTTCGTTGGCCTCTCTGGGCCTCCAGGCATTATTGTCCATTTCTATTGGTCACTGGTTATTTAGGTTACCTCATACACACATTCTTTCCCTTTTTTGGCAAGAACTGCTGAGTGGGGAATATTCCTATGGGCCCTCCAGACTTCCTTGTTTAGTAGGCCAGGCTTTCCTCCAATCCGCCTTGAAGCCCCTTTCTTATCTTAGTGTCCCTTCTCACCACCCCCTCTAGGAGATATGGTCCTGAAATCTTGAAGGGGAGAAAGAACAACAACTGCTCTTGGCTACTTCCTGCTGTCAGAAAAGGGACCTTAGCCTACCTATCAGGGACTCTCCTCTGATTTCCTACTCTAGAGGTTTTGGGGGTGAGAAGTTTGGGGCCACTTGCCCAACAGGTTCCATCAGTATTTGTTGGAGTCCCTGCATCATCATCATCTTAACGTGGAGCTGCTGGAGCCTGGAAGACACAAACTTAACAATGAGGTTGAACAGGCAGGGGCCAAACATCGAGGAAAAGGTGGTCATAATTGTGGGCCAATGAACAAATGTAAAAGGAAAAGTTTCTCTAAATCAGGTATTTCCAAGGCAGGTGCATTTAAATGAGCCTGTTTCAAGGTTTAGAAGGCTTTTTGTCTTGTTCCCTACCTCATGTTACCCCTCCATCAAATGGAGGCTTAGCATCTCGGGGAAGCCATATTTGACAGTACCCTGTCCTTCCTAGGAACTGTCTGAGTTGTTGTTTTTGTAGAAGGGCTAGTGAGGGAACACACTGTCTTGACTCCTCTTGAGACAGCCTCCTCTCACCAGGGGAAAGAACAAAGCCCAAGTAAGTAACTTCAGGTTTTCACAATTGAGATCTTTCCTTTAACATCTTAAATCCATCCTCCTCAGGGAAATATAATACCTGTCTAGTGTCCTCAACATAAGATTTATATAAAGGGCTATAAATTAGTAAGTCCTCTATATACTGAAAAGAGCACTCAGAGAAGCCAAGTTCCACTCTGAGAAGCTTACTCAGAGCATTCCCCCAAATTCCCAGACTATCTTGGAATCCTTGGGGAAGTACATTCCACATTAATTGGGTAGAACGCCTAATGTCAGGGTCTGTTCATTCAAAAGCAAAAAGTGGCTGGGGACATTTTTTTTTTTTGCTCATCAGCTTTCATTAGTGTTTGTGTATTTAATGTGTGGCCCAGGACAACTCTTATTCTTCCAATGAATAGCACAGAAAAAAAAAAAAGGCTGGACATCCAACCTTTAAACCATTTCCAAAGACCTGCAGTTCTTTGTTTAAATCCAAGTTTCTAACTTGAATCATTTTCATACGTGAAAAATTTTCTTTAACATTTTATAGTATATTTCTGTTGGCAATGAATTTTCTCATGATTGTCCAGAAATAATTTTTACCTTCCTTTTTGAAGAATATTTTCACTGTGTATAGAATTCTCAGTTGTAAGGCTTTCCCCCTTTTTTATCATATCTTCTTACTCTAGTACTTTCTTATGAGAAAGCTGTTGTTAATTTTACCCTTCTGTAAACTTACCTTTACGTAATGTACCTTTTTTCTATGGTTGTTTTTAAAACTTTCTTTTTCTTTTTGCTTTTCACCATCTTGTATATGACATGTGTGTTTCTAAAATTATTTATCCTGCTTGTGAATCTCTGAGCAGCCTGGGATTTGATTTTTTTAATAGTTTAGGAAAATTCTTGACCACTGTCTCCTCAAATATTTATTCTATTCCATTCTCTCCCTCGTTTTCTTCTGGCTTTCCAATTAGCGTATGTTAGACCATTTATGTTGCACATACCCCCTTAATCTGCTTGTGTTGCTATAACAGAATTACCACAGACTGCATAATTTATAAAGAAAATAAATTTATTTCTCACACGTCTATAAGCTGGAAGGCCAAGATTAGAGGCAAACAAAGGCAGCAACATTTGTTTTCTGAGGGCTGCCTCCTCCTTAAGGGGGGAGTGCTGTATTTTCATCTGCAGAAGGCAGAAAGGCAAAACAGGGACAAACTCTCTTCATCAAACCCTTTGGAAGGACGCTTAATCCCGTCCTGAGGGAGAAACATTCCTAGCCTACTCACCTCTTAAAGGCTCCACTTCTCTCTCTCTCTTTTTTTAAGATTTATTTTTTATTTTTATTTCTTTCTTTATTTATTTTTATTAAATCATAGCTGTGTACCTTAATGCAATCATGGGGTACAATGTACTGGTTTTATATACAATTTGAAATATTTTCATCAAACTGGTTAACATAGCCTTCATGGCATTTTCTTAGTTATTGTGTTAAGACATTTATATTCTACATTTACTAAATTTCACATGTACCCTTGTAAGATGCACCATAGGTGTGATACCACCAGTTACCTCCCTCCACCCATCCTTCCCACCCTACCCCTACCCGTCCCTCTCCCCTTTCTCTTTCTTCTTGGGCTATAATTGGGTTATAGCTTTCACATGACTATCGCATTGGTGATGCCTGAATTTGGGAGGGGAATCATTCACCTCTAAGCCTCTCTGGATGTTCTTTTCTGTTTTATTCACTCTTTGGTTTCAGTTGCGGTAATTCCTACTGACCTATTTTCACGTTTACTGACTTTTACTTTTTTTCTCTTTAGTAGCATTGTGTCTACTAAAGTGAAAGTAGAGGGCGTTCTTCGTTTCTGTTTCTGGGTATTAGTAGCATTGCCATGTGACTATTAGATTTTTTACCTTTCTGCTGAACTACAACACATTTGTACATACCACCCACTTTTTTGGCTAGAGTCTTTAATGGGGTTATTCCAGTGATTTCAAATTCAGTATGTTCTACCTCAACCTGTGGGTCATCTCTCATTTTGTTCATGTTTTTTCTTTTGTACTTGGGTTGTATTGCCCTTGATTTGTGTTTGAACATTTTCCACTGAATGCTAGATAGTGTGTATGACAGTAGAGGGTAAGAAACATCCATCTTTAGCTAAGCTGTTACTGTGAGGCGTAGGTCATTCTGCTCAGAAGTTGAGCAGGGCTTGGATTTTGCTGCTGCTATGAGTTCATTCACTGCAACTTTGGCTTCAAATTCCGCTAGCATTACTTTGTGTTCGGGGGAGGTCTGGTTTGCCAGTGCATTTTTAAAAATATTACTGCTCCATTCTTATCATTAGGCCTTCTCTGTCACCTATATTTATTTCAGAGAGAGTGTGTCTCCATTCTTGCTACCACCACAGTGTAGATTGCTATTGCTAATTTAATATTGCTTTTGCTAGCATGGGGTAGGGATAGGGGGAGATTTTCTCTGTTCCAGAGAATGCTTTTAGAGAATTGTGGAGAAGAATGACTGAGATGGTACACATGATCTTTGTGTTTGCAATTCCCAGGAGTTCTATGTTCTCATATTGGCCCTCTCTTGGACCTTAAGAATTTACAACAATTTTTAACTAAACTTGTCTTACTCACTTGTATGGCTGCCAACCCTGGCTTCCTTCTGCTCTCATGAATAAGCACATGCTCATAACCCCTTTCTTCTTGAAGATATGTGTCTTTTCTTAGGCTTTCAGTTAGTTAGAGACCTTGTGACTTCAGTTTTCTAGGTTCAAGAAAAATTAATATTTGTAGTATATACAGATTTTTCTAATTATATGGTAGGACATTGTTTCCACATGGATCTCCCAGAATGAGCTAGAAGTCAGTATAAGCTTATTGTTTTTGTTTTTGACACAGAGTCTCACTATGGCACCCTTGGTAGATTACTGTGGCATCACAGCTCACAGCAACCTCCAAGTTTTTTTTTTTTTTTTTTTTGAGACAGAGCCTCAAGCTGTCCCCCTGGGTAGAGTGCCGTGGCATCATGCTCACAGCAACCTCCAACTCCTGGGCTCAAGCGAGTCTCTTGCCTCCGCCTCCCAAGTAGCTGGGACCACAGGCGCCCGCCACAACGCCTGGCTATTTTTTGGTTGCAGCCGTCATTGTTGTTTGGCGAGTCCAGGCTGGGGATTCGAACCCGCCACCTTAGGTGTACGTGGCTGGCGCCTTAGCCGGTTGAGCTATAGGCGCCGAGCCAGCAACCTCCAAGTCTTGAGCTTAAGCGATTCTCTTGCCTCAGCCTCCCAAGTAGCTGGGACTGCAGGAGCCTGCCACAATGCCCAGCTATTTTTTGTTGCAGTTGTCGTTGTTGTTTAGCAGATCTGTGTCAGGTTTGAACCTGCCACCCTTGATGTATGTGGCTGGCACCATAACCACTATGCTATGGGCGCTGAGCCCAGTATAAGCTTTTTAAGTAAGAAAATTTTTATTAGCATTTTGTGCTTTTATTTATACCAGAATGGATTTTGAAATATGTTGACCCTAACTATTTTGATATTTATTCTGATGAAAAATAGAGTTTGGTTCATAGAGCTCTGAGCCCAGCCCATGTAATTTCAAAAGGGAAGCAACCGTATATTCTAAGAAGGTGATTCTTCATGAAAGAGCCACCCCTGAGGCAGTAAATTGGTCCCATAGCCACAGCCCCCTATTTCCTAGCAAATTATGAGTATGATGAGTCACAGGCACATTTCTAAATATATCAACAGCCCTACAAAGTGTTTGAGGGGCACACTCATCAATTATGGTCATGGGAAAGGGCATAATAATCCTGGCTTTCATCATCATTCAGCTCTCTCCCCCCTTGGGTGTGTTGAAATGCTGTGATTGTTCAGTTAGAAGCATTGTTCACTTTTGAGGACTACTTACTGGAAATGAGTAAAATATCTGAGGAAGGCCATCCCATTTAAATGCCTATTTCCTCATTCAAAAGCTTTTTGTTTAATAAAATATCTCAAAAACTCTTCTGTGAGATTCACCAACTGTGTTCCTTCTAAACCATTGATTAGAATCCATAGTTTCAATTGAAGAAAAGATTCACTGTGGCCTTGGATGCCAGCCATTTTCACTGAATTCCCCTCTTACGCTCTTGCAAATAACAAAAGCAGTGTAGTTCTCAGTGCTGTGGTTTTTGTCTCCAGCATGGTGGATATTTCTGAAAGTGTAACTCTGGCAGCATTGAACAATCCATAAAGTCTTTTGACATTTCAATGTAGCTATAAAATTGAGTGGAATCTTACAGAAAATTATCCTAGAAATTAGATGTGGATAAGAGAAATTTGTTCTGAATCTCATTACTTTGAATAATTCCCCCCCCCCATAAAAGCAATGATTCTGGCAATCTTCCATAGCCCATATAAATAAAATCAGAAAACAGGAATCAGAAAATCAGAAAATATTTCAAAATTAAACATTAAAGATAGTCTAAGTCATTTTTTCTTAACTCAGAATTTTTAAATTTTATTTTCCCTTTAGTAAATGGTACCAAGCAGTTAGTGTTTTCCTTTGCTAACTTTTAGTCTAAAAATTATATGGATTTGTCAAACCTCAGCAGATTATTCATTAGAATATTTAATTTCAGTAACCCGTGTCCTGCCCATTTTTTGGCATATCAGTGTTTCTTTGAAAATTGAGGCTTATATTCTCCATAAACTAGGGATATAGAAAGAATTTCAAAAAATAAGGCACACCTTTTTTTATCTGTTTACAATTTAAAATGCAGACATTTCCCCCTCCACTTTATCACATACTATTATTGATTCTCTACGTATTTACACTAACAATGCATGGTGAAATTCTTAAACTACAAGTTTATGATCACCCACAGCTCTGTGAAGGTCTGGAACCACATCATAAGCCTTTTGATACAAAAGTAGAACATATTTATTTTGGAAGAATAGCAACATCAGTGAAGACCAAACCATTTGGACATATTTTTGTTTGTACTAGAACTAAGTTAATCAAGCCAGAAAAGATTGCCTAACAACATTGGACTTTAAAAGATTCCATAACAAAAAATAAACCACAAGAAGGATAAGATAGAAGACAGCCCAAATCTCATCCAGATAAGAGATGCAGTCTGTAAATGGAGCTGCCTTTAATACTAAAGAAAGAAAATAGAAAAAAAAGTAGTTAAATTTAGAGGAAGAACTAAGTTAAAGTAAGATAACATATACTGAGTCCCTACAAGATATCAGATCCTGCAATGGGGCATTACATACACTTGTTTCTTTCTTATTAATAAGTTTGAGTTCTCTGTGGATTCTGGTTATCAGACCTCTGTCAGAAACATAACCTGCAAATATTGTCTCCCATTCTGAGGGCTTTCTACTTGCTTTATTTACTGTGTTCTTGGCAGTGCAGAAGCTTTTTAGTTTGATCAGATCCCAATAATGTATTTTTGGTATTGCTTCAATTGCCTGGGGGGTGAGTCCTCCTCATAAAGTATTCTCTAAGGCCAATTTCTTCAAGTGTTTCCCCTGCACTCTCTCCAAGAACCTTTATAGTTTCATGTCTTAAGTTTAAGTCTTTTATCCAGTGAGAGTCAACTTTTGTTAATGGTGAAAATTGTGGGTACAGTTTCAGTCTTCTACAAGTTGCCAGATGATTCACCCAGCACCATTTGTTAAATAGGGAATCTCTCCCGCAATTTATATTTTTGATAGGCTTATCAAAGATCAAATGATGATAAATTTCTGGGTGCATCTCTTGGTTCTCAGTTCTGTTTCACACATCTACCTCTTTATTTTTGTGCCAGTACCATGTTGTTTTGATCACTATAGATTTATAGTATAGGCTGAAGTCTGGTAGTGTGATTCTTCCAGATTTGTCGTTATTTCTGAGTAATGTCTTGGCTGTTTGAGTTTTTTTCTGTTTTCATATAAAATGAAGAACTAATTTTTCCAGATCTTTAAAGTACAGCAGTGGAGTATTAATAGGGATTACATTAAATCTGTAGATTGCTTTTGGGTAGTATGGACATTTTAACCAAGTTGATTCTTCCCAGCCATGAGGATGGTATGTTTTTCCATTTGTTAACATCTTCAGCAATTTCTTTTCTCAGAATTTCATAGTTCTCTTTGTAGAGATCCTCCATGTCATTTGATAGGTATACTCCCAAATATTTCATCTTCTTTGGCACTACTGTAAAAGGAATAGAGTCCTTCCTTGACATTTTTCAGCTTGACTATTGTTGATATATATAAATGTTACTGATTTGTGAGTATTGATTTTGTATCCTGAGAAGCTGCTCTATTCCTTGATCACTTCTAAGAGTTTTGTAGTAGATTCCCTGGGGTTTTCCAAGTATACAATCATATCATCTGTGAAGAGTGAAAGTTTGATCTCCTCTGACCCTATATGTATACCCTTGATCACCTTCTCTTGCCTGATTGCAATGGCTAAGACTTCCATTACAAGGTTAAAACTTAGTGGAGACAGTGAGAAACCTTGCCTGATTCCTAATCTGAGTGGAAATGTTTTCAATTTCACTCAATTCAATGTAATATTGGCTCTAGGTTTGCTGTAGATGAACTCTTATCAGTTTAAAAATATCCCTTCTATACCTATTTTCTTAAGGTGTTCTGATCATGGAAGGATGCTGGATATTATCAAAAACTTTTTCTGCATCTATTGAGAGAATCATATTGTCCTTGTTTTTTATTTTGTTTATGTGATGTATCATATTTATAGATTTACGTATATTGAACCACCCTTGAGACCCTGGGATGAAACCCATTTGGTCATGGTGTATAATTTGTTTAATGTGTTGCTGGATTCTGTTTGCTAGGATCTTATTGAATATTTTTGCATTAATATTCATTAGTTTTGCATTTTTCATTTTCTTTTTTTGTTGGGTCTTTTCCTGGTTTGAGGATCAAGGTGATGTTTGCTTCATAGAATGTGTTGGATAGTATTCCTTCTTTTTCTATATTTTGAAAAAGATTGAGTAATATGAGTACTAGTTCCTCTTTAAAGGTTTGATAGAATTCTGATGTGAAGACTTCTGGTCCCAGACTTCTCTTTTTAGGGAGATTTTGTATAGTTGATGCTATTTCAGAACTTGATATAGGCCTGTTCAACATTGCCACTTCTTTCTGGCTAAGTCTAGGAAGGTGGTGTGCTTCCAAGTATTGGTCTATTTCCTTCAGATTTTTGTATTTCTGAGAATAATGTTTTTTATAATATTCAGTAAGGATTTTTTGAATTTTTGAGGGGTCTGTTGTTATCTAACCTCTGTCATTTCTAATTGATGAAATTAGAGATTTTACTCTTTTTCTCTGGTTAAGTTAGCTAAAGGTTTATGTATTTTATTGTCCTTTTCAAAAAACAAACTTCTTAATTCATTGATCTGTAGTATAATTCTTTGTTTTCAATTTCATTTAATTCTGCTCTAATTTTGGTTATTTCTTTTCTTCTGCTGCTTTTGGGGTTGGATTGTTCTTCCTTTTCCATTTGCTTCAGATGTCCCATTAAGTTGTTGACTTCCTTGCTTTCCGTTCTCTTGAGGAAGGCTTGCAATGCTATAAATTTCTCTCTTAGGACTGCCTTTGCTGTATCTCAGGGGTTCTGGTAGTTCATGTCTTCCTTATCATTTTTTTCCAAAAATTTGGTAATTTTCTTCTTAATCTCATCTATGACCCAGCTATCATTTAGCATAAGGTTATTTAGTTTCTATATTTTTGTATGAGTATGCAGATTCCTGTTGTTACTGAGTTCAACTTTTATTCCATGATGGTCTGAGAAGATGCAGGGAATAATTTCTATTCTTTTAAATTTGCTGAGGTTAGACTTGTGACCTGAGATGCGATCAATTTAGAAAGATGTTCCATAGGCTGATGAGAAGAATGTGTATTCAGTTTTGTTAGGATGAAATGTTCTGTAGATGTCTGTTACATGCAAATGTTGAATGGTTAAGTTTAAGTCTAAAATATCTTTACTTAATTTCTTATCAGAGGATGTATCCAACACTGCCAAAGGGGAATTAAAATCTCTGCCTATTATGGTGCTGGGGGATATCAAGTTGCTCAAGTCTGTTAGAGTCTCTCTTATAAATTGAGGTGCATTCTGGTTGGGTGCATAAATGTTAATAATTGAAATCTCATCATGTTGAATGTTACCCTTAACAAATATGAAGTGACCATCCTTATCTTTCCTTACTTTTGTTCGTTTAAAGCAGGCGTCCTCAAACTATGGCCTGTGGGCCACATGCAGCCCACCTATGACATTTATCCAGCCCACCAGGTGTTTTTGCCACTGCTACCTGTCCTGCTTAGCAGCTGACTCATCCTGGGGCCTGCAGTCCGGCTCTCCAATGATCTGAGGGACAATGAACTGGTCCCCTTTTAAAAAAGTTTGAGGACCCCTGATTTAAAGCCTATTGTATCTATGAATAATATTGCAACACCTGCTTTCTACTGCTTTCCATTTGCCTGAATTGTAGATGTCCGTCCTTTCACCCTGAGTCTATATTTATCTTTTAAAGTAAGATGAGATTCTTGTATGCAACAGATATCTAGCCTGAGTTTTGGCATCCAGTTAGCCAACCTGTGCCTCTTTAGAGGACAATTTGAGCCACTCATGTTAATTGAAAGTATTGATGAGCCTGGTAGTATTTTGGGTGTTGAGTTTTTCGAAAGTCCAGTGGACATTTTTAATCCTTTTGCCACTGTGGAAGTTGGGATTTGATCAAGTTTCTGAGTGATTTTACTTTGGTGCTAGAGCATTGTGCTGGTCATTATGGAGGATGAGTCTAAGAATATCCTGGAGAGCTGGTTTAGTTATGGAAAATTTCTTCAACATGTGAATGTCATTAAAGTATTTAGTTTCTCCATCGTAAATGAAACTCAGTTTAGCTGGATACAGGATCCTGGGTTGAAAGTTGCTTTATTTTAGGAGGCTAAAGGTTGATGAGCATCCTTTTCTGACTTGAAAAGTTTCAGCCAAGAGATCTGAAGTCATTTCAATATGCATCCCCTTGTAGGTTATGGTTTTCTTATGCCTGGCTGCTTGCAGAATTTTCTCCTTCATATTAACTTTGGCAAAGTTAATTATAATGTGTCTGGGGGACATTGAGTTGTGTTGGGGTTCTGAAACTTCTATCGGAATTTCACTATCTCTTGCCGTGTTTGGGAAGTTCTCCTTGATTATCTCTTGGAGTAGAGCACCTGAGCCTCTCCTTCTGGTCACCTTCAGGAATTCCCAAATAATCTGTTTTTGCTCTCCACTTGTCTTCCTCTTTGAGTGTTTGGGAGTGTTCAAGACCTTTGTCTTTAATGTCAGAAATCTTTTCTCCTGCCTGCTCCATTCTGTTACTGAGGTATTCTACTGTATTTCTCAAATCTTAGAGGGCTGCAAATTCTTTTCTCAATGTGTCAAAATCTTTGTTGATTTTGTCTTTGAATTCTTGAGACCACTTTTAAATTATTCCTAGAATTTCTAATTCCAACTTTACTTCCATTCTGTTAATCTTATTTGCCATCCAAATTCTAAACTCAATTTCTGACATCTCAGCCATTTATGAATGGGATCTTCTGTTGTGTCCCCTTTGTCATTCCTTGGGGGAATTGATCTACCATGATTATTCATGTTGCCCAAGTTTTTCTGCTGACTCTGTCCCATGATTCTTTTTCACCATTTGGCTAGATGAGCAGGTAAGGTGAAATTGGATTGGGGGCTCCTGGAGTTGTGATTAACCAGTTCTTTGCCAAAGAGCTGGGACTGGTGACTGCAGGTTTTCCCCTACAGCTTTGCAAAGGACCCATGCAGTACTATAGTGTGAGACTCTGGGTACCTGCTTGGTTTGGTGGGGCTACGGGCTCTGTCTTGTATTCAGCTGGTCTCTGTCCAATTCTAGTGAATCAGTGACTCTGGGTGAAAGTCTCAGCTTGAAGGGTGCTTGGGTGACTGGCCCAGGTCAAGAGTTCCAAACCACTTGTCCCATGTCAGCACCAACTCTTAAGTGGGAGAGTTCAAAATGTCTCTGGCAACTATGTAGCAGGTGTCTGCTGGAAGCTCAAGTGTGGCTTGTTCCAGTGCTCTGTGGAGTCCAAAAGGCCTGTTCAGCAAATGAGTTAGTCTGGGGAGGTTGATGCCTCCTTCCTCTACTAGTTACACCCAGTCACTTGTAACCCAGCAGGGCTGTGGTCCAATTCCCTCCAATGACCAAATACACCAGGGGTTTGCACCTGCCAGAGTCATAGGGGATCGATGTCTCCTAGGCCAGGCTGCTGCACTCTGCCACCAGCTGTTAAGGGGACCTGAAGCATGACCACCTTGGGTGCTCAATGGAAGCTGGGGAGTGTCACTCAGTTCCAGCCTGTCCCCAGACTGATGGTGCTGCCACTTATATTCTCTCAGAATATGTGTTTCTGTCCTGGATGTGTTCCACTGTGGGCCAGGTGCATTTTGAGTACACAGAAGCTGTAACTCAGCTCCACCCTGTGTTGCTGCCTCTGCACCAATTCTCATGGAGCTGGTGGCTCTGTCTCTGCTGCACTCTGTGTTGCGGCAAGTGATTAACACTCACAAAGGGCTCTGAGTTCCTGCCTCGCCCTGTGCTGATGTTATTTCCACTTGTGCTCTTGTTTCAGCTATGCTCTACTAGGGGCAGGGTACATCTTAGGCTCACAAAAGCATCAATTCTGACTCAGCTCTGCCCTGGGAGTATGCTGCCTGTATGCACGTGTATTCTAGTCTCAGTCCCCAAGTCCCACCTGGGTAGATACCACCTCAGGCATACCCTTTGCTCATGGGGCCTGCAGTTTCCATCCCAGATCTGTTCCACCTGTGGCTGCCCCTGGAGTAGAGGTCTAGTTCCCTCTGGTTGCTAAAAGAGATGGGAAGTGTTTTTCTAAAGTATCACCAGGTGTATGAGCCCTATTGCTCCTGCTACCATACTGCTACATTTTGCCACAGGGTCCCATTTCTCCCTCTCTTGTTTGGCTTCCTCACTCCACAGTCCCCGCTTTACATCCCTGCTGCTGGTTCAGCACACACTTGTAGCAGCCCATGCCTTGCCTGCACCTCTTGAGAAATTGCCCAAGAATCTGGACTCTGAGGGGACAGGCTTCTAGACTCCAGGTGGGAGTAGAGGAGAGTGCTGGGAGTTCAGAATTGTGGGTCGAATATATGTGCAGTTTTATGCCTGGCAGGAGAATGCTGAGGCACACAAGTGGGTCCTCTCTGGGGAAGGAGATATGGTTTTTAGTGGCCCTCTCCCGTGGTATAAAATAAGAAGAGATCTGAACTCTGTTCACTTGTTTGTAGAAAGTACACTGCAAGTCCAGCCATTCTGATGGGGGAGGGGGCTCTCCTCCACTTGGAGGTGGATTTTGTACCTATTGTTTGTTTCCTTGGGGTCACAGCTTGCCTCAGCAAGGGTGATGTGCCCTCTTCAATCTTCTCTCTTAGCTCAGCTTCAAACCATCAGCTTACTTGAGAAACTTCTGTCCTTTAATTCTTCTTCTGGATGGGAGCCCTGTAGAAAGCTGGCTCCAGGCAGCCATCTTGCCTCCTCTCCTAGAGATGCTTATATAAGCTACAAATTCAACTTAGAAAACTTGGATAATGCTTGGATAATATCCAAGAACATGAAAAACATCTATGACATTACCACCGAGAAATATATATATGGCCTAAGGATGGGATCCTTAGGAAGCAATCCTCCCACCTTCTCTCTCAGAGTGCTAGGATTATAGGCATGTGCCACAGCACCTAGCTCAGAAACATTTTTTTTTTTTTTGAGACAGTCTCACTTTGTAGCCTGTGGCATAATAGCTCACAGCAACTTCAAATTTTTGGGTTTAAGTATTTCTCTTACCTCAGCCTCCCGAGTAGCTGGGACTATAGGTGCCCACCACAACACCTGGCTATTTTTAGAGATGGAGTCTCACTCTTGCTCAGGCTAGTCTTGAGCTCAGGCAATCCACCTGTCTTGGTCTCCCAGAGTGCTAGGATTACAGGCCTGAGCCATTGCACCTGGACTCCCAGAAATAATTTTGAATAATATTTTGGTTATTTTCCTTCCAGTCCTTTTTAGAAGATGTATGATTCATGCATATGAGAAAGAGAGAGGGAGGGAGAGGTGTGGGTATATTAGTCATAGTGCTTTGAAGCGTCTTCCTTTTATCTTTAGCTCATTTGCAGATATTTTCCTATGACAATAAATATTTCTCCCATAGTGATTTTGAACAAGGGGCAATTTTCACATCCAGATGAAATTTGGTAACATTTGAAAACAAGATTTTTTTTTTTTTAGCTACTGACATGTACTGCATCCTACAATGCCCAGGACAGCCCTTCCATAACAAAGAATTATATAGACAAAGGATGTTGAAGTTGAGAACCTCTCTTTTATAATGTTTTAAATATCTATTGTTATTAGATATTTATTATTATTCTGTCCAATCCACTGCTCTCTGCTGAAAATTGAGATTGTTTCCAAATTTCTTGCTATTGTAAGCAAGCTCTTAAATATTTTGGTTGCACATTTTTGTGCATTCTGCTGTTTATAGTCAACTAGAAAAAATTCTCAGACATGAAAATTGCTGGGTCAAAGAAATTTACTTTTTAAAACTTTAATCAGTGATCTTAAATTATCCTCTAGAAAGGTGATTTAATATTTGCACTGGTATGGTATCCCTGTCTTTATGCCTATTTTCCAACTAGCATCATCTGTCTTTGAACGTCTCATAGTTTATTCCAAAAGACATTTTAGCTTTTGATAGATTTGGTAGATTTGTAAGATCCATCAAAGAGGGACAGGAAAAGTTAAGCAGCATCTATGGGGCCCTGGCTTCATTCTAACCACTCGCAGGAAGGTTTGGGGATAGAAGAAGATATAAGCAAAAGTTTGTGTCAATCTCATTCTTGATCTAGCTTCTGATCACAGGGGTCAGGTGGCTAGACTTGGCCATGGCCAATGAGTAGCAAGTTAGATGATTTGACTGGAATTCATATCTGTCAGGCCAGCATCTAAGTCAGCAGATTAAGAGGGAAGGATCACTGTCAAGTGCTCAGTGTAGTATCTGACACATAATAAATGCTCAATACATTTCAGCTATTATTAATTTAGATCTAGAATTACCAAGTCCCCCAACTTAGAGGAATTCTCTCTGCTAGGTCCTGCAGCAAGTCCAGTATGGACATCTCTTCATGGTGTCCTTACTAGTTTATTATCTTTTTGGGCATGAAATCTCTTTGGTCAGAGCCTGCATTGCTGAGCTCAGGTTCACATCACTGATCCAATATACCCAGCTGGGTTTAACACTGATAACAAAACATCCAGCTTTTTAGAAAAGATATTTTCCTGTAGTAGCACTCTATATATTTTCCCCCTAAAATTTACAAAGTAAAGATAGGTACCACTTTTTTTTAAACTTGAAAGTAGTCATATTTTTATTATTCAGCTTATTTTGTATTATGGGTCTGATCCCTTTTCTTTATATTTCTCTACATTAGGAACTAGGCAAAGGTTTGTTGAGTCAACGCTAACAAAAAGTTCATTTTGGAGGTCAACTTTTTTCAAAGTCTCAATCTATACCCAGATGTCTGTAAAATATCGTTTTTTGTTGTTGGGGTTGGAGGGGCAACATATTTGCTTCCAATTTCCACTGAACTCAAAATCTCTTAAGGAAATCTTTCATGCCTTTTTTTATCTCTATCCCCAGCACCTACCATGATGCCTGATAGGTACTCAACACATATTCTTCAATCCAAACTGAATATGACACATTTCCCACCTTCTATAATATAAAATTTTATAAATGATTAAACACAAATGAAGAAAAATGGTTATCATTTTTCTTTTCCCTAGCTATTTGAATCAATCTTTTTCTTCCATTCCTCCCTGGTCTTTCTATCCTGGTTACTTATATTTCAGGGCATAGGTAGGCAGTAGGATATAGTAAAAATTCCTTTGGCCATCTTAAATTTAAAATCATTTGCATTTATGTATGGCCTCTTTCAAGCTCCTTTGAAAAATATTGTTAAGTGGAAGCACAATATTCCAGTGTTTTATGGTGTTTTTCCTTAAAGGACCGGATAGTACTGACCACACACAGATAAATTTTCTGTGTTCTGCTGTGAGAAGATTGCTATCACTGTTTTCAGAAAATGAAGCTGCTCTAATTCCAAAGAGTTCACATTGTTGTCAGAAATAGTGCATTGCCTAATTTTATGCAATAAACAACCATTCCAGGTGGCCCTGTTGGAAAAGGGATCTGGTTCCGCTGAAACCGCTCATGTACCATGTTAGTAGTATCTATATGTCACCTGAAAATTAATCAGTTGCTAGTTGCATATCTGAGAAAGTGTGTTAAATTGGGGTCTTGAATCCTACCAAATTTTCTATTGCCTAAATATAAAGCACTTGAACCCTGCTTGGCAAAGCATCAGCGCTGTGCAACTGTTAGCTTCATGGGACAATAGGAGGCATGTTTGTTCTTGCTCTTGTGAAAGAAACATTTTCATGTTTTGCCATCAAACATCATGCAGGCTGCAGGCTTCTATAGATACACTTTATCAGGTTCCTTTCTATTCCTAGTTTGCTAAGAATTTTTTTCTTATGAATAATATTATTAAATTTTATACAATGCTTTTTCTGTACCCGTTGGGATAATTTTATAATTTCTCTCCTATAATCTGTTAATATGTTTGGTCACAGATTTTCTTATTTTTTACCAACCTTCTATTCTCAGTGTAAACTCAGATTGGCTATAATGTTTTGCCTTTTATATTCACTGATGAATACATATTAGTATTTCATTTAGATGCATCTGTGTTCAAGGATGAGTTTGGCTCTAATTTTAGAGATAACTTTTTGGAGTTTGGGGATCAAATTTTTAGTACTAGTTTCAGAAAATGAGTTTAGAAGTATTCCTTGTTTTTATAACCTCTAGAATAATATTTGTAAAATTAATATTACATGAACCTTAAAATGATGGATTTTAAAGTGATAGACCTTGACTATACCATCATCTAGTCTTCATATTTTCTTTGTGGAATTATTACAAACTATTGATTTTTATCAATTTTAGTATTTCAGTATTTTTTGTATTTCTTCTTGAATTGATTTTATCAAATTATTTTCTAAAGAATTTTTTTGGCTAAGTTTTCAAAGTAAGACTATTATTTTAATCTTTGTCATTATGTCCCTCTTTTCATTTCTAAGGTTATTTCCCTTTATTTTCTTGATAAATCTTAGACTCTAAAAATCAGTCTTTGGACCTTTGATTATCTTTATTGAATCTTTGTTATATATTTAATTTTGGTTGATTTTTGTTCTTATCTTTGTTAGTTTCTTTTTACTTCCTTAGGTTTGATTATACTAATTTGTTGTTTAGTTTATTTTTAGGATTTTAAATTATACAATTTCTTCATGGCTATATATATCTCTATAAGTATTGCTTTAGCCATATTCTACAAGTTTTAGTATATACTATTGTATTTCACTTTCAATTTTACATATTTTCAATTTCCATTATGAATTTTGTTATTAATTTTGAAGTTTATTTTTAACTTCCAACTATATGATGGTTTTCCAATGATCTTTACATTATTATATTGAAGTCAGGTAATGTGGTCTGCATAAAATCAATCCTTTGAAGTTTTTTGAGATTTTTTTATAACTTTTATATTCTTTATTAAAAATTTAAAAATTTTAAATTTTTAAAGATTTTATTATATAATAAATATATCCATTATATTAGAATAAGTAAACATATTGTTCAAATCTTCTATAGCCTTAATATATATTTTTGTCTGCTTTATTGATTAATGAGGATATTCTTTAAATCTCTTATGTTAGATATGTTAACTGTCATTTTGTCATTCTATAAAACCTTACTTTGTATATCTTGATTCTGTATTATTAGTTGCATATAAGTTTGGAATTATTAAACCTTCCTGGTGATTTAAACTTTTTTTTATTATTTACAAGCTGGATCTACTTCTAATAATGTCTTACCTTGAAATCTGTTTTATTCTCAGTCTTTCTTTTTGTTCATATTTGCTTGATATATTTTCTTCTCTTACTTTCAGGACTCACTTTATTATTTTTTAAAAGAATACAATTCAATGAACTTCAAGTTTTAGAGTTGTACAATACAGCATAATCTAGGTTTAGAACATTTTCATCATCCCAAGGGGATCCCTCGTGCTTGCTTGCAGTTAATCTCTGCTCCCACACTCAGCCCCAGGTAACCAATGATCTGCCTTTGCTAGTTATAAGTATCTTTTTGGATATTTCATTTCAACTATAAAATACATAGTCTTTTGATTCTGACTTCTTTGATTTGGCATAATATTATTTTCTTGAAAAAAATATTGTCGCCTTCTGTAGAATGCGGTGGAATCGTAGCTCACAGCAACCTCAAACTATTGGGCTCAAGTGATTCTCTTGCCTCAGCCTCTTGAGTAGCTCAGGAATCCACCACAATGCCCAATTATTTTTAGAGATGAGTTTTGCTCAGGCTAGTTTTGAACACCTGAGCTCAAGCCATCCACCTGGCTTGGCCTCCCAGAGTGTTAGGATTACAGGTGTGAGCCACTGTACCCGGTCCTTGTGGCATAATATTTTTGATGTTCATGGATGTTCATGTTTGCTTCTTTTCATTGCTGAATATTCTTTCTTGGGCTATGTTTAAGATTATTAATTTTTTTTTTTGCTTCAATATTCTGCAATAGCATAATTTATCCTCCTCAAGATTCACTGGGATTCTTCAATCTAAAACTCCCAACAATTCTGTGAAATTCTTAGCCATCATTTTTTAGATACTAACTCATACCTTATTCTCTCTTTTCTTATACATATCAGAATACATACATATTCAGAACAGTAACACAGAAGACAGATATGCTATATTTATTAAGACTTCTCATTTTTTCTCTCATGTACTTTAATATGTTTTTTATCTTATGCTATATTCTGGATAATTTCTTCAGACTTGTCTATCAGTTCACATGTATTCTCTTCTTTCATCTCTAATTTGTTGTTTAACCTATACAATGAGTTTTTGCATATTTGTATAATTTAATTTTTAGAAGTTTTATGTATTTTTTGAACTTATTTTATGTATTTTTTCCCTTTATTATAATTTTCTCCTTATTTACATATTATTTCTATCAACATCTAAAACATATTTTATATTTGGTGTCAGAAAATTCCAGTATCTGGAATTTTTTCACCTTTTTAAAAAAATTTTATTAGAATTAGTGGGTACAAATTCTGTTACATGTATATATTGTATAATGGTGACTGGACTTATGTACCCATCACTTAGATAGTGTACACTGTATTCAACAGGTAATTTTTCATGCTTCACCCTCCCACATGCTTCCCCTTTTTGAGTTTTCTTATACTACTCTGTGTGTCCTTGCACAGCCATAGTTTAGCTCCTACTTGTAAGTGAGAACATGTGGCATTTTTCTGTTCCTGAGTTTTACACTTAGGGTAATGGCCTCCTGTTCCATTCATGTTGCTGCAAAAGACATTATTTTATTCTTTCTTATGGCTGAGTAGTACTTCACTATACACACCACATTTTCTTATCCGTCAAGTTGACCTCATATCTTTAGGATTGTGAATTATGTTTTGACAGACATATTAAGGGCAGGTATCCTTTTTTTTTTCTTTTCTGAGGCAGAGTCCCACTATGTTGCCTTCAGTAGAGTGCTGTGGGGTCACAGCTCACAGCAACCTCAAACTCTTAGGCTCAAGTGATTCTCTTGCTGCAGCCTCCCAAGTAGCTGAGACTACAGGTGTTTGCCACAATGCCCAGGTATTTTTTTGTTGCAGTAGTCATTGTTGTTTAGCTGGCCAGGGCTGGGTTTGAACATGCCACCCTTGGTGCATGTGACTGGTGCTGTAACCACTATGCTATGGGCCCCGAGCCTAAGGGCAGGTATCTTTATGATACAAAGATTTCTTTTCTAATGGGTAGATATCAAGTAGTGGGAGTGCAGGATCCATTGGTAGAGCTACTTTTAGTTTCTGAGAAATCTGCATATTGATCTCTGTAGAGATTATGCTAATTTACATTCCTACCAATGGTGTATAAGTGTTTCTTTTTCACTACATCTGCACCAACAATTATGGTTTTTGACTTTTAAGCAATGGTTATTTCAAGTGGAGTAAAATACTATCTCATTTGGGGTTTAATCTGCATTTTTCTGAGTAATGATAGCATTTGCTTTTTCATGTTTGTTGACCATTTGTACATGTACATCTGTTTTTTTGAGACAGAGTTTCACTTTTGTCACCTGTGGTAGAGTGCTATGGCATCGCAGCTTGCAGCAACCTCAAACTCTTGGGCTTAAATGATTATCTTCCCTCAGCCTTCTGAGTAGCTGGGACCACAGGCACCTGCCATAACTCCTGGCTATTTTTTTTTTGTAGTTGTCATGGTTGTTTAGCTGGCCCCAGGCCGGGTTCAAACCCACCAGCCCCAGTGTATGTGGCCAGTGCCCTAACTACTGAGCTATGAGCACTGAACTAGTCCACATATACCTTTAGAAAAATGCCTGTTCATATTATTTGCCCACTTTAAGGGAACCGTTTTTATTTTCTCACTGAGTTGAGGATTTTGCAGATTTTGAATATTAGTCCTTGTCAGACATAGTTTGAAAATATTTTCTCCCATTGCATAGGCTGTCTACTAACTATTATTTCTTTTGCTGTGCAGAAGCTTTTATTAATAGTTTAATTAACCCTCAGTTGTCCATTTTTGTTTTTATTGCATTTGCTTCTAGTATTGCTTTTATCCATTTTGAGTAATTTTTACATATGGTGAGAGAGAAGGTCCAATTTTATTCTTCTGCAGGTAACTCTCTAGTTTTCCCAGCACCATTTATTGACTATTATATCATTCCCTAAGGGCATGTTTTCTAAACATTGATTTATGTTTCTAATTTTTTGCTAGTGCCATGCTGGTTTTTTTGTTATTGTAGTCTTGCAGTATAATTTGAAATCAGGGAATGTGATTCCTCTAGCTTTGTTCTTTTTGCTTAGGATAGTTTTGGCTATTCGCTCTCTTTTTTGGTTTCATACAAATTTTATAATTATTTTTTCTAATTCTGTGAAAAATGATATTGGTATTTTGATAGGAATTGCATTGAATGTGTAGATTGCTTTAGGCAGCATGGTAATTTTAATAGTATCATTGAGGGAAGATGAGACCCAACAGAGAGAAAGAGCACCCAAACACCATGTTTAGAACAGGAAGGGCTTTATTCATTGGCCGGGACCTTACAGCATAGATTTCCAAATGGCCGTGCTCCTCAACTGGCTTGGTCTTTCTCCTTTTATTGACAGTCAAGAAGTTCCACCCAACAGGTACCCTTCCCATTGACCAGTTTGAATCAAACGGGAGATGCTAGTCCAGCCCCTACAGAAGTACAGGATTTCACAGAACTTGGAAAATTCCAGGTTCCAGGAAGTTAAGTCTATAAATTCCCAAGAGCTGAGTCACTATGGAGAGGATCCTATAGGTGCATCCTTGTGGTCTCACTGAGAAGACCTGTTCTCCCAGACCTCACCCTTCTCGGGTGTCCTCTCTCAGTGTTAATTCTTCCAATCTATGAATATGGGATGTTTTTCCATTTCTTTGTCATCTACAACTTTTTTCATCAGTGATTTGTATTCTTTTTGTGGAGCTTTTTCACTTTCTTGGTTAAATTTATTTTTAGGTATTTTTATTTTCTTGCAACTATTTTAAGTGGGAATGAATTTTTGCTTTGATTGTAAGCTTTGGTGGTGGTGGTATATAGAAATGCTATTGATTTTTTATGTTGATTTCCTATCTTGAGACTTTGCTGAATTCATTGATCAAATTTAGTCATCTTGTGGAGATGTCCACTTCCTTTTAGACATGAGTTTACTATTTCTTCTGTCATTTCCAAGTTATGTAAACACAGTCTAGGAAAGCTAACCCTGTTTCCATTTTTTTCCCTTTTTAACACTATTCACTTTCTACCTTCTTATTTTATTTAACAGAAAAAATTTCATTTAACAGAAAAAATTAAGATTTAAAGTCAGCTGAGGAGAGGGGGAAGGTTGAGGCCACATGTTCAATTGTAAATGCCTGAAATAGCCAGTTTTAAACATCTTTAACTAAAAGCCAAAAACCGATGATGAGGAATGGAGGTACAGGCACTTGTTTCCCCACTTTATAGGGCACGAAGCATGACTCTTCAGTGTCTTCTCTGAACACTGCATATTGTAATGAATGATGTCATCGGGAAATCATCCTTTTCTGCATGAAGAGGTATTAGTTGTTGGATGTTACTCAACCCACAAACTAATTAAATCCTTATTTTCTCTTTTCTTCTTTTTCCAAAATTGTATCAATCATTCAAATATGATACATACGTATTTTTGAAGTCCTTATTCATAGAAACACAGACCAAGTAGTTCCTTCTACCTACTTGACCACAGATGGCAAAAGCAGTATTTTATACATGGATTGTCAATTATATTTTACTGTAGGAAAAACCAAGATGGAAGCACTAAATCTAAGTCAGATTCACAACATTTCCTATTAATTGTTTACACAAGACATTTATTTGAGTGATTTTCCAATACATTTCAGGGTTTCTTTTAGAGAGGGAAAGATTTCCATATTTAAGGTGCTGTTTCATGTGTACTATTTTGCTATGAATTAGGGACTACAGATAACATCATTAAAAGTGAATACTATTATACATTATATTTTAAAATAACGAACTTAAGTGAAGTGATTTTCTTCCTCTAAAATCTTTTTTCCAAATAATCTAAATTGTTTTCATGACTATGGAAATGTTTCTTTCCTGAATTGAAAAATGCCTGGCCCACTGTAGGTGTTTGATAAACTTTTGTAGTGTGAATGAAATAAATGTGCCATTTTTGATTTATAATTCTATGTATCTTTTCTGATACCACAATTTTAGAGGCATAACTTCAAATTCTGTAGGAATTCTTTCTTAGGAAAAAAATACAGTTTGAAGAGCTACTCTTAAGAACTCTTTACTACCTTGGTGGTAGGGTTTGGTTTATGGGACCCTGTCTTTTTGGTATCTCAAACTAGTATTAAGGCTATACTTAGGACTTGGATAGTGTTCCAGGTTAAGTTATTTCCCTCTGACCAGAAGAATATGTAAATTTGTACATATGTTCAAATTTATCATTTGTCTGGTATTAAAAGAAGGAATATTTCAAGTTCTTAAAACCATCCATTTTATTTTTGAGGGGTAAAACTTTAACACCAGCAAAAATATTTCCTTAAAGATGTCAAATCTCACATAACAGGTATCTAATAAAAAGGGATTTAATGTATTTTATTCATTTAGCAATGTGTCTACCTTTTTTTTTTTTTTTGAGACAGAGTTTCACTTTGTTGCCCTCAGTAGAGTACTGTGGCATCACAGCTCACAGCAACCTCCTGCTCTTGGGCTTAGGTGATTCTCTTGCCTCAGCCTCCCAAGTGGCTGGGACTACAGGCGCTTGCCACAACCATTCTTTGAAGGAATGTAAGGAGGTTAGAGGGCATTGATCACTGGTAATTTCAATTTCTGGAAGTGAAAATGTCATTATATTTGGAGGCAAAACCATCTTAGATTGAAAAAAATCACCAGGGTTGACACTTTATTTACACAAATGTAGCTAGGTACCCACCACCAAACCAAGATGTAAAATAAGACTGTGAAGTCATCATCAGTGTAAATGCAGATGCTAGGTCCTGGTGTTTAGTAATGTGAATTGGAGATGACGGTAGTTTGACTACGATTAAATAGAAAGAAGAAATGGTTTTCTGAAAAGAGATGGAATCAGATTATAGTGGACAGAGCATTATTTAAGATGGTTTGACTTTAGGGAATATACTCCAGCCACCTTTGATTGGGCAAGTTTCTCCACTTAATTTCTTCAACTGTATGTCATAACAATCAATGAATCTATTTAATTATTTTTCAATCTTTTGTTTTTCATAGTAATATCTCCAACTTGCTTTTTTTTTTTTAATGGCATTTTCTTTTATTTCTCATGTCCTCTGTTTGAAGACATTTTATATACTAACTTTTAAATGTTTTTGGTTTATAAATTTTGTTCTTTATAGTGAACACCATCTGTGGTTTGAATAATTGTCCAAAACTCATTTTGAAATTTAATCCCCTACATGGCAGCAGTACTGAGAGATGAAACTTTTGAGAGGTGATTGGATTATGAGGGCTCTGCCATCGAGTATTCCATGGATTATCATGGGAATAGAACTGGTAGCTCCATAAAAAGGAAAAAGACCTTAGCTAGCATGTCCAGCCCCGTCAAGTGATACCATGTGCTGCCTCCCACCAGCAAGAAGCCTCTCACCAGATGCAGCCCCTTGACTTTGGATTTTTCAGCCTCTATAACTATAAGAAATAAATTCCTTTTCTTTGTAAGTTACCTGGTTTCAATAGAAACCTGACACATGTATTTTTTTAAATGATTAAACTCCTAAGGTACCACATTGCTCTTCCCTTTGAACTCAGGTTGCCCAGGGAACATATCTGCTTAGTGATATTTGTGAAGGTGACCTTGTTAGTTCATTTATGGGAGGTGGTGGTGGTGGTGACTTTTCCCTAGGAGAGCTTTTTGCGAAGGCTCTTTGGATGTGGTAAAGAACAAAAAGGGAGAATTGGGAGAAGGAAATGCTCAGGCAAATGTTAGCAGAATTTCTTTTGTCAGTAGGTCCTTGGTCTCGGGGATTCAAAAAATGAACCCATGGGCCACAGATCAGCGGTAAGATAGGATTTTATTAGACAGAAAGGAATACAGGAGTAAAAAGCACCAGAGCTTCTGGCAAAGGGGAAGACCCAAGTCAAGGTCCTTTATCTAGGGATATATATTGTCTGGAGAATTATATTTTGGCCAGGAGTTGGTAGGTGGAAAACATCTTTTCAAAGTTAACGAGTATATTAACAAATGAATGAATAAAGTCCCTCAGACATATGAGGCCAGTACCCTACTCCTTTGAGCTACAGGCACCGCCCAGGTCTTTGCAGTTTTTGTCTCAGGGAAGGGATTAGTGTGTGCTCCCTACTCAAGGTGGAACCACCCCAAAACATACCAGGCTGCTTTGCTCCTGATCTTGCTAGAGACCAGCGGGTGTGGCCTGGAAAGGGCAGCCTGTTTGTGTCTAGAGATGGGGGTCTTATTTCTGAGCTCACCTGGGCCTAGAGAATCGGGGAGGCCTCGTCTAGCCCTGAGTAGGGGAATCCTGTATCAAAAAGACAGATTTGCTTACTTATATTGTTAACCCTTCAGCTCCCAGCCAGGCTAAAGCTGTGTCCTCAACATTCTCTGCCAGCTCCAGTGAGTGATGGACTGCTCATAGCTTTCTTGTGTCATAGTTGTGAAATGTAGGGCAATGCTCTTTCCATTGGTATGGAAAGAGAGAGGACAGAACACATAAAAGTTCCTCTCTGTCATATCCACTGTGCCATGGAATCTTGGAGGGTTGCCTGAATCCTAGTGGGAGAAGCTGGGAAGATGGAAGATTGGTGGAGACAGGAGAGCAGTAGTTGCTGGGTGACTCGGTAGTGTGGCCAGACCTTGTGGGTGGCAAGGAACAAGGAAGTGGGTATTTGTGTGACGTACTGTGTGGCTTCTTGGTCCTTGCTAACAGTCTATTAATTCTTGAAAACACTCCCTCTCCTATGCCTGTGTTCTATTATTCTCACCTGGATGGCATACATAATTTACCCTGCCTGGGATGAAAAAAAGAAATTCAGAAAGCTTTTATGGAACCTTACCTTCAATGTCTTCTGGTCCATAGTGGGTTATATAATTTATTCGTGGGCCTTTTGTGTTTCATCATTTATGTTCCTATCTGATGAATAACATTTTATTTTTTAGGAGCTGATGTGGCAGTCACATCAACAGGCAGCTATAAAAACTAAGCATCTGTAAATCCTTTTGGTAAATATTTGTGAAGTTTCAAAATCCTCAAGTCTGATCAGTGTAAGTCAGCCAGCAAGACAGTCTCCTAGGGAGGCTGTGTGGAGACACAGTAGTACACTCTGACCATGGGAACTTCCTCATGGTGGTAAGGGTAGGGAACACAGGAGAGTCTTCAGCAAAGATAAACTAGTCTTTATAGAAAGCAGACATTTCAGACACTGATAATACATTTTATTGAGATCAAACATTAAAAAACCCTACTTTAGAGAGTGGGAAGAGTTAGAGAAGCAGTCTCCAACCGTTTTTGGCACCAGGAACCAGTTTCATGGAAAATAATTTTTCCATGGGCAGGGGGATGGGTTAGGATGTGCAGCTCAGGCAGCAATGATGTGTGCTGGGGCTCCTAAAAGGCCATGGACTACACTGGTCCACTCCATGGCCCTGGGCTGGGGACTGCAGAGTTAGAGGAACAAATGTCTGTTTGAAGGAACCAAATAAGAATCTAGAAGGGAAGTTTGTGTAGTTCTTCTAGTCTCATTAAACAGACAAGATCAAAATTATATATGACTGGGAAAAAAATTTAAAGATAAATTTGAAACTATAAATATAAGCAAAACAGACTTTAATATAAACATACTCTTTGGTTATTTTCTTAAAAAACATGGAAAAAAACTCTTCCTTCAGTTTTCCCACTTAAGCTCTCCCTAATACTGACTGTTCATGGAGAAGAAAAGATCTTACAAAGTAAAATTCTGTTATAGCAACTAAATGGACTAGACTCAGTAGTATAAAGTTAGAAACTAGCTTTATTTTTCTCTCATCATTTTGCAAACCATCATTGCAAAAATAATGATATTATATGGTCACTTTCAGTTTCATTTTTGTAGGTATTAAAAGTTCAGCTGGTTGAACTAAAATTTTGACATCCACTTTAAAGCTATTCCCTTTCCCCTGGGCCTGCTCTAGAAGGTTAGGAAGGGATGAGTTTACTCCGTCTTCTCTTTCTTTCTTTCTATTGTCTTGACTTGCCGTCCTTTTCCTTGGGGAAATAAGACACAAAAGGTAAAAAGAGTGTCATTTACTTAGCTGGTGCTGTTTGCACCTCTCACTTGGCTGTTGAAGGCTCTCTGTCATGGCAGACTGCTAATGCTGGGTCTTTATTTAATAGGGCACCATTGTGGGTTTTCTGATCAACATCATACCTATACCCCCACCCCCATCTGACTCTGCACAATTCCTTGCTGCAGGAGTTTAATGCTCGAGCTAAACCACATCATTCCACGCCCTTTGCCTGCTTGTAGGGGGACCTGCTATGCCATCAATTTACTTGCATCAAGGTCACTCAGACAGGGTAAGTGACAGCTTGCCTTGGTGAAGTTCTTTCAACCTTGCTCAACCCGGTGGTTTTATGGTCTTCCAGCTGGTAATCCAGGCCTCATTGAAGGAGTTTGTCACCCTATCCATTTGTAGTATCTTCATGCCATTGTAGTATCTTCATGGTATGTAAGTCCACAAGTTTCTATAGCTCAGGAAGCACAAAAGTAACAAATGTGCACAGGAATATGGGATTTCAGCTGTCTCCACGTACTCAGTCAAATCCCATAAAAGGCATGATTTATGTGAGTGGAATGAAGTAAAGACAAACCAGCAAACCAGTGGAAGCATTTACATTATTTTAGTTCAATATAAAGCCCAAAAGGTAAGTAAAGTTTTCATTGGACAAATATGGATGGAATGGGAGTAGAAAAATCAAGACTAAACATTTGTTGATTACTTTTAGAGGCAAATTAATGTGTCCCAAGACTCAAATGAGTCTTAACCACCATTCTGAATCCACACTGGGGTGTCTACCTGGGTCAATGAGAACGTTTCAGTTAAGGAGAGTAGAGAATACTTTTCTCTAAATATGCCTGTAGTTGTCATTGGAGCAAATGACTCCTTTACCCTGGATTTGCTAATGGGGGAAAAAATGCCCACAAAAAAGCAAAATAAAAAATATTTCATATGATCCATCTGTGTTATATTAACAACACTGTATAACAGCAACAGCATCATAATTCATGGTAAGTTTGTAAATTCTATTTTATGGTTATGATTTATTTTAGACAATGGAAGTGTACTCAGCAAATCTTCAGAGGATAGCAAGGAAGGCAAACTCTATTCTCCTTCCCTTCCCACCTCCCACAGGGACTCCTTCCTCAGGACTCCTTTCTCCTTCCTCAGTTCTTTATCTGATTCCACTCACTCATCAGAGACACTGTGTTCAAGCTGAGAATATTAATTCCTCATAAAGAAAGAAATATCACAGGGGCATTGGAAGTAAAAGGAGAATGAAGGTGAAGAAAACATTTTAGAACACTCTTGGGAAAGCATTTAATTCTAAAAGTGTTTAACTTTTTACTCTGCATTGCTTTTTTCTTAAGAAAACTAAATTTTGATCATCTAGAAAAGATAGTGCCTTTCCTCTGTTTCTAATTAAAACCCAGTGCAAAATGATCAACTGGAAATTCTATCTCTGAGCTTTCACAGCCAAGGGGGGTATTTCGTGATGCTACCCAGAAAGAACTTGGCACCTGCATTTTGATAGGATGAAGGATAATTCTGGGGCAGCACCTGTGGCTCAGTGAGTAGGGTGACGGCCCCAAATACTGAGGGTGGCAGGTTCAAACCCAGCCCTGGACAAACTGCAATAAAAAAAATAGCCAGGCATTGTTGTGGGCGCCTGTAGTCTCAGCTACTCGGTAGGCTGAGGCAAGAGAGTCGCCTAAGCCCAGAGGTTGCTGTGAACTGTGATGCCATGGCACTCTACCCAGGGTGACAAAAAGACTCTGTCACACAGACAAAAAAAGAAGGATAATTCTGTATGTCATTCTTCTCTTTGAGATGCTAAAACATTTCAACCTCAAATAGCCAAGACTAAAAGAAGGATGCTCAACAATCTTCAGGACCATGTTAACAGAGTTTGAGCAGCTTTTCTTATTAGCCAGAATTTTGTAGGCCTAATGAGAGAAGGAATTCTGGTGTTTTTTATTTTTTTTATTTTTTTATTGAATGGTAACTATGTACATTAATGCACTTCTGGGGTACAGTGTGGGGTTTTCACATGCAATCAGAAATACTTCCATCAAACTGGTCAACACAGCCTTCATGTCATTGGGAATCGGTGGAGGGAGGAGGTTTGGAGGGATCACTTCTGAGGTTTATCTTATAGGGGTACAGGTGAATCTTTCTAAGAGTAGAATGCGAACGTTTTAAAGTTTTTTTTTTTTTTTTTTTTTTTTGAGACAAAGTCTCACTTTATCACCCTCAGTAGAGTGGCTATGGTGTCACAGCTCACAGCAACCTCTACCTCTTGGAGTTAAGTGATTCTTTTGCCTCAGCCTCCCAAGTAGCTGGGACTACAGGTGCCGGCCACAACACCCAGCTATTTTTTGTTGCAGTTTGGTGGGGCTGGGTTCAAAGCCGCCACCCACGGTATATGGGGCCAGCGCCCTACCCACTGAGCCACAGGCGCTGCCCCAAGAGAAGGAATTCTCTTTAGAAACTTTTGGTTTTTAAAGTGAAATTTAAGCAAGTGAAAAAGACAAAGAAAATAAGGCCTCTGAAAAATTACTTGTCAATGAAAGATGGCTCAGACAAGAAAAATATGAAATTCTGAGAATTAGCAATAGAACCTATAAGAAAAACAAATCTAGACAGGATAGAAAGCCCTCTTGCAGTTATTCTAGAAAAAGTGTCACATATTCTATATGAGGAAGAATTGAAAGCTGACAATAAGACTCCACTGTATTCTTTGTGATAAATAAGCATATGCAAATGATAAAACACAATCTTATGCCTTTTGGTGGACTATATTAAGATTTTAAGTAAGGATTTAACATTTTCTATTGATTCTTTTTTTTTTGTCATTATAAAGGCTAAAGCTCTCTGCATCGTATTATTACATACAAATATTTGAAGAGAATGGACCCTCCTGGCATAGCACAGTCATGATTCTGGTGTTCAGGTTGGAACAAACCAGTGAAATAGCATCCTCTGCCAAGTTCGGACATAGTGAGATATACAGGGTGTCCATAAAGTTCATGTGCAATTTAAAATAGATTCCACATGAACTTTATGGACACTCTGAATTTATGCTTGAGTGTTTTTTCTCCTTTATGATGTTACTAAAATGAAAATTTATTCCATTTAGTATAGATAGTATAATTTAAAAAGTGCTAAAAAGATGTTTCTCAAAATTTAACACTGAAGTACCATATGAGTGAGTCAACTCCTAGGTGGTTTTATGGTCTTCTAGCTGGTAATCCTACGATCTATCTGAGGGAAATAAAAATATATGTCCATGCTTTAAAAAAATGCTTAAAGTAACATTATTCAGAATAACTAAAAAGTGGAAACAGCCCAAATATCCGTCAACGGGTGAATGGATAAATAAGTGGTATATCCACATATAGAATTATTATTTGGCAATTAAAAAAGAATGTGGTAGTGACACCTGCCACAACATGGATGGACCTGGAAAACATACCAAGTGAAATAAAAATCTAGTCCCCAAAGTCAGCATGTCGTATGCTTCCATTCAGATGAAATGGACAAACAATATGTAAGTGGCAGTCAGGTATGGGGGTGGGAGAGGAGATCAGGAGATGACTGCTGATGGATATGGGTGCTACTTTTTGTGGTGATAACAAATGTTTTGAGCTAGATAGTGGTGATGATGGCACAACTCTGTCAATATACTGAAAGCCACTGAGTTGGACACTTCAGTAAATATGGTATGTGAATTATATCTCAATATAAAAAGGTGAAGGGATTATTGAACATCATGAATTTCCTTTATTAATGCTCCCAGGAATGGAAAGTTTCTCATTTGATCAATTTGAGAGAGAAAGGGTAATTCGCAGGATGGTACCTCTGTTTTTCTTGAAGGATATAGAAAACTGCCTGGGAACATAGGGGAGTAGATAGAGGGAGGTTGTTTTTTATTAGTCACTCTGAAGACCATCTTTCATAGTGCAGCCTATCGGTAAATGGAAATAAATCATTTCCTAAGGTGAATGAGTCAAAGTAACTTCTTTTTTGGGGGGTGTAGGATCCTAAAATAGACAGTGGACTTATATTAAAAAATAACACATTTGCAGGGTTTTGTGTGTATATGCATAGAAGTTATGTAGGAAACAATGTAAACATTTCTGTTTCTGCTTTTATTCTGTGCAGAATATAACCAAAAACATCTTTAACTCTAAGAATACAAATATAATTTTAAGTACAATATGTCCCCTCTTCTGGTCAATACAAAGAAATTATATTCTGGTCAAGACAACCCTATCATTACATTGTTTATTAGCTTGGAGTATAAAGTATATTTATGAAAACCCAATAGAGTTTTGCAACTAGCAAATTCCCCAAATGCCAGTAACTATAACACGTGGTGTTTGGTCTTAAATTTTCTGAAGACTTTTTTCAAAGGCCTGGCAAGGCTCCTTCCTGTTTTAGCAACTTCTGTCGCTCCTCTGGCTTAGGATGGATTTATTTGATTTGGCTACTTGGTGCCAATAATCAGTAAATGAGTGACCGTATCTGTGACGACACTTATTTTCAGCTTATTGGAGTGTTTATTCTACTACTTCCTTAATGTCGTAAGTATAATTTAAAGGTGTTTGAGACAAGTTTTTTCCCCATCCAGAAACAAAATAAAAATAAAAGAATAGGTTTTATATAGTTGCATCAAATTTGATTTAGAAGTACAGGCAGAGCTCATGCAATTCTAGGCAGCCTGATGTAACTTCTGGACAAAAAAAGAAAAAAAAGAAAAAGAAAGAGACAAAAGATGAACAAAATAATCCCAAAACCTCTTTTCTAAACAAATCAAGGGGATGTGCAGGCATAAAATAAGGACTTCCAGCAACAAGCCCCCACTGGTGCTGGCATTTGGAAGTTTTGGCCCCACTTCAGCCCAAATGCCTCCTTCTCCTTTATTGCCCATCCTATGTGGAGCCCGGTGCAGACAAGTTCTTCTGGGCTTTGTATAAAGACCAAGCTATAAAATAAAAATACAGAAACGATAGTGGAGGAGACTTGTAATTTATATCTTAGAAAACCAACCGAATCCACTGTACTTCCTTATAAAAAGACAACCAAAGATTATAAGACAATAGGAATAAAACCAGCAGCATAAACAACTTAAACAAGAACACTCACTTCAGAAGAAACAGATACTTCAGGAAAAAGGACCTAAAAAGAAGCTAATTATCATAAAAGCAGCCTGAGCATTTAAAAGGGTATTGCTTTTAAAAAGAGGAAACTACAAAAGAGAACAACAAAGAACAAAAAGGAGTTCTTTTGTATTGAAGGTACAATTGCAAAAATTCAATCGTTATGAAGATGAAACTAAGAAACATGAGAAAAGGCAAAAGGAAAAACTGGAAAGAGAGAGAGAGAGAGATGTAGTGGTTCAATGCAGGAAGACTTACACTGGCCTCATAGAATTTCTGTGAAAAAAGAACAGAGGAAAATAAAGAGGAAGTTAGCTGTATAAATACAGAAGAAAAGTTTCCACTACTAACACGCTGGCATTCTTTAGATTATAAAGCCCCATTGAATTCCAGGGATGATGGGAAAATAAATTTCTATCTGAAATTTCAGAACACAAGAAATTTTTTAAAAGAATGTAAAATTCACATAATAGGGTGTAGGGAGCATACCATATTTATGATTAAGAATGTTAAAATGAATCAGATTGACCTCAGATAGCTCACCAACAACACTGGATCCTAGAGACCCTGCAACACGCCCTTGGACGCTCTGAGGAGAAATTCTAGGCTTATCACAGACAATTGATTGTAATAGTGAGATTCAGCTAGTTTTGGAATTTCAGAAACTTTCTCTTATGTACTTTTCTTAGGCAGCTACTTGAAGATTTACTCCTGGAAAAGAAAGATGAAAACCAAGAAAAAGAAAAGATGTAAGAGGAAATCCAGAAAACGTACCCTAGTACAGACGTCAATTATACAGGAGATTAGAGGAAAGCTACTGGTCCAAATTATAATAAAGCGTGATGAGAGGGATGAGCAACACTGTTTCTTATCAGAGTTAGTGTCTAACGGTAGAGAAAAAAGACAGAAAGAGCTAAAGGCAAGGGCAGGAATTGAGACTGCAAAGTTGTAAGAAAAAAGTTCATTCAGATTGTGTGCAAAGTTTGAAAGATAAAGTGCATTGGATTAGATTTAAAGTGTCTACAAAAATACAAAATTTATGATGGCTTAAAAACACAATTCTTTTATATGATGAAATATAAAAGTTGAGTTCTAATATGGAATATCTATGAATTCATCAAAGCTCCAGGTGCTGCCCTGCTTTTTTCTCTGCAACCCCTAGGGTGTGGAGCTTGTCCTTACTGGCTCCATCCCACCCAGCAAGGAGAAGAATGGAGGCAAGATGCACAGCCCTTCCTTTGTGGAGATTTATCATAACAGTCTGTATACATCTCTGTGTCTAAAAGTCACATGACTATATTTAAGGGAAGCTAGGGGGTACTCTGTGTCTGCTAAAATTGGGGGCAGCTTGGGAAGGGGGCTATTTGTGAAGAAAATGGAACAGATGGCTTGGTACCTGTGGCTCAAGCAGCTATGGCACCACCCACATACACCTGAGTTGGTGGGTTCAAATCCAGCCTGGGCCGCCAAACAACAATGACAGCTACAATCAAAAAAATATAGCCAAGCGTTGTGGTGGGCACCTGTAGTCCCAGCTACTTGGGAGGTACAGCCTTGGGAGAAGAATGGCTTGAGCCCAGGAGTTGGAGGTTGCTGTGAGCTGTGATGCCACGGCAGTCTACCCAGGGTGACAGCTTGAGGCTCTGTCTCAAAAAAAAAAAGAAAAAAAGAAAATGGAACAGATAATTGGGACTTCAGGGAGCCTTTCCCACTGCCTCCTGCCACCAAAAGTCCATTTGCTGGTAGTTTATATAGGCCTTATTGGTCATATTTTATTACCTATTGTGTTAACGTTAAATTCCCATTATACTCAGGAAGACACAGAATGCAAAGATATTTAGAAAAAAAGAAATTGGCTTAAGTCAGGGCAATAGACTTTTTGTAAGGATCCATGAATTAGTAAATATTATTAGCTATTATCAAATATTACTGGATAAAATAACTTCATTTTTGTGTATTACTAATTTTCATATGGATATACTTCTGATTCATAAAATACAGTTTCGTGTAACTTAATTGTTGCATTTTTTAGCATCAGTGGGTAGTTGTATAAGTTTAATTGTTGGCTGCAAGGAGAGATTATAGTTTGGGGTATCTATGAAAATTTCTAATTTTAGAAAAGGAAACCTCTTGCTAAAAAATGTTAGGAATCATTTTTATCAGGTTTTATTGTAAAGATTTGCGTGTGTTCAGTCTTTGCTTGTTTCACAAGCTTTCACTTTTTGAATAAATTCTTTCACTTCTAATTTTTATTTTGTTACAGTGTTTCTGGTTTTTTTTTTTTTTTTTCTTGTAGAGAACTTTCCTTGGTTTTGGAGCAGAGTGGGTATAAAAACAAAATCTAATAATGGCTTCCCCTTTTCTACAGCCAGCTACTGGCTACCCAAGGCAATGACTTTCATATCTAGGAATTGCAAACGGCCTCTTATTCAGGTGTAAAGGGGGCGATTGCAAATTGCACTGGCTGTGAACTTTGGATGTTTAATTATTCTTTGAACCTATATTCAATTTTGCCCTTTTCTTCCTTGAAATGGCTTGAAATTGACTTGTCAGTTTTCAGCTGGTTTCTACTTTCCTGGAAATTCTGGTTTTCTTTAAAAACCCTTCAGAGTCTCTTCCATACTCACGGAGCCCCAGACTTTTGCAGCACCTTCTGCTCACCCCTTTGTTGATCATTTCCTCTGGATATATTTGGTTTCTCTATCTCATTTCCTCATTTTTGTTCCCTGGATATTCAACATTGTTGTCATATGTGATCAATTCTTAGAATCCTAAGCGGTACTATTTGCTTGTCTTCTCTTATGGCAGGAGATACTGTTTTCCCCTAGGGAGGTTTAGTTTTCTTTTACATTTATTTTTAGCCTGCTCTGGGGCTATTAAATCCAGACTTCCTCCTGTTAATCTTGAGTTTCTGTGGATTATCTCGTCATCATAGCTAAACATAACTGCCAAATGTAAAATCTTCATCTTGGCTTGGGTCAATCCCCCTGATCTTTTATGAGCCGCTCTGAGACCTTTGAAGTCCTAGGCCCTCTCCCTGCAGTTGGCTGCTGGCAGAGCGGCAGGCTGCCCGAGATGGCAGGGGGATGGGCAGGCAGCATTGCCAAATAGCTGTGGCATTGTAAACACTGTGGAGTACCTTGGCAAACACTACTCATTAACCTTGTTTGGCTCTGAGAGCCATGAGGTAAGCCTGTTGAAGTAAGTTCAAGATTGTGAAACCTTAGATAGCTATCAAACACTTCTTAAAAGTAAGATAGTCTTTCTCAGCAGAGCAGGAGAAATTTTCATAAGGAGAATAATTATTATTCTATTCAGACTCTTCCACTATCCTTTGGATTGAAGGGTTTGTCATTTGCAATGATTCACCAAAATCAGTGGTAATAGGCCTAAGCTAAATGTAACCTAAACAGTGAACAAAGCCAGAATTGTGTAGAACTTCCAGTCATAACCATGGGAGAATGTATAGAAGATACAAGAATAAGAACAGAAATCACATTGAAGGAAAGAAACATACCTGGTAGTAAATGTCTATAACTCCCTCTAGATCGGTTAGTGTAAGCGATAACTTAGCTGCTAATCAATAGTACAAAAGTCCAAAGAAAGGCAGCCTGGGTTTGATCAGGAAGTCCACACTCCGTAGATGGTTCATACAAGAGCTTCTGTTTTTTTTTTTTTGTAGAGACAAAGTCTCATTTTATTGCCCTCAGTAGAGTGCTGTCGAATCACAGCTCACAGCCACCTCTAATTCCTGGGCTTAGGCGATTCACTTACCTCAGCCTCCCAAGTAGCTGGGACTACAGGCACCCACCACAACACCCAGCTATTTTTTTGTTCCAGTTTGGCCGGTTCAGAGTCTGAACCTGCCACCCTCAGTATATGGGGCCAACGCCCTAGCCACTGAGCCACAGGTGCTGCCCAGAGCTTCTGTTTTTATGTCTCATTTAGCAACCAATATGGGGATTAGCATAATGACTGGAAATTTACTTTCATTCCTGGAATTGGTGGTTTATAAATTAGCATAAGTTTGCTGCTTGGTGAAATTAAGCTTTCAGGAAAAATGATTTTGTTACAAACATTTTAGAGATAGTCTACACGTCTATATGCCCCATAGAATAACAACCGGCAAGACCTATACCCTTTATCCTCAAAATACTGCCCAGGGCTTGATCCCTAAATGGTCTTACGGCTACACATTAAAGGTTTCCGTTGTCTGGAGGTGATTAAACAGGGTACTACGTCCTATTTCTCGAAGGCTGTCATAACAAGTTTTAGTTAATTTTTCATGCAGGTGGAGATCTGATCACTTAAAAGAGCATTGTACACTTAATACAATACATTTAATAAAATGTACTTAATAGGGTATAACAGTGAAACTACAACACAGGTTTTTTTTTTTTTTTGTCTGCTTGTTAATGAATATTTAAATAATAATTGTAAAGGTGAGAGAATTTCATTATGACCTGGTGGATCAATTTTGCTGAAAACTTCCAAAGAAACCCAAGAAAATATAAGAATAAAGTATGTAGTATGGCTATTCTTATTGTTTAAAATGTCTGTTATTCTGAAGAACTAAAATACATAGTTTTCTTCTAAATAATTTTTACTTCGATTGTTAAAAGTGAACGTGACTTTAAAGTGAGTTGCTCTCGTGTATTTCTAATTTACTGAATGCTTGGTTCGTTCTTTGACTTCCCAACTTGTTTTTTACTATTTAATTTTCTGGCTTGTTTAAACAGAATATTAACATTTTAGATTTTTTTTGTTTGTTTGTTTTTTTGAGAAAGAGTTTTACTTTGTCACCTTTGGTAGAGTGCCCTGCTGTCATCGCTCACAACAACCTCAAACTCTTGGGCTCAAGTGATCCTCTTGGCTCAGCTTTCCAATTAGCTGAGTCTACAGGTATCCACCACAATGCCTGGCTAATTTATATAGAGACAGGGTCTTGCTCTTCTTCAGGCCAGTCTCAAACTCCTGCAGCTCAAGCAATCCACCTGCCTCAGCCTCCCAGAGTGCTAGGATTATAGGCGTGAGCCACAGTGCCCTGCCAAACTTTTAGATTCTCAAATCTAGCAATCAGTCTAGCCTTCTGAGTTTAAGCTTCTTTTTAGTCCCATAAATGGCAAATTTGCTTATTTAAGTTTTTAATTTTTGTGATTAATATTACTGGGGTTTTTTTTTTGCCTTTAGCATTATTTTAGAATCATTTCAAAATTATTTATCAAATAAATCTTTCTCTTCCTCATTCATTTGGAATGCCTTATTACATAATTCTTATATATTTGACAGTACTATGTTCTTTGTCTTACTAGAACTTTAGTAATGTTATTACTTTAGCATGTTATTATCTGATAGGACTAAACTCCTTTTTCCTATCTTCTTTTTTTTTTATACTCTTTTCATTTATCTTTTCATATTAAATCTAGAAATTTTTGTCTAGTTTCAAAAGAAGCTGCTCAAAATTTTGATATCATAGCTTTATATTTATAAATTAATTTTAAAAGACTTTATGTTTTAATAATTTCCTCATCCATGAACAAGAAATATTTCATCATGTCTTCAAGTTTTTTATATGAATAACTCAGAATATTTTTGGTTTGTGTACATTTGTTTAAAAAGGCTATTTTAATATGTTCTTGTCTGCTACTATTTTTCTTCTTATTTTTTAACTATTACTGATATATTAAGGAGTGATGGCTTTTTCTATTTTACTTGGTATCTGATTTACTGAAATTTCTTATGAAGTCTAATAACTTTTCAATTGATTATGTTGAATTTTCTAGGGAGAGCAGAAAACTTCTTTTCACTTTATATTTTATGTATTAGCTGAAGAAACTCCTAGTAAAATCTAAATATTACTGGAGATTGCATTGGGAGCATCCTTTGAATATTCCAGGTTTGAACATATGTATGGCCTAGTAGTTTCTCTATTAAACAAGAAAATGGCTATTTATTTTAAACAGATTGTTATTTTTGCATATAAATGAGATATTTTTACATCCCAGGTTTTAAAAAAAAATTTAAAACTAGAAAGGGGCTGACTCTGATTAATATAATTTTTAGCAGCTGTTGAGATAAATGTTTTGTGTGTTTGTTTTGGGTCTCTTGATATATTAGTTCACATGAAAAGATTCCCAAATATTAAACTCCATTTTTTAAAGGGAGTGTTTTCAAAGTTAAATCTGTGAACCCCAGCATACATAACACTTTAATAAATCTTTTTTGTAGAGATCATAATATTATCATTACAAAATCATTACTGAAATTTCTTTTTGCTTTCATTAAATAGCTTCTCGATCATATTATAAATCTAGAAAATAAAGGTTTAAAATTTTTAATATTAAGACAGAGTTTTCCTCACCCTTTATCTGTTGCCTTGGGCTCAGAAGTGAATATTTAGGTTGGAAAGGGTCTTCTCTTTTCAATTATATTTGGCGATTTTACTGTTTCACAAAATGACTCGCTAATGTTTTTCTTTCACATAGCTTATTCCTTCTCATGCTGGTTTCAGGAAATTATCCGCGGCCAACACTGTTTTGTTATTTTTGTTAGCATGTGACTCAACTCACATCCTTCTGTCTTCCTTCTTTCATTTAGTTTTAAACAAACTTAAAAGAGTAGGCCAACAGATTGAGGCTATGTAGCAATGATAAAATAATAAAAAATGTATAAACATTGAGATTGAAAGAATTATTATTTAACCAATAATTTTGTATTTTGTGCAACTGAATTCTATGTAACCAAGATGGTTTGTGAACTATCAGAGACTTAAAGAACGTTATCTTTTAAAATTGAAATTTGTAGGCTGTGGTTGATAATACACCATTCTGAGGAAGCCCATGTGAGTCAAATATTTTCCTTGGAGCTCAGTGTTTGTGTCCCTTGGTTAGCATTCTATGCAAATTCAGGACAAGTGAACAAAATGAAAGAGAGGCAACATATGCTTTAGTGAATCTTTTCACTAGATAGTATAACTGGGATAACCTAAAGATAAACATATCTACAGAGTACAAAATACTTCTTAACACCAACATATGTACAATTTAGACTTGAGGTAATGATATATAGTAGTATTTGGCATTGAACATAATTCTGATTAAATCCACTAAACTCTAGGCTATTAAATAGGAGAATCTGAAAAATTACTAAAACTGAGAAGTCAACCATATGAGAATAGAAGTTCAACATTCTTTCTTACCTTTTTTTTGTTTGTTTGTTTACTAAATCTTATATCTGAAAACAACAACTTCAGGGGTGCTAATGAAAGCACATATAATGAGATAAGATGGAGTCTATCAGGCTCAAGCAGACATAACACAGCTGGTCTGGCCTGTTTAGGTCCTGCCTGACCTTCACCCACTGTCTCCCATTCTCACTGTTTTGTAAATTTAGCTCCCACCCTGAGGAGTTTCTTGAGTACCTTATGGATTGATTTAGGAGATTAACTTTTGAACTGAAATGTTGTTTTGAGTCATGAATTATACTGATTATTGTTTACTATGGGTCATGGGTTCTGCTGATTATTGTTTAAGATAAAGGTTAACATGGTCTTTACTTTGAATTTAAATATATAAAACTATAATTTTGGAAATGAAAGAACAGTCTTAGAAAGGCCACTCTCATAGTTCTTCAGAATCTGGCCTTCTGATAAATAAAGTGTGGTGGATCTATCCCCTGTTTCTGTGTATTGGCTGACAGTGACAGGCAGCTGGACCTTCTTCGTCTGGTAACACTGTGCCATCCAATGGAAAAAGTAAGAGAGGAAGAGGTGGTCTTGAATCCCTTCTGCCATTTACTTGTGTAGTTGAACAAATTAATCTCATTAACCTTTAGTTTTCTTCTTTATAGAGATAATAGGCTTGGTGCTTATAGCACAGTGGTTATGGTGCCAGTCATATACATGGAGGCTAGTGGATTTGAACCCATCATGAGCCATCTAAACAATGACTATTGCAACAGAAAAAATATCCAGGCATTGTGGTAAGCCCTGTAGTCCCAGCTACTTGGGAGGCTGAGGCAAGAGAGTTGCTTGAACCCAAGAGTTTGAGGTTGCTCTGAGCTATGATGCCACTGCTTTCTACCAAGGGCAACATAGACTCTGTCTCAAAAACAAAAATAGAGATAGTAACCATCTTGTAGAATTATCTTATTTCATGAGTCTCTGTGTATATGTGTGTATGTATGTATATACACACATATCATATATATAAATTATACATAGTATATTCTCTAGTTCTGTGATGTGTATTCTCTAGGTCTTTCCTACTCAAAGAAATTCCAGACTATTAGCATGGGCATCACTTGTGACTTTGTTAGAGATAATCTCAGCTTCACCTAGACTTACTGAATTTGAATTTGCATTTTAACATGATGTCCAGGGAGATTACTTTGCATATTAAGTCTAAGAAGCACTGCCCATCTAGTACAGTGCCTTGCACAAGGTGATGTTCAGTTAACATTGCTGGCAGAAAGGCAACTGAAGACCCCATTCTTGGCAAAGGAAAACACCCCCAGAAAAAGAGGAAAACTAAAAAGTAAGCTTAATAAGTTGGAACAAAGAAAAGTCAGCTAGTTTACATTTAAGCTAGCCATTGCTGGCAAGCTTCCTGCCTTTTCTGAAATTCTAGCCTGTTGGGAATACAGCTTACAAACACCCTGCTAGGTCTGTAAGCACTCTGAGGAGAGTAATGGCCATAGAAAAGATTATGGCAAGTCCTAGAAAAGATACATTTTCTAGGATATTTCCTACCCGTTAAACAGGCAAAGTAGATATCCATTGTGGAGATTTGCATTTGCCTGGGGCAGAGACCAAGGGAGTAGCTGGAGCCCTGAGATATGGGCAGAAGAGCTTATACCCTTGTAGCAGAGGAAAATCCTCTGTGGTGGTGATGGGAGGAAAATGCCTCACTTCCACCCATCCCTCAGAGGAGATTAACACCTCCCTAGAAATCTATGTATGTGACCTCAAGCAGGAGTCTCTCCCAATACATGGCTCAGATTTCAAAGCTTAAGGCTAGTAATAATAACAATAGGAACTGATATAATCAATCCAAGAAACTGCTGATGTCTTTGTTCCCTCCCTCATCTTACCCTCTGGGCAAACAGACTTCAATAAAATCAGAGTGGAGCAAACATTCTGGGCCATTTGCTGAATCCCACAATAGGCAATGGACCCCTGAGCTCCCACTTTTAATTAATTCTACTCTATGTCTCTTGTCTTTCTTTCTTTTCTTTCTTTTTTTTTTTTTAGAGACAGAGTCTCACTTTGTCACCCTTGGTAGAGTGCTGTGGAGTCACAGTTCACAGCAATCTCCAGCTCTTGGGCTTAGGTGATTCTCTTGCCTCAGCCTCCTGAGTAGCTGGGACTACAGGCACCCACCACAATGCCTGGCTATTTTTTTGTTGCAGTTTGGCAGGGGCCAGGTTCGAACCTGCCACCCTCAGTACATGGGGCTGGTGCGCTACTCACTGAGCCACAGGTGCCACCAGTCTCTTTTCTTTCTTTCCTGTGGCTCCTAACTTTATATTTCTTCAGTCAATTGCTGCCAGGTTCAGTGGACTCTGCTGTCAGGGTGAACCCAACAAACAGTTTCCTTTGTTTCAAATTAAAGGAATTTTCACTAATGAACTTGTCTCCTTTGATATTAAAAATGAATAACAGAAAAAACTGACAATAATTTCTATAACCACAAAATATGGGATTGGTATATTCTTTTATTTGAGCTTATTGCTGGTAATCTTTCCAAACAATATATATTTGAAATTTCTTCTTTTACATTATTTGTACCTATTCTTGAAATAGAATGTTAAAATTGATTTTTGATCAAGGCACTGAGACAAAATAGACATACATTTCAAACAACAGATCCTAAGTGCAGAATTCACCAGCTAGGGGATAGAAGACTGAGTCAGAGTGGGGAGTGGAAGAGAATGGATTTGAAGCAGAAAATATCTTTGGGAAAAGCTGGGCTGTGAGCCATCCCCTTTGGAGGCTGGGAGTCTGCTCCCTTCTATTAAACCTGGTGAGAAAGCAGCTCCCCAGGGTACTTGGGGAGTTGATACTGTAAGATTCTTACACTGAGGCTCTCTGTGGTCTGGCTCACCCCAGGTGTATTTAAAGGGCAAAAACTGCTAGATGTGGAGCCAGGAGAAGATACAATGTTGGGATTTGCCTGAGCTATTATAGTTTGCTGGGGCACGGGATATTCAAGTGGTTGTCATGTACTCGGTGTTGTGCTCCAAAACTTAAAAAAAAGAAAAAAAATCCACAAAAGGAATCCTCTTCCCACCCCCGGTTTGTGGTATTTGTTGATTTCTGTGGTATAAATATGGCTCTGTATGTGTGTGTGAGAGAGAAAGAGAGCTCAGAAGAGGAGAAATGTAAATGTCTTAATTAAGCCTGACAGACTTGACCCTTCAATATGAAACACATTACAGGGGAAAGGAAGAATGTTTGAAAATCTCTTTTCATGTTGTATTCTTAAAAATGACATTTTCCAGTCGAAATCTCTACTAAATATATAATTTAGAAATTGATACTTTTTATAGTTCATTCTATTGAAATTTAGTATATCCTCCAAATAAGAAAGTTTTAGGTCAATCATCACAGAAAATAAACTCTATGGTAAAAAGTCAGCTTATGAAAATACTGTGCTCTAAACATCTTTAACAATATTTGGTTTTGGAGATTTAGTATTTTATTAAATTTTATGTTTAATATTATATTACAAAATGGGGAATTTCCGAAAGTTATTATATGATAAGTCAAGTTGCTTTCACATTAGTACCAAGGTCTGTGCTTAGCCTTCCATATATAGCAGGTGCTTAACCATATTGGGTAATATTCTCTTCCCTATTCTATAATAAGAGACTGGGAATGTAATAAAATAAAAGTTGGTATTGGCTGGCACCCAGATCCAAAGAAGAGGGTGGAAAATAAGTATACCTGTGAGTGACCAGAAGAGAATTTGTTGCTTCTTCAGACGAAAGGGAAATGAAAAAACATCTAGAATAAATATGGAGAGAGAAATCAATAAGATGAAGAGAGCTGGGATTACATAAAGTTGAAAGGACAGTGACAGTCCTGCTGATAATGTAACTACAGAGAATTTGAAGAGAGATTATGCCTATTATTTAATTTCAAGTTGGTTTTTGTGGCTGGAACATAAATCCTTTTCTGTTGTCCATTCCAGAAATCATTTTGCAAAGTCTACTATGCAAGTTCTTACTGTGTTTCCATATTTATTTGTTTTGTAAAAATCAAAGAAGAAACATTTTAAATTTGCGTTGAAAGAGAAGAGCAATGGCAAGAATGAAAGCAGAATTCTACTGCAGATCAAGAAGCCACAGTGGTGAGAATCTTTATCCTCTGACTTCATGCTTTATGATTTGTGAGGATTTTACAATTTCAAAATCCACAAACTTGGAGGTGAAGTGGTAAGTCCAATGAGTGGATGTTGTATAAGAGACATTCAGGTTACAGAAAAATCTCCTCTATTATTGCCTATGTTTATATTTTGGTTTGAGTTTGGACAGTTCTTCCTTTTGAAGAAGGTATCTAACAGACTTCTTATGAATTCCATGCATACGTTATAGCTGTTCTTTTTTCTTAAATATTCTTCAAGTCAAAGCATTAGGAATTTGGAAACAGTTTTCCTGGGAAAAGCTAAGTCCAGATAACATCCTGATTCATCAACTTGAATGGGAAAATTTTGAAGCAGCCATTTAATAGCAATGAATAATTATAATCAGCTGTCCATATTAGCAAGCATGGCAAAGTGCCTGACATCTGGATCCGTACTGTACAACATCAAGATCTTCACACACAAAATTAGAAATTGAAGAGCCAGAAATTATCGTGCATATCCACCATTATTGGGCATATGCACCAAGACTAAATTATCTTAATGTATAAAAACATTCACTATGAAGAAAAAATAAAAGGCAAGCTTTTCTTTGGGGAAGCTTCTTGATATTTTAAAGCTAAAAATGAATGTTCTGTGTTAAGTCTACTTTTCTACCTTCCTCTCAGTATTTTTTTTTTCAAAATTCTGTATCTTCACTTTGACATAGTCAATGTCTTCCAGTGTCTTCCAGTGGAAGTCAGAAGAAATAAGTTAATTGGAAATAAGGGATGGATAATTGAGCCTCTGAGGTGTTTATGACTATGCTTGCAGAATAATAATAGATTGAATATTTATATATGCTAAGGAAAAAATTCTCAAACTACAAGATTTTAAAAGATGCTAAACTCCACTCTGCATAGAAGAGAAAAATAATGCACAAAAGTGAAACAGAACAGTAAGTTAGTTACTTTGAAATCTGGGATGGTATTACCCTTGAACTGTTCTAATATGGTTGTCAGGAAATCAAACTTGAATCAAAGATTCCGCATGTTGCATAGGTGTTGAGTAAGCTGAAAATTAACTTGTGCCAATCAATTTTTTCTTATTCTGTTTCATTGTAGTTTATATATATTGTAATCAGTGTTGTTTTTTTTTTTTTTGAGACAGAGTTTCACTTTATCACCCTCAGTAGAGTGCTTAGTATCACAGCTCACAGCAACCTCCAACTCCCGGGCTTAGGTGATTCTCTTGCCTCAGCCTCCTGAGTAGCCAGGACTACAGGTGCCTGCCACAATGCCTGGCAGACATTGCAAATTTTTAATGACAGTCGGTTAAGTTTTTTATATTTTTAGACTCTACTTTTTTATATTTCAATATTCCTTTCTCTGTAATTAATACATGAAATTAATATCAGTAAGGACAGAGAAAAAATGATTAGGCCAACTAGGCTTAATTAGCATTTATAGAGCATTCCACCAAACAAGAGCAAAAGATATAAACTATCTTTTTTGACATATACTATTTTTAAGACTTAATTTTTTAGACCAGTTTTAGGTTCACAGCAAAATTGGGAGAAAGAGGCAGAGATAGTCCATATGCTTCCTTCCCCTACACATGCATAGCCTCCCCATTCTCAACATCTTCCACCACTGTGGTACGTTGCTACAGTTGTTAAACTTACACCGACACATCACTATTACCCAGAGTCAGTAGTTTACATTAGAGTTCACTTTTAGTGTACATTAGATGGGGCCTGGGCAAATGTATAGTGACACGTATCTATAATCATAGCATTATGCCGAGTATTTTCACTGCCCTAAAAATCCTCTGTGCTCTGCCTATTCATCCCTCCCTCTGCGTCCAATTTCTGGTAACCTGATCTTTTTACTACCTCCATAGTTTTGCTTTTTACTTAATGTCATATCTACGGAGTCCTATAGTATGTGTAGCCTTTTCAGTTTGGTTTCTTTCATTTGGTAAGATGCAATATACTTACGTTTCCTCTGTGCCTTTTCATGGCTTGACAGCTCATTTATTTTCAGCTCTGAATAATATGCCCTTGTCTGGATGTACCACAGTTTATCTTTTCATTTCCTGAAAGACATTTTGGTTGCTTCCAAGTTTTGGCGATTATGAATAAAGTTGCTGTAAACCTCTGTGTGTAGGTTTTTGTGTAGGCATAAGCTGTCACTCGTAGGGTAAATACCAAGGACTGTAGCTGCTGGGTCATATGGTAAGAGTACACTTAGTTCCCTTAGAAACTGCCAAGCTCTCTTCCAGAGTGATTGTACCATTTTTCATTCCCACCGGCAGTGAATGAGAGTTCTTGTTGCTTCACCTGCTCACCACAATTTGAGGTTGTCAGTGTTCTGGATCTGGGTCATTCTAATAGGTTTATAGTAGTTAGTATTTCATTCTTTTCTGTTTCCCTGATGATGTGGGACATCTTTTTGAGAAGGGACGCTATGATAGGGGCTTCAAAAATAGGTGGGAGGAGAGCCTGGCCTGTGGAACAAGAAAGTCTAAAGGAGCCATAAGAATGGTACGAGGTAACCTGTGGCCAACAGAGACAGTAATCAATGACCAGTTGAAAAGGGCAGTGATGTCTAGAGGCACAGAGGGGCCAGTGAAGGACTTGCAGCCAATTTCCAAGGGAGCGTATTTAAACCCCGGCAGAACTTTGTGTCTTCATCTCTCTCACCTCTTCTCCATCATGAGAGGGACCCACTTCCAACTCTCTTTGGAAGTACTCTAAACTTTCTCTTTTTTTCTTAAATAAAAGTTTTCCTTGTTACACTGAAACTTATGCAGGTTACTTGTGCTTACTATTCACACTGACTGGGCTGCTGAAGTTTTATTTTCTGTTCCATTCATTTTTGCTTTCAGTTATCACTGTGCCTTGGTTAAACTTTCCCAGCTCAGCTAAGTTATTGAACCAGGTCACCTGGGTTAGGGGGAACTGGGACCCCTAAACCCCAACACTTTGCATATACTTATTTGCCATCTGAATATCTTCTTTGAGATGTCTTCAAAGATCTTTCTTTGGTCCTTCTTTTAATTGGGTTGCTTTCTTATTGTTATGTTTTAAAGTAATGAGGTTAGCTACATGTGAGGACCAGTGGCAATTTAGCAGAACTGATATTTAAAAACAGAAATAATAGAATCAAGTTTATTTGCAGGTATGGTCTCTAGACACTAATTCTCATTCTTTATTTGAGTATCTAGTTTTGTCTACACATATATGTCTTCCATGTACATACCACAATTAAATAAGCTTTATCTGTATATAAAATTTCAATAGCTTGCCTTCAATTCTTGTGTAGATTGTTGGCTGCATAGATTAATTAGCCAACAAAAACTTTTTCTAGAAGAGATGATGCATATATTTTGGGGTTTTAATGAAATTTAGTCTATGTAAGATGTCAAATCACAGAACTGGTGTAAATTCACATTTATATTTTAAAGAGCAATACAGGGGAAATATTATTTCTTTGAAGATAGAATTACTTTCTGATACTTAAGCTATCACTTTCCCATTTTTGAAAATGTAGACCAAGCATTAATTTTGCAAAATCAACATAATAGTATTTCATTTGACTAAATAGCATTTGTGCTTAATCACTTGGCCAATGCCAGATCTTGAAGTTAATAATTTATTTAAAACACACAACTTGGGAAAACACAGCATGGTGTTATCTTCATAACCGAAAAATGTCTCAACTTCTTGGTTGCATTGATATTTGCTTATTTCCACCACTACTCAAATACATTGTAAAAGACTAAAATCCTAACATCTGTAGACATTCCTTGTATCTATTTCTGAAAGTAATCACTGCAAATTCATTATTTACATTTATTGTGGAATCTTACTCTTCTAGAATTAATATATTATAAGTCTACCAAGCTACCTTAGAGTACTTGAGGATAATATTTGAAGGGATAAAGAACTTCAAATGAGAGATAGTGGTTAGAAATTGGTTGAGAATTGAGATGAAAGATTTTAGAACCTATCAATAAAAAGAGGTTGTATCTTGTAATAACTTCTATTGTAATAACTTCTATTTCATTGTGGAATATCCACATATCTGTGAAAATATAAATCAGGTTTCAAAGCAAAGGTATGAGAGCATGCTAGCAGATTATAAATATTTGAAGGGTATAAATGTCATGAAAAAACAGACCTTCGTGCAGAATGTGAAAAAAATGGTGTAACTTGAAGCAGAGTTATAAATTTAAGACAAACAAAAATATAGTTCAGGTATATAGAAGAGAAATTATCTTACAAGTAATCTTTTCTATTATCTTGACTTAAAGTTCAATACAATAGAGAATATAGTGTTGTTCTTTGTCTATATCCCTAAGGTCTCCTCTTGCTCTTTAAATTTTAAAGAGCTCTGGCCCATTTAGAGGTAGAACAGCTAAGTGAAGTAGACATTTGAGTCTCACAAAGCTAAACTATAGCAGATTAATTGGGCATCAAACCATAAAATATTTCACATGAATAGAAAAAGCTTTTTGGAGACACAGTTCTGGTGCCAATGTTAATGAGACACTAGCATGTTGACATAAGAGGAGAGTGGTCATTTAAAATGCTTTATAACTAGATAAAAGTCTGTTCTGTTATGTATAACAGCAAATAAATTAGACATTGTTTTCACACTTTTGACAGAAATACCTGTCAGCACGTGCCTTTATTAAAAAGATTTTTTATATCTTCATTTTTTCCCCAGAGTTGCCATAATTGGTTTATGTGCCCTTGTTTTCAATATCCTAGTGCACCCTTATCCCTCTAAGATTGCCTTTCGCTTTATCTGAAAAAAATCATGGAGCATGTGAATGAGCAACTGAAATAAAACGATGATGGGACCTTGTATGTGTCTACCTACAAGGGCTTTTCTTTTTACCATAATATGACATGCTGGAAATCATGGCAATAGTCAGTGTTAGCTACAACCTGCATAAAATATTCTAACCTGAGAAGTTAGAACAAAAGGGAAGCCACCGTCGTTCATTGTCCAGTCAGTATACCTTGATTCTCTAACTATATTGCACTTCTTTTATTTTTCTGCAAGACTGAATTGAAAATGAATGTGAGATGAAGAAAAGATTCTTTGGCTGGCTTTAGGCCAATGTGCATGTCCTTAAGTCATTAAATAGGTGGCTTTAGGCTTTATTTTTTCCATATTTTTCCTATGATTTCTTACAAAATCGTATGTTTTTCAGTGTGTGTAAGATACCACTACATGGCAATTTTGTTGGTGCATAGGGTCTGAAGACGTCAGAGCGATTAGGAACAGTTTGAACAATTTACTATTTCAGTGACAAGTAACTGTAGAAGCCCCCTCGATAGCTTGAGAGATAATATTAACTTATTAAATGCCTATGGATAAATCTTGTAACTGGTTGTAACGGGAGGGTATAGACTCAGTTTATAGGGGTGTGCATACTACTGACATGACAAATGTGGTCTGCCAGATTGATAATAAAGTTCTAAGAGAGCTACTGTTGTGGCTGAGTTTACACATCGTCTGTGGCGGTTTTCGTGCTACGATGGTTGATGGTCAAGTTGAGTGGTTGCAACAGAGACTGCATAGCCTGAGAAGCCTAAAAGACTGATTATGAGGCCTTTTACAGGAATAGTTTGCCAACATCTGTTTTAAAACAATATTGGTGTATTAATTAAGTTATAAGCTAACAAGAAAAGCGGACTTTTGTTCTAAGGATGTAAGAATTTTTGAAACCTGTCAATATAGCGCATGGCAATGAACAAATTAAAGGATAAACATCCACATGTCCATAGAGTAGATGCTTGTGGAAGTAATTGCTGGTTGTGTTTTAGTATCTGTTCTCCATATTTTTAAAGGTAAGGAAAATTCCAGTTTTAGCTAGGCACGTGGTTTCCAGAATAAATGCTCCTCAGCCTCTCGTGCATTTAGGCGTGGACATATGACCAAGTACTGACCAATAAAACACAAGCAAAAGGAGTGCATGCATCTTTTAGCAAGATTTGTCTAGGAAGGAGACTTGTTCTTTATTTTTCCCATTTCTTCTTCCTGCTGTCTGGAATTAACACATGATGATTCGTCCTAAAGCAGACATGGGACCCAAGCAGCTTATTGAGGTGGCAGAACAACAGGAGGGAAGGAGCTGAGGCCACTCATTGTGGATCCGTCTTACCAGCCCTTGACCTAACACATTTGTACAATACAAAAAGATAACCTTCTATATAGATTTCATGCCACTGCTATTTTTGGTTATCTGCTGTTCACAGCTGAACTTGACCACATGTAATACAATGCAGAAAAAGGACTATGGGACTATGATTCAGGAACTGTTAAGAAAAAAAAAATTCTCAAAGAATAAAAATAATTTGCTTGAATGAAATGAAGACCATTTACCAGAAACCAACAGCTAATATCTTGCTACAGAGTGAAATATTTAAAAGCATTTTAATGAAAAATTAGAGACTAGATAGGTTGATGACTACATTGCCACTGTATTTTAAAGATCTTAGCAAATGTAATAATACAAGAAAATGTAATAAAAAATTGAGAAATAAGGTATAGAGCTTATTTTTGCTGTGGATGGTATACACACATAGAGGATGCCTAATAATGTATACAGATTTTAAGAAAGGAGAATATACTAATATTGTAATAATCAAATCATATTTGACTTCTGCAATTAAAGATACATGATACCATACACAAGATGAAAAGCATTATATATTGTCACAATTTTAATAGTTTTTTCCTTTCTTAAAATTTGTATGCATTTTTTAGCATCCTCTGTATATACACACACACATAGGGTGTCCCAAAAGTCAACCCTAAAGTCACCATACATAGGAAAAATGGGAAATTGTAACTAAATGTACCTTTATTTATAAAGTATTCATCATACATTTTTACAAAATATTCTCTACCTGTTAGCCACCTCTTTGTAAAATTTTGTAATGAATATTTTGTTAATAAAGGTACTTCTGGCTATCATTTACCATTTCCCCTATGTATGGTGACTTTAAGGTTGACTTTGGGGCACAATAGAAAAAGAAAGACACTGGATCAATAAGTGTATTTAATAATGATGGAGACAGGGCAAATATAACCCAAATCTACCAGTTTCCTTTGTGATAGCAATACAAATGTAGAAATGGAAAAATATTTCGTTTCCAATAGTGATAAAAACTGTAAAAACATTTAGAAATTAATTTGACTAGAAAAATTCAGAGTCATTTGTATAGAATCTTATTAAAGATCAGAAAAAAGTTAATGGGAAGGTACACTATATTGTTGGAAGGGAATAGTTTCTGTATCATAAACATGACAGTGTTCTATTTTTATAAATCTAAATGCAATTCCTATTAGAATTCCAACAAAGTTTTTAGTAATGAACTGCATAAGTTGATTTTTTTTTAATGTTGTGGAAAAACAATTATCCAAGTAATGGCCAATAATATATTTTAGAAAAAAATTAAGAGGGCGTTGCCTTACCACCTATTAGAATACAGAAGAGGAGCACCTATGAAATCAATATGGTTTTGGCATAAACATAGAAAATTGCATCAGTGGAACAGAATAAAGAATGGAGAAGTTATTTCTATTATATGTAATAGTATATTTTAATTTAGTGGGAAATGTGTGTTTTATTAAGTTATAATACATACAGATATAATTTCTACCATTCCATCCCACAAGGGGCTCAAGCTCATTTTTGTGAACCATTATCAAGCTATCTCCACAATCCTGAAGCGGCTAACTCTTGGCTTTTTCTCTCAGGCTTAAGGTTTACATGCTCCCATAGACTTGTCTGCCCTCAGAGGAACAGAGGAGGCAAGTGGTCCTCACAGAGTTCATTTGGGTAGGTATGCTAGGATCCTAGGACTTCACCTAGATTGGGTGAATAGGCACATGGACTCAGAGAGGCCATGACCCTTTGGTCCTTCAGACTGCTTATCTCATTAGGAGGCACATGACCAGAGGAAGATCAGAACAGTGGCTTCTAAAGAGTGTGAACTAGAGCAGGACACCTCTTGCCTGGCTGTCAGAGTAGCAGTATCAACATAATCTTTTTCTCTCTGCCAGTACAATTGCAAACATGTCTCCATCAGTCAGAATGTAAGAGTAAAGATAACGTGGAGCAGAAATGCAGCAAACCTAAAAAGGAAATCTAATCAACAAATGTTATTTACATTTTAAGAGGTCATTTGCTACAGCAGCATAATCTAGCTTTGCCTTACTGATATGTGTGTATGTCTATGGAAGTTTATCAACTAGATGATTAACATAGTATAGTAGTCAGATGTGTGCAGAGGTGAAGAAAATGGAAAGAAATGGAAGGGTAAGGAAAGAAAAAATAGGGAAAAGTAGACAATAGTATATAAGAGAATGACATTTATCTAAAATGATCTGCATGAGGAGGGCACATAAGAAGGTAGGCACTAAAATGTTGGTGGTGCAGGGCTGTGAGATATCAGGTGAGTTTTTACTTAGAACTTTCTGCCACTTGAATTTTCTAAATGTCCATCTTATTTAACTAGCAAGAGAAAATTAACAAAGTCATTTTCATTATAGAGGGAAGAAGAGTTTCTCTCTTGGAGTTAAACTTACTTTCTTGTGATCTCAACAATTGTGACCTCCTTTCTTCTGGTAAACAGATTTGTTCCCAGAATTTACCCAGAACTCAACCATTTTATAAGACAGAACACATAAAGCTCTCCCAGTTTCATTAAATGGATTGGTTAATTCAAAAGGGAAGGAGATTACTGTAACTCAGCTCTCCATGAGTGCCAACTGTAAGGGTCCTTAGTCACTTGCTGAGACTGTATCTAGGGTGAAGGGTTCATAACAGTGGTCAGATCCTTCTTTCAGACTGATTTCACAATCAAATGATTTATTTAGGGAGGGAATTTAGGAACCAGTTGTTGAGATCTGGAAAAGATGTATTTGCTTTTTTTTTTTTTTTTTTTTTGCAGTTTTTGGCCAGGGCTGGGTTTGAGCCTGCCACCTCTGGCATATGGGGCCGGCGCCCTACTCCTTTGAGCCACAGGCACCGCCCAATCTGGAAGAGATGTTGTAAAACCCATAAGGAGAAAAGACATTTTTCAGGGCTTTCTGCTTTGGGCCCACATTGACCTCACATGTCTCCTTTCAGCCAGTTTTTAAAAATTGGGTAACATTTAAAAGAAAACAAGAATTATATCTCAAAGTAGATGATAAAAATCACCAAGATAACATAAAATAAAACAGTAAGATAAAATGTTATAAACTAAGCACCATAAAATGGCAAAATCAAAGCTAAGAATTAATAACATGATAAAAATTAGGTGACTATGAAACCTAGAAACTGAAAGATTAAAGAAGATACAATTTTGAGATGAAAATATCAGAAAAGTAAAATAGTCCTAAGGTAGAATATATAAATTATCTAAGAGGATATCATAAAAATGGTTAGAGTAGTAAATGAGGACAGAATCACCCGGTTAACTTGGGACCCTTTGGGCTGAGGCTGTTGTGAATTGTCCCTGAGCTTCAACCTCCAATTTTTCTTCCCAACTGGGAGTCTGCTGGTGAAGATTCCTGGACTTTGTGGTTCCCAGATGGATGATTTCAGGAGAGCAGAGCACTGAGATTTTGGCCATGAAGATCTGTTCTTGTATTTTTCCCCTGGTGACCTCATCCATTTCCAGTCAGGCAAAGTTGATCTTCCTTCGGCACCTCCCCAAGCATGGTTGGTGTGTATTTTGATACATTCTCAAATGCTTGTATTTTTTTTACTAGTTTATTTGGGCAATAGGAAAAATTTAAATGAAATAAACTTAACAAAAGCCCTTTAATTTTATATTTAGCCCTTGCTCCCATCTTGAAAAAAACGATATCATTTTATACATAAGACCTTCCCAGTTGGTAAAGCTGGTTTAAATTACTTCTGTGCCAGTACCCATTGTATTACAAAATTATGGTTATTTCATTTTATATATATAGAGTACTTAAAGATCTGTTATTTCTTCCCTATTATCTACTATACAATGAAAGTGGCCCAGACTGGTTTGGGTCTCAAAAATCAGTGAATAGTTTTACCTGCATTTCATTTTAGTCCCCTAAATAAACAGAAATAGAAATTTTCTTAAATGAAATTGATATCACTGAGATATCAATAACCAACAAGCTTTTTTAAAACTTGGAATAGCTTGCAATTATTTTATTTGACCAGCCCATAATAATTATGTTATAAGCAAAATGATTTAAATTAAACCAATGTCCTTGAATAAAAATTGACCTTGACTTGATTCCCATTTGACTAGATCTGTTGTAAACCAGTCACATGTTGTATATATAGAGTACTGCACGCACGCATTTTTCTATAAACAGCCAACAGATGGTAAATATATTACAGCCGACATACAAGAATAACTGTGGTTCAGAAAGATCTTGAAATCTCAGAAAATCTGATAAAGTCACAAAGGGCCTCATCAGAAGTGTTCTGTGGGAGAAGACCAGCAATGAGGCCGCTGGGAGAATTATGGACTGAGTATTCTGATTCATTCATTTCAGAATTAGCGGCCACCCTCCTTGAGGGTAAGATTCTTACAATATAATCTGCAAAATGTGTTCAGAAGTAATTATGCATTAAAGAACAGTAAGAATGACAAACCCAAGGATTGTCTCTTAAGGACATGTGAAAGTTAACTATTTTAGTCAACATTTCAAAGCTGAGATGAGCTTATCTCAAAATAGTCCCAGTTGGTTTAAACCGGTTTTGAGATTACAGTTGCAATGGAAGCCTAGGTACTGGTGGACCCACCGAAAGCTGAGAAAAGAGGAAACGTGGTTGTGTCACCACACAGACTGTGTGTGTGACAAGGCGCAGAGCTCAAGAGCTGCCGGAAAGAGCTGCAGAACTTACCAGGTAGTGAAAGGACATCTGTGTGGCCAGGCCATTGTCACTCTTCCTGTGTCATGGCTCACTTTGTCAGATCAAGTTAACATGAATTTCAGAAGCTTCTGGATCAACTATGCTTGAGAAATCATATGTACCCTTGATTACCAAGCACCTTGGGCAATGATACCGTTGACTTAAGTTCCCTCTGACACAAGATCTGAAGATGCACAGCTGGTCCAGTTTACCCCCTTTTATAGGTCAGATTTTGGACCCTAGGCTTCTGACCATGTATTCCTTTCAAGGGAACCTCATTACATACTTGGGGGAGTTTGTATAATTAATTACAAATTCTTGTATACCCTCAAGCAGAATACACTGTTCCTCTGGGATTACAGGTGTTATGGTTATCACCTGCAACTTCTTGATTTGCTCAGGGAATTTAGATTTTGTCCAGTGCTTAGAAAAATATTCATATAATCTCGGGTTTACTCCAGACCCTGGCAGTTCACACAGAGAGAAGCCATTGGTTTGAAGACTGGGTTTATGCATTGATGTGTCTCAGTTGCCCAGTTCATCCCTGCCACAGTGTTAAGAACAGCTTTGTAGGCCTGTTTCATGCTGGCTGACATTACTATTATCCTGCTGACTTTGCCCAATGGGATCCTTTTAGGTAGCTGCAGCCTTGAAGCCTGCCACAGTCACTAAAGAGGAAACCAGAAGGTTTAGGACACGGGATACCTGGCTTCCAAGTCTGTAAAGATGTAGTATTTGGGGAACAAAAGGAGCTTGTTTAAAAAGAGCACAGTGGTCACAGTGCCAGCCACATGCACTGAGGCTGTTGGTTTGAACCTGGCCTGGGCCTGCTAAACTACAATGGCAACTGCAACAAAGCAATAGCCAGGCATAGTGGCGGGCACCTGCAGTTCTAGCTACTTAGGAGGCTGAGGCAAGAGAATTACTTAAGCCCTGGAGTTTGAGGTTGCTGTGAGCTGTGATGCCATGGTACTCTACTGAGGGCAACATTGACATATAAGACTTTTGTCTCAAAAAAAAAACAAAAAAACAAAAAAACCCACCATGGCCCATATTTGATTTTTGGCAGCTTTCTGCCAGGCAAGTCTCTGTGCATAGTTGCCCAGTTTGAGTTCAAGGATAATGTTTAGTTTAACTCACAGAAGCCCTTCTCTGCACCTGCCCCTTCCAAAGATGGCCTGCTTACAAAACAACATTCCAGTGGACACTCACTGTTTACCAACAATACCTCTCCATCTGTTTTCGTCCTGTTTTCAGATTTACCTTCCTCTCCTCTGTTTCCCTGACTTGTAGTTTCAGAACTCTGATCATCTTATATTCCACACAGACTCTCTACAAAACAATAATTGACATTGACCTCCTGCCCTCTTTTCCCTATCCTCGCATACTTCCATGTCAGCGTGCCATTCTTGCAGTCACTTCATTCCAGGAATGTCTCATTCTGTTGGCCGGACTCAGACAGGCTAGGACCAAAAGAACACTGGTAAAAGTGTTTCTGTTCAATGCAAATCAGTTCAATCTACTTCTGACTTTAACAAAACAGGGCCAAAAAGATTCAAGCTAGGTTGGTTAGAACTTTTAACAATGTCTGTTTTTATGAAGAAGTGGTTGTATTTGAAAGCAGGATATTTATTCTCTTGCTCTCTACTGGAGATATCTTTTCACACTTGATGGAGGGATGATGCTTACTTGCAGATTCAATCCCACTTCATCTGGTTTCAGTGGTTGTCAGTAGCCTGATTAAGATGCAGTATGAATAAACTGGAAGAAGAATGTTTTCAGGTGGTGATTTAAGATTTCGTGTCTATGAAAGAATTAAGACTCTATCATCAATCTATTTTGAGGCTAAGAAAGTAATTTAATTTTGAGAAACACTAGATGAAATAATTTCATCACACATAAAATAATGTGATCCCTTGAATTACTTCAGGGGAGAGGTTCCTTAAAATCCTAGAAAAATAAAGATTAGAGAATACATACCACTTCTAACACTGTTTCTTTGAATTTCTAAGTGGCAAAATCATCCATACCTGAGGATATGAAAACAGAAAGCAGCATAACTTTTAAAGCCAATATTATTAAGGGAAATGGGGAAAGAAAAGAGAATGTTAAAACTATGCAGACTATTTCCATTTGAAATGTATTTCTTAAAATTCCAAAGTTTGACCTACACTATTGAGTCAACACCAAGAAAGATATATTTTTAGGTACCACATTGTTCCAAAGTCAAAAGGAAGGAGTCTTTTTCTATTAAAAGAATAAAATGTATGGTGTAAAAGTCATTTTCCTTTGAAGCAGTGTTCATATCCACTTTTTAAAACCTACCTAAACCTCTTATTCATGTACCATGTTTTTCCAATCAGTTTTTGGCAACATATCTTAAATTTAGAATTGAAACTGTTCCATTGAAGGCTCCCAGAAAAGAGAAAATGAAACATTAAGTGCTGATTTCAAGCTTATTGAAGTCTCTGCCTAAATCTGCTTTTGAGAATTAATAGTGCCAAAGTTATTTCATTTGTGACTTATTTACCATTTGGCCAAAATGAAAGAATAGAAATCATTATCTTATCACATTTTTGCCTCCAGGGCCAGAAATGATCCTTCATTGAGTGCCTCTTATAATGATTTTTTTTTTAATAAAATAGTGTTTATATTTAAAAGCTGATATTCTCCTGGTCTCTACTGGACATGTCTACACACTTGATGGTGCTTAAAGTTTGTTCTTTGTGAAAAAAACTTCGTACTTTGGGAACTTACTGTGTGCTGTGCAAAACAACTAAGTTATTGTGCAAGTCTGCCATTGAGATGTGGCCTACGTAGTGAAGATAAATGGTATCTCCATATGAATCTGAGCACAAATGCCTTGGGAAAGGGGAGAAAACTATATATTATTGAATTAGAACTTCAAGAGATGGAAAAGATCTTTGACATTAAGTCCAAACTTTTAGAGTCAACAAATTTAAAATCTAGATACTTTTTGGTTAGTCTCCAAATCCCACAGATTGTTGAAGGCAAGCGTCAAGTCCAGCTTCTAGAGTCCCGTTCTGGAACTAAATACAATGTCCACAGCATACTTTTAAGTAAAACAGCAATCTCTAAAGTTGTGCAGTTGCCTATAAGCACAGTCAGTCAAGCTGTATATTGTGAATACCATGATTCAGTTAGGGAAAAAAACCCACTTCTGTTTCCACTTGAAGTCGGTCCTACAAATACTCAAAATGCGGTTGGCAGAAAGCTAAATTTCTGTCAAAGAACTTTGTTTTGTTTAGCTGATTTTCCCCATCTGACCCAATGTCCGAGCCAGCCGATTTTGAACTTAATTTCAAGGCAATGTTGGGAAGCCCGAGGTGACCATGGTAATAATTATTCTGTGATTTGTGAAGCTTACTACAGTTGTTTGGGTGAAATTTTGTTTCTGTGATACGGCTAAAGCAGTGGTTTTCAATATTAACAATGGAATCCCTATGGGGGGCTTTAAAGATACTAATGCCTGGGTCCCAACCAGAGACATATTTGCTCGGTTGGGAACACCACATGGTTATTAGATTTTATTTGAAGGCTCTCTAAGTGAATTCTAACATGGAGCTAAGTTGAGAACCACTAGGTAAGGAAAAACATTTACTATTATTAAGCTACTGTTTCAGATCTCTTAGGAATCCTCCTCCTGCTCTTGCTTGCATCACAGAACTAACAGCGTGGAGGTCCTATTTCGATTCTGGTATTCTCCTGTGCTAATGTGGCAAAGGTGTGAGAATGTAAGTGCAAATCAAGGGCACTGCCTTGTGGGGTCAGAATTCCCCATGCCATGGTTTCTAGTCAATGTGGGGTCACACATGTTCTTCAGCACACTCAAAGTCAGTATAGCAATGTTGATTTGATTTCTCTTAGATCTTGAATATACGTGGATATTGTCTTATATGTTATTTTGTATGACTAAGGTACTTATTCATGTGAGAGAGATAAATGAGGTTTGCTGAAAATCACTACCGTGACACATGTTTTAACAGGGGGAAAAGGCATACAAATTTCACTTAATGTGTATATACTTGAGAACTTTCAGAATAAAGACCCAATCCCCCAATGGGATAGAGAAGCTTATATACCATTTTGAGGTTAAGGAAAGAATGTGGAATCAGCATAGCCAAAAAAATAAGTTATAGTGATAAATCAGGTTTTAGTGGCAAGATAGGCTATGGGACGGGGAGAAGAGGAGTGGCTGGCACAGGGGATCTTGTGATGTAGAGGAAACCTAACAGATAGCAACCCTCAGAATAGATAGTGTTTCTTTCAGACCTTTAAAGGTGCTAGTCTTTGTTAATCTTTCCTAGTCTGGAAAGTCTGGCTGCATTAATACAAATTCTGTACAGATGCCAAGTCTCCCCTATAAAAGATAGCTTTGCAGGGTTACTTTTGTTTGCTGGTTCTCTCCTGACAGCCTGCTTATAACTTTCAAAGAATATATTTTGGGGTAAAATATTCTGATTTCCTTCAGAGTTTCCTTTAGAAAAAAAACTTTCATATATTAAAAGCCAAACTGACAGGTTTGGAGAAACTGGGTTAGAGTTTGTTAGACAGAGGACAAAGGAGTGGAAAAACAAATTATAGTAAGTGGAAAAGAGCAAATTTAAATATACCTCTTTCTGTCTTTGACTAGTCAGTTTCCTAGTCCTGAGAATAAATAGCTATGTCCCGTTATAGGCAGTGACCTGGAGGCGGGGGAGGGCTTCTCAGTAGCCCCCATGCTGCTGACTGACTGGACTCCCTTTTGGCCAATGAGATCCCTAAAACTGAGTTGCTAGCCATGAGAAAGGAGATCAGCCATGACTCATCAGGCCCCTCTCCCCTTCTTAGAGATGTCCTCTGTGACTCATTAACAGGCCTAAGGGTATGGGAGACTTACCTGTAGGTCATCAATAGACACAAGAAACCACCTGAGTCTCAACATACGTCCTGTAGTTTGTCTCTGATTAACAGACTCTTACTTAGCATTCCTTTCTACTGACTCCTGGTCTATTAATCAGAGCCTAACTATTTCCCCCAATTGTCAGCTACAGAATCTGTAAACAGACATATAATCTGTAAGCCCCTACTTGGAGATGTTTTGGGACCAAACCAATGTATGCCTTCCACATATTGAATTATGACTTTCCTTGTAATTCCTGTCTCCTTGAAATGTATAAAACCAAACTGTAACCTGTCACTGCGAGTCTACTTGCTCAAGGATTCTTGGTTGTGATTCTGGGTCATAGCCCTCAAATTTGGCTTAGAATAAACCTCTTTACTTTATTCTAGACTATGGCTTCTTTTCCGTCAATACATATCAACAGGCACAAAGGCTGTTCCAATACAAATTTCTGTCATTTTTCTAAAGTTTAAGGTGTCTAGCTTAAGTTCATAGGGCTTTAAACAAAACAAAACAAAACAAAAAACAGTTTTAGGCTGGGCTGAGTGGCTCATGCCTGTAATCCTCATTCTGGGAGGCTGAGGTGGGTGGATTGCTTAAGCTCAGGAGTTCAAGACCAGCCTGAGCAAAGTCCCCCCATCTCTACTAAAAAATAAAAAAAAATTGCCAGTGTTGTGTTGGGCACCTATAGTCTCATCTCTCTGGGAGGCTGAGGCAAGAGAATTAAGAGTTTAGGTTGCTGTGAGCTAAGATGATGCTATCACATTCTACCCAGGGCCACAGAGTGAGACTCTGTCTTAAAAAAAAAAAAAAAAAAAAAAAAAAAAGTTTTAATTTCTAGTGATTCCAAGTCAGAAAAGTAGAAGAAAAATTTGAAAATGTCAGTTTGGACTTTTGTAGCCTGGAAAGAATTTATGTTTGAGTGCAAGTTATAGATGATGATAAAAACTCAAAAAAAAAAAAAAAAGAATAAGATTAGAGTCTAATAACAGGTACATTGTAGTTTTTTTGTTTGAAAGATAATTTTTCTCTATCTACTTTCTCATTTCTACCAAAGACAAATAATAATAGGACCGATTTATTTGCAAAATAAGTTCTAGTCTTACTATACTTGGCCTGACCATTTGCTTAAAGTGCAGATAGAATGGTGATTGGTCATATAGGCTCTTTTAAAATTGGCTTTGCTGGAACTTTTTTCATAAGGAATCTCAAATTAGACTTTCAAAATTCTCTTGGGGCTGGACAAGCTAAGGATTATCTATGTCTGTAGATTCATGTTAGAATTGTTCTCTTCTTGAGGTCTCAAAATAACTTGAGGTTCATGGGCCTGTCAGAAAGTGACATTCTTTACTTAGTGTAGGTCCAGAACCTTGTTAAGAAGCTATGTAGTTGAGGTACCAGGCCAGTTTTCCAAGGTCTTTTTATTGGCTCTTAAAAGTCAGCCTCAATTCCTCAAAGCAACATGGTCATATCTGAAATATACCATTTCAAAAAGAAAAGTAGTGAGTGACTCCAATTATGTCCTGTTACAAAGGAAATTAGATTCTTACTGAATTTATGCAAATAACTATATTGCCATAAATTAAGAATACTCATAGTTTCCAAATTATGATGAAATTAGGTACAGAGAGACAAATGTTTTGGATTTTGCTCACAGAAGTATACATAACTCAATTTATTGTAAGCTATAAATACCTCAAAAGAAAAAGTTTGCTTAACTCTGAAAAACAAAACAAAAAGAATAAGTAGTGTTTCAGACAAAAGTCACAATTATTTTAGTTCTCTTTTCTTTTAGCTCCATGCAATAAGCTTGTTCTGCTTGATGTTGAATGAGCAATCCTATGCATGCAACAGCTGTTTTAGTTAAAAAGCTGATCTACAAAGTTATCAGAAACCAGTATTTAAGAGTACTTTTAAGAGTCCTTTCTATGAATTCCCTTAAACAAGCAAATTTTGGACTGTAGCTGATCATAAACTATTTTTTTTTGAGAAGAATCAATGTAAAACAATAATTATGGATGAAAAAGTCTTAGAACAGTCTTAAAGACACAAATTAACAAGAAAATTTGATTATTTCTGTGGCACACAGCAATTTAATAGTCATTACTGATAACATATATCAAGACATATCAGAATATCAGAAATTTCATATAGTTTTGAAACAATATGACAATTTTGAAACAAAATTCACATAACTTTGAAATAAAATGTTCATAAAACTGAAAAAAAGTTAAACACCATTTCATATTTGACAATGCCTCTTGTATTATGTTAACATGCTAAATAGGCCTAAAATATTTCTCTTGGACTTTCACGGACCTTTGTATTAAAAAAGATAGCTTGATATCAAAAAGACTAAATATAGAATTTGAAAATGTGATTTTTGAAAGTTTGTCAAACATCAAAGGTTTAAGACATTTGATATCACAATTTGGGATCATAGGCCACTGTAAAATAAGTAAAATTTTCCTGTTTCCTTCAGTGACAAGAAGAAACCAATGGATGAGGTGACAATGTGGAAAGTACTTCCTAGTTGTCAAAGTTATAGAATGGGCTTGATAAATTTTTGTGAACCAATGTCAGTATAATATTTCTCTCTATTTGCATAATATACTCTGGGTTTATTATGGGTAAACTCAAAAAAAAAAAAAAAAGAATAAGACTATTACCCATACCCATAATATTACCCATAATATATACTTGTCACTACTAACATACTGAACGTTGGGTTCTCTGGGTAAACTTACCTACATTGAGCTGGAGCTCATTAGTAAATCCAGTCCTATCATTGGGATTTTCAAGTTGGGATTCAAAATAATATCATGGCATATAGCATTTTATATTAATGCCACTTCTCCCTTAATTGTTTGTCACCAAACCCTGGTGTTGTCTTAGTTTTGGTTTCCAAGAGTACTATACATGTTGCATGACCTGGATTTCAATTAGAACATCCCAAATACATCCTCCAAACTTGGAGAAAAACTATTTAATACTGTAATTTTTATATTGAAGTAATAATAATCAAATGGACACCCAAGTTCATTTATATTGATAATAATGTAATGGATCAATTGTACAAGTTCTAACCAACACAATGGCCTCTTTTTCTAACAATGTTTCATAATCTCCTTCCTCTTAGTGCCACTTTGAGAGGCATTTCCAGTCACATGTCTTTTCCATAATTTCCCAGTCCTGGTTCTCTGTCTTCTAGTTCTTGAACTACTCTGCTCCCCACCACTGTGTCCCATGTCCAGTATACTTTTCTTTCTGTAGAAATGGTATGACTTGTTGCTCCTATACTATTGTTGACACCTGTGTAGTTCCATGCCTACATTGGGATTTGATGCAAAAGACGTTCACCCAGCTAAGGGAAGGGTCTTGATGGAATTCAAAGTCATTTACGGTAATAGGTAGTGTCTGCTGAACACATTAATACTTTTCTAAAGAAAGAATCATATTTTAAAAAAGAGTTTAAATCCTTAGTTTTCACTGTTCTGGCTTACTATGATACAAAGAATCTAGGAATCTTGGGTTCCAACATGAAAGCTCTAGTTTCTTTTGCTAGGCTTCTGATTTCACGGCTCTGGTCATAGATGTTCTAAGCAGCCAAATTTGTTAAAATCTTAACAATCTGACCTCAGAAAACAAGCTGATAGGTTGCAGATTGAAAGAAAATACAATCTGAGATCTGTGTGTATTACTTTTTTCTGAACTATTTACTTATTATATGTGTAAAGGTCACTAGTACACATTGGTGTTTCAACTTTTCTGGGAATTTACTCACTGCGGGTAACTTAAATGAGGCCGCCCTGTTTTTCATTACTGACTGGTGTTTTTAAGTATGTGAGTTCTGACCTTCTAACTTAAAAGTGGAACAAAATAGCTTGGTTTCAACATTCTGAATCATGAACAAGAGGTTTCCTGTTCCCAAGATGACCATAGGAACTGGATGTGATGTTATCTCCTTGAGTAACCAACATTATGCTAAAGACTCATATTTTTGCCACATTGGACTATACCTAATGGGTGTCAGTTTCAGTTAAAACATTGCTATGTTTCTGTTTTGAACAGGATAAAATTGTCTTTAAATAACTTGGTTTTAGTCTCTCTTTTAGAAACTACCCTTTGAATAGAAGAATAAGCAGTTATCAATAGTTTACATGGTAGGATCACATATGATTTCCATTTGCTTGATCAGTCTTTTCCATATTTTAAAACTTGTCACTATCAAAATTACTTTCTTGTGGTAACTAAAAGAAACCTGCCAAATATTATCACAATTATAATCAACATGGCTGTTAATTTTTTACCCTCAATTGTTCTGGGCAAGGAATTTGAGGAGGAAATTTGCCAAAACTGTAATCCTTCATGTATTTTAATATGCATAGAAATCACCTGGGATGTTACTAAAATGCAGATTCAGATGCAGGAAATTTGGAATGGAGCCTGAAATCCTGTGTTAATCTTATAAACTCCTTGGCAATATTATTTTTGCTGATCTGATAACCACAGTTTGAGTAGCAAGGCTCTGACCACAGGATCAAACTGTAGCTCACCTCAAAATCACCTGGAGGACTTGTTAGGGTCAGATTGCTGCTCTCTACCATCCCCAGTTTCTGATTGCCTAGGTCTGGGGTTGGGCCTAAGAATTTGTAGTTCTCACCACATTTCTAGGCATGTTGATGCTGCTTCAGGAAGGAGGCCACTGATCAAAGGCTCTATTAATCAGAGTCTGAGTCTCAGACTATATCAGCATCACTTGGGAACTTGTTAGAGATGTAGAATCTTAAGCCCCACTCCAGACCTGCTCAAGTAGAATTTGAGAAGTGTCACTTAGGGCACGGCGCCTGTAGCTCAGAGGCTAGGGTGCCAGCCACATACACCAGAAGCTGGCAGGTTCAAATCCAGCCCGGGCCAACTACAACCAAAAACTAGCCAAGTGTTGTGGCCAGTGCCTGTAGTCCCACCTACTTGGGAGGCTGAGGCAAGAGAATTGCTTAAGCCCAAGGGTTTGAGGTTGCTGTGAGCTGTGACACCACGGTAGTTTACCCAGGGTGACATAGTGAGACTCTGTCTCAAAAAAAAAAAAGGTTTTCTTGGGCAGTGCCTGTGGCTCAGTGAGTAGGGCGCTGGTCCCATATACCGAGGGTGGCGGGTTTGAACCTGGCTCCAGCCAAACTGCAACAAAAAAATAGCCAGGCATCATGGCAGGCACTTGTAGTCCCAGCTACTCGGGAGGCTGAGGTAAGAGAATTGCCTAAGCCCAAGAGCTGGCAGTTGCTATGAGCTGTGATGCCATGACACTGTACCAAGGGCAACAAAGTGAGACTCTGTCTCTAAAAAAAAAGAGAGAAAGAGAGAGAGAGAGAAGTGCCACTTAGAACAGTTCTCTTAGTGCCTCTAAATCAATGATTCTCAGCTTTAGCTGCCTGTTAGAATTAACCATGAAGCACTTAAAAACTTGATGCTCAGGCTGAACCTCTTTCCCATTCCATTAGAGTCTCTGGGGTTGGGGCCAGGCATTGTTAGTTTCTAAAGCCCCCCACAAAAGATTCTACTGTGCAGTCAAATTTGAGAAAGACATGGTGGATGGAACTGGGAAATTGAGAGAGCATAGTCTTGCTGCTTGCCAACAGAAGGAGGCTTAGTTTTCACTTTTCCTGTTGCCTCCCTATTTATTAGACACTGGATCATCAGCCAAGAGGAAACAATCTGGCCACAGCATTAAGCCTGTAATACACTGGATTTTAGCAACCTCCATACACTTTCGGGTTTTGTTGTTTGGTCTCCCTTTGCTCTAACTTTCTTGCACATAAACTGGAGCTAACTCTTCCTAAGATTCTGCCATCTTGGGGCTGAGACCTTACAAATACAGCCCATGGGAATTTAGGTTATTTCCCCATTCTACTTTCATTCAAATCTGGTATATTCTTTGCCCTACCAGATTGTAATGGGAACAGAAAGTTCTCCTGCATGGATACTATGTACCAGGATGCAGCTAGAGCTATTTTAGAGAGAGGAATGGCACACAATTCTACAGAGCTGAGAAGTGATTTATAGGATAGATTAAATAGAAGAAAGCACTGTCCTTAAGGACATATTGGTCCTTTTCTCTAAATCTTAGATTTGTCTTGTGTGGGCATGTGAGCTGCAACACTCACTGTTGTAATCCTGTCCTAATATTCTCAAGCCTTAAAGTCTTTCTTAGGCCAGCCAAGTATTAGTGGTTGGTTGTTGATTTTGGAGAAAAATCACATATTACTCACCTGTGAAAAAGTGTTAGATTATCATCACTTCCTAAGGTTATAAAGGGTGCAGTTAATTCTAGAGAATGTTTCTTAATTTTATGTTCCAGGAAAAGGTTAACTGCATTTCAATATATAAACCACTGGGATTCCTGCATGCATGAGAACTGTGATCTGTTTTGTCTTGGCCAGAGAAGCAGAGCTTATGAAGAGGTTAGGAATTATTCTAAATGACCTCCTCACTCATGAGGAATATGTTTGAGATATTTTCTTTTTCTTTTTTTTTTTTTTTTGTACCTCTGTCAACTTTTTAATTTCTTTAAATCTTTTGGATTCAATGTCTCCCACATGTCAGGCTAGAAACTCCTGTCAGTTTACCACCTGCTCTCTGAGTTTGTGAAATCCCATTACTTTTCCTGCATTTCCTTCCCCAGTGTGGCAGGACCTGCTAATCTCCCTGCCTGCCTGAGTCCAGTCCACAGAGGAGGCCGCTCTCAGCATCTGTCTCCTGCCTCTCTTTCATGATGTGGGATATTGCTGTCTCCATCAGGCATCTTTCTACCCTGTGCTGTCTTTTCGGTCAGCAGCAAGCACTACACGTCGAGTTCTAGATGTGGTTGGATTTATCCTCATTCTGGTTGGGGAATGAAATCCCCACCAGAAACATTCTTGAGAAAGTTATCGAATGAAACAAACTGTAAACCATGGCGTTTTTATTACATGGAAAACTCGAAAAGGAGAATCCTTTAAGGAAACCTCGTCTCCTCCTCCATAATTGTTAAGTGTTTAGTAACTATGCGGGTAGAGAGGAGAGGCTTGATTTGTAGCATTTGCTGGTTCCTGTGGTATCAAAATTCCTTTCATGGCCGACTCCAAGCAGTTGGGTAGAGATGTGTGTAACTGAGTCACGCCAATCAGCTGAGTCATACCAGGCCCAACACAACAAAGTACTAGATACTAAAACATTCGAAATATTTTGGGCTTATAGGTCGTATTTTTCCTTTCACTTTCAAATGACATAGAGACTCATAGTCAAAGGATGTCTCAAAGATACATTTCCCCAAGTAGACGTTATCTCTTTTAAATCTATGCCTATATGCTCTGTTTTTCAGAAGGGTTTTGGAATCATCTCAGGAATCTCCAGGAAAATGTACTTTTCATCTGCATTTCAGCCAGCATTCTCAAATTTCTGTAAAACCCTGAGGGTGAAATGCAAAGCAGCCCAGTTAGAATCTAATAGTATATTCAGGAGTCGAGGTGTAGAACCTAAATAGTAAGTCGTGATACTGGTGAGTATGTTTAGAGCTGGTTTGAAAGTCATTTAGTACCATGTTTCTCCAAAAGATCATTTCTTCTTAAGTCCATATATGTCCATAGCTATTAAAAATAAAAATGTGGTAGCCTTCTAAATGTTATAGTCTCTACTCCCTATTTGAAACTACACAAAAAAATTCTGTGAATATTATTATTTCCTCCAGTTGAGATTTTATCAATTTTTTTACAGTCTGTAATTTTATTATAAGATTTTTTGTTTTATAAAATCTGCCATAATGTTCAATATTGATACTGGATTTTTGACTTTGGATTTCCAGGCTCTTGGTCTCGATGATTCGATGAATGAATTTATGGACCACAGGATGGACAGTAAGTTAGGTTTTATTTACAGAGGTATTATTACAGCTCTTACAAAGAGCCAAACCTTGCAGAACAGGATAAGATAGGTTTTATAGTGTCACAGCTCTTACAAAGAGCCAAACCTTGCAGAACAGGA
>NW_003852423.1:220075-222649 GCF_000181295.1 Otolemur garnettii | reverse complement strand
AAGTGTTACAGCTCTTACAAAGAGCCAAACCTCCTTGCAGAGCAGGGTATAAGTGTTACAGCTCTTACAAAGAGCCAAACCTCCTTGTAGAGCAGGATGCAAGTGTTACAGCTCTTACAAAGAACCAAACTTCCTTGCAGAACAGGATCTAAGTGTTACAACTCTTCCTCTTTCTCCCTCAGAGGTCTGCAACATCTGCTAAAGTCTTGCTCTTCTGCTCTATCTTCCTCAATGATCTGAGACGATCTGCCCCTAGGCTCTCTGCTCAGGGGTTTATATAGGGGCAGTTGTCCAAGGAGCTGAGAGCTTAGCTGATTGGTCTATTTTCTCTTAAAAATATACTTAGGTTATACATATTTTTCTCTTAAAAATAGACCAATCAAGAGCAGGATTGAAAATGGACCGATCAGGGATGCACTAGAGGAATCGCCAGTGTTTTCTCCCTGATCGGCCCAGTCTTTTTTGTTACTAGAGCCTCTGGTGGGAGAGGAAAGCTCCCCCTTTGGCTCCAGCCTGCTGGTTTTTGTGCCAGCTGCTGCCAAGGCAGAGCCGGCAGGTCCTCTAGCGCGGCTCTACTGGAGCCTCTGGTGGGGGAGGGAAGCTCCCCCGCTTGCTCCAGCCTGCCGGTTCCTTTGCTGGCTGCTGCCACCAAGACAGAGGTGGCAGGTCCCCCAGCCCCGCTTGGCTAAGCTGGCTGGGGTGCCACTTTTCCGGTATCAATATGATTTTAAAAATCTATATGTTCCACTTCATCCAACCTTAGGATTCCAAAATACTTGGGGAATGACAAAGCAATGTGACAGATTCCCAACCGTATCACTCCCTCTCACTGAGAAATTCAGATCTAAAGACTAATCCACCTGCCAGAGGTCACCTGATACAACAGGTGAGGGCAATACTTTCCTAATTGTAAAAACAAACATAGTACTACCCTCTGGTTAGACTTCATATTAAAAGATGTGGATATTTAGAATATTTTATTTCATCTTTCTGAAAGCAAAAGTCCTTTGGACAACCAATTCAGTAATTTGGAAAATAAAGCATTCAACTTAAAAAAAAAAAAGAAGAAAACTTTATCATATTCTAATACAGTATTTATGGTTAGGTAAATTTCTAATAATACCTCATACAAATAAAATTGCATAGAAAACTAAACCCGTTAGCTGTTACATGGAAAATACTGTATATTGCATCAAATTCTCTGGCCCCACAATAAATAGACATATTTACTGGAGCAGGGTACTACTGAAGTCCTAGGTTAGCAATAGAAAATTCAAATCTGCCTGTTGTTAATTGAATAGTATTGTTTGGATATCTCAAGACTTTGGGGACACCAACTATGTGAAGTGAACATGACACAATTGCCCAAAGTAATATACTTTAGGTTATACATATATTTTTTCAGAATAACAAAGAGCAATACATGCATGTTACTTCCTATAAGACCTAGATTTTGCCATTATTTTGTGTATTTGTGTTAGAACATGTAAATGTGAATTGCTATAGGGGTTTTGAGGCACAAAAAAATTAAGAAACATAAAATCTGCACAGATGGAAACAAATGAACCCCTCCCTGCAACTCTATTAAGCCAAGCAAGTTAAAAATTGCACAGGTCAATCAGAAAGGATGCTGTTGACTGTGTTTCTTAGAAGTGAAATAATGGCCACAATCAGAAAGTTTTGAGGCACAAAAAAATTAAGAAACATAAAACCTGCATGGATAGAAACAAATGAATACCTCCCTGCAATGCTGTTAGGCCAAGCAAGTTAAACATTGCACAGGTCAATCAGAAAGGATGCTGTTGATTGTTTTTTTTTAGAAGTGAAATAATGGCCATAACATAGTCTATCTAAAAACTTTTGTAGTGACACATGCAATTTTTATTAAAGATAGTATAGGGTGAGGACACCCTCATAATTGAAGCTGTGATTAATACTTCCTAATTGTCAAATTTCCATTACACCATGGTGGTTATGCTAGTTACACAGTATTGCTACTAAGGGGGGAAATTATTAATTGGTTAGCAATATATTGTATGTAACTTTTTAGTAATTATATTCTAATTCTAGTATTACTTTACAGAGAGGCCTTCTTTAATGGCATAAGGATGGTAGAGTCTCAGTGTAATACTTCAGGGCCAAATTGATGCCTCCAGGGTTGGTGTATTTTTTTTTCTTTTTTTTTATTGAGTGATAACTATGTACATTAATGTAATTCTGGGGTACAGTGTGGTATTTTCATACACAATCTGAAATATTTTCATCAAACTGGTCAACATAGCCTTCGTGTCACCTACTCAGTTATTGTGTTAAAACATTCATATTCTACTCTCAGAAAGATTCACTTGTACCCTTGTAAGATAAGCCACAGAAGTGATCTCTCCAATCCCCCACCTTCCACCCATTCCCCCTTACTCTCTCCCTCCCCCCCTTGTAATCTTAGGCTGTTATTAGGTTATAGCTTTCATATAAAAGGAATAAATTAGTTTCATAATAGGGGTGTGTACATTGGATACTTTTTCTTCCATTCTTGTGATACTTTGCTAAGAAGAACATTTTCCAGCTCCATCCATG
>NW_003852423.1:178736-216567 GCF_000181295.1 Otolemur garnettii | reverse complement strand
TTTTTGGCCAGGGCTGGGTTTGAACCTACCATCTCTGGCATATGGGATGGGTGCCCTACCCTTTTGAGCCACAGGTTCTGCCCCTATATTTATCTTTTAAAGTAAGATGTGATTCTTGAATACAGCAGATGTACAGTCTGAGTTTCTGTATCTAATCAGCCAATCTGTGCCCCTTTAGTGGACAAGTTAAGCCATTCACATTGGTTCAAATTATTGATAACCCTGATAAAATTTTAGGTATTGAGTTGTTCAAAAGTCCAGTGGAAGTTTTTAATCCTTTCACCACTGTAGAAGTTGGAGTTTGGTCAATAGTTTCTGAGTTAGTTTACTTTTGTGGTGGAGGATTGCACTGGTCATTATGGAGGATAGGTCTGAGAATTTCCTGGAGAGCTGGTTTAGTTATGGCAAATTTTTTCAACATATGAATGTCATTAAAGTATTTAATTTCTCCATCATAGATGAAACTCAGTTTAGCTGGATACAGGATCCTGGTTGAAAGTTATTTTCTTTTAGGAGATTAAAAGTCAATAACCATCCTCTTCTAGCCTGAAAGGTTTCAGCTGAGAGATCTGCAGTCATTCTAATACTCTTCCCCTTGTAAGTTATGGTTTTCTTATGTCTGGCTGCTTTCAGAATTTTCTCTTTCATATTAACTTTAGTGAAGTTAATTATGATGTGCCTAGGGGATGTCTTGTTTGGGTTGAGTCGTGCTGGGGTTCTGAAACTATCTGCTATCTGAATTTCAGAATCTCTTGGCAAGTCTGGAAAGTTCTCTTTCATAATTTCATGAAGAAGAGCCTCTGTGTTTTGCAAAGCAACTTTATTGCCTTCAGGGATTCCTATAAGGCGAATATTAGTTTTCTTCGAATTATCCGAGAGCTCTCTGAGAGTAAGACCCATTTTTGCTCTCCATTTCTTTTGATCTTTGCGCTCCTGGGCTTCTTCAAATGCTTTGTCTTTAATGTCAGAGATCCTTTCTTCTGCCTGTCCCACTCTGTTATGGAGGGATTCCACCGTATCTTTCAAATCCTTGAGTGTTGCAACCTCTTGTCTCAGTGTTTCAAACTCTTTGGTCATTTTATCTTTGACATCATTGAATTATTGAGACATCTTTTGAATAATTTCTTGAGATATCTTTTGAATAATTTCTTGAAATTCTAATTCCCTCCTTTCTATCATTCTGTTAATCTCCCTTGCTATCTAAATTCTGAACTTGATTTCTGACATCTCAACCATCTGTTTATGGATGGGGTCTTCAATTGCATCTGCCCCATTTTTCCTTGGGGGGAGTTGATATACTCTGGTTATTCAAGTTGCCAGAGTTTTTCCGCTGATTCCGCCCCATACTGAGTTCACCTTGTTTGGAGACTTTATCAGAACCATTTGGTTGGTGGCTTCTTCTGGTTGCCCAGAGAGACAGGCAGAATGTGTCTGTTATTTTCTTCCAGTTCTTCGGCACTGGTGCGACCGGGGTGCAGTGGAATGGCAGCAGCTCCACAGGAGCTTGCATAGCCAGATTAGACCCCGTTTGGCCTGCTGGGTTGACCGGGAGGCAGGATACTGGCAGCACCAGATTAGTCCTAGTTCGGCCCTGCCGGGGCAATTGGGGGAACAGGGGAACTGCAGCAGCTAGATCAGTCCTAGTTCAGCCCCCCTGGAGCAACCAGGGGATGGGGGAACAGCAGCGGTAGCACAGGGCACGAGAGTTACCAGATCAGTCCTAGTTCTGCCCCGCTGGGATAGCCGAGGTGGGGCAGGGAAACGGGGAGCAGAGGACTCCTTCGCCATCGCCCACTGGATGCGTGGCACTAGCAAGCCCATATGGGCCTTCCTGGTGTGGGGGCCCAGAGCAGGGAACTCCTCCACCCCTGCCTGCGGGATGCACATGGCTCTAGCAAACAGTTCTGGGCTCACCGGGGGCAGTAGACTCCTTTACTGTGGCCCAGTGGGTTGTGTGTGGCTCTAGCAAACAGTTCTGGGCCCACCCAACACGGGGATCTGGAGCAGGGAACTCCTCTGCCACCACCCGCGGGGCGCGCACAACACTAGCAAGCTGATATGAGCCCTCCAGGCATGGAAGCCCAGAGTGGGGAACTCCTCTGCCTCTGCCTGCGGAATGAATGTATCTCTAGCAAACAGTTCTGGGCCTTTCTGGAGCGGCAGACTCCTCTGCCACTACCCACGGGGCGCGCATGGCTCTAGCAAGCAGTTCTGGCCCCTTCCAGAGTGGGGGACTCCTCCTCTGCAGCCCACAGGATGTGCAAGGCTCTGACAAATAGTTCTGTGCCTGCCCCAGAGCAGGGGACTCCTCTGCGGTTACCCACCACCCACAGGAGGTGTATAGTTCTAGTAAGCAGTTCTGGGCCCTCCCAGAACCCTGGAGTGGGGATCTCCTCTGCTGCCTGTGAGGCAAGACTCTATTAAGGAGTTCTGGGCCCTCCTTAAGTTGGGGACTCCTCTGCCGCAGCCTGTGGGGCATGTGAGGCTCTAGCAAGTAGTTCTGTGGCTGCTGGAGCAGGGGATTCCTCTGCAGCCACCTGCTGCCCACAGGAGGCATGCAGCTCTAGCAAGCTGTTCTGGGCCCTCCCAGAGCCCTGGAGTGGGGATCTCCTCTGTCACCCATGGGGTGTACGGCTCTAGCAAGCAGTTCTGGGCCCTCCCAGAGTGCTCTAGAAAATAGTTCTGTGCCTGCCCAGAGTAGGGGACTCCTTTGCAGCCACCTGCCACCTGTGAGGGTGTATGGTTCTAGCAAGTAGTTCTGGGCCCGCCCAGAGCCCTGGAGCTGGGGTCTCCTCTGCCGCCTGTGGGGCACACGACTCTAGCAAGCAGTTCTGGGTTCTCCCAGAGTGAGAGACTCCTCTGTCACTACCCGCAGGGTGCATGAGGCTCTAGCAAATAGTTCTGTGCCTTCCTGGAGAAGGGGACTCTTCTGTGGCCACCCATCACCCACGGGAGGTGTGCGGCTCTAGCAAGCAGTTCTGGCCTGCCCAGAGCCCTAGAGCGGTTATCTCCTCTGCCACCTATGGGGCGGACAACTCTAGCAAGCAGTTCTGGGCCTGAAATAAGTTGGGGACCCCTCCACCGCAGCCCGTGGGGCGCGTGAGGCTCTAGCAAGGAGTTCTGTGGCTGCCAGAGCAGGGGACTCCTCTGCGGCCACCCACTGGCCGTGGGAGGCATGTGATTCTAGCAAGCAGTTCTGGGGACTGCGTTGTACTTGTATTTTGTGTTTTTAAATGCTCTTCCTTGGATTTACAGCTTGCCGAACTTCTTTCTGGGCTCAGCTCCCCATCTTTGGCTTCGTAGATTCTGATTCCATCCAGTTTTTTTTCTTTTGCTCAGGAACTTCTGACCAGGGTTGCTACCAGTTGGCCATCTTCCCAGAATTGGTTGGTGTATTTCTTACCGAAATGGACATTCCAGCAATTATCTCTTAATAGTTCAGTTTCCAACATCATGAAGTCACATGATATCCCTACCTGTATATGTATATAAATTGTTGGTGTCTTTCCTTCAGAGTTGGATAAACCAGACTTTTTAAAATAATTTTTTAAAATTTCAGATAATTAATTCATAACCTTAATTAAGGATACAAATGTGTAGATTATACTGTTTTCAATTCTAAGATGAACTTCAAGTTGTAGTTGAGCCCTTCATCCAGGGGGTGTGCTGAACATCTTCACACTGTGAAATTAGGTGAGATCCCACCAATCACCCTCCCTCATCCCACCGTCCCTCATCCCTCCTTCTCTCTCCTCCTCCTTCCCCCCTCTCTCCTTCTTTCTCCTTCCCTCCCCTCCCCTCCCCCTTGCTAGAATATACTAATGTTTTTTTCTTCCATGTGGGGCATGTAATAACAACTGTTTATATATTGGTTTTATATTAGTATTGAGTATGTTGGATACTTTTTCCCCCACTCTCCAGATACTTTACTAAGAAGAATGTGCTTCAACTTTAGGTAAACACTAAAGATATAAAGTTTCCATCTTTTCTTGTGGCTGAATAGTACTCCGTGATATGCATATGCCAGTCTGTTAATCCATTTGTGGGTTGATGGGCATTTGGGTCATTTCCTAGTCTTGGCAATTGTGAATTGACCTGCAGTAAACATTCTGGTGCAAATATTCTGTGGTAAAATAATTTTGTAAAATAATTTTACAAGCTAAATACTACCTAGTAATGGTATTGCAGGATCAAATGGAAATAAACCAGACTTTCAACTTTGGCTCTGTCATTTTCTCACTGTTGACTTTCGGTAAATGAGGATCCATTTGTAAACCTCCGTTTCTTATCTGGAAAACTCAAAAAATATTTGTCTTTTGGGTTTGTTAGAAAGATTGTATGTGAAAATAAACATAGAACATTTAACACAGCCCTAGCACTTGGCATATAATAAATTATGTATGCATATGCACATACAGGCATAAATACATACAGACATGCATGTATATGAGAAAATAGACATAGAGCCTAATGAGTTTAAGCCTTTTGCATAGTTCCTGCACAAACTGGCAATTTCCCTGGGAATCTTTGGAGAGCTTTTATAGCCAAAATGTCATCAGAGATGATGTAGATTGCTGAAAATAAGAAGGAAAATACATTAATTCTTTCATGACTAGTAAAGAATTTCTATTGCTTGTGGGGGGATGATCATATGTTGTAGGACAGGGACTTTTTAAAAGGTTGGTTCTAGCAAACTTCTTACATAGAGTCTTGTGGAGTGTCCAGTGATCAAATGAACTGTCTAAAGAGAACAATAGGATGAGAATTGGAAGAGTGGTTGGTATAACCTCGTCCAATATCCTTCTTTGCATAGGAGGCAACTGAAACCTGCAGAACTAGAAAAAAGACATTTGAGGTTTCATACATTAAAATGAGCACAGAATTACTTGAGTTTTCCTACTGACAATTCTGGAGAACTCAATTCTTGCTAGGGCTTGTATGGTCTCAACCCAGGAATATTTGAAGACTATGCAAATCATCCAACTTAGGAGAAAATGGAACAAGCTTCTCAAGAGGAAGTATCTAAGTATTCAATTGGAAGCAAGGAAGCATAACAAAAAAATATTCATTTTGTGTCATATGTCATACATGGTGGTAGATTAATTAATGTGAACCTTGAGAGGCTAGGAGCAGTGAGTGTCTTACTCAGCTCTGAACATTGGCCAATAGGAGGCACCTATAAGTTTATACTGTGAAGCACCTAAATACTATAGGTTTCCAATTAGTGTGTAAAGCAATTAGAATATGCTGGGTAAATGTTGAGTTTCATTTGCAGGTTGTACAAATGCAGTAGTTCTCAACCTTCCTGATGCCATGACCCTTTAATACAGTTCATGTGGGTCAGGACCCACAGGTTGGGAACCACTGTGCTAATGCCACACAACTGAACATTTTGATTTTTGTATTGTCTATGCTCACAAAGGAAGGATAAGAAAAAATAAATTCTTCAATATCTGCCTTATTCCTTAAAATACAAGTTACATACTGCTGGGAGAATGGGGACTGAAGATGCCATTCTTGGCAAAGAAAAGCACCCCCCAGAAAAAGAGGAAAAAACTAAAAAGTAATCCAAGTGAGTCAGAACAAAGAAACATTAGCTAGTTTACATTTAAGCTAGCCATTGCTGGCAAGCTCCTTGCCTTTTCTGAATTCTAGCCTGTTGGGGATACAGCTTACAAACACCATGCTGGATCTGTGAGCACTCTAAGGAGAATAATGGTCATAGAAGAGGCTATGACAATGTCCTAAAAAAAGATACATCTTCTGGGACATTTCCTGCCCATTAAACAGGCAAAGCAGATACCCATTGTGGAGATTTGTGTTTGCCTGGGGCAGAGAACAAGGGAGTAGCTGGAGCCCTGAGATACGGGCAGAAGAGTTTATATCCCTTATAGTAGAGGAAAATTCTTTGTAGTGGTGATGGAAGGATAATGCCTCCCTCCCATTGATCCCTCAGAGGAGGTTAACACTGGTGGTGTTTTACTCCACAGAGAACTATTAGAGCTTAACACCTTAGAAATCTGTGTGTGTGACCCCAAGCAGGAGGCTCTGCCAGTACAAGGCTCAGATTTCAGATTACTTAAGGCCACTCTTAAGGTTAATAATAATAACAATAGGGGCTGATATGATCAATGGAGAACCTGCTGACATCTTAGTTCTCTCCCTCATCTTACCCTCTGGGCAGATAGACTTTAATAAAATCAGAGTGGAGCAAACACTCTAGGCCATTGCTGGAATTGCACGGGAGGGGATGGACCCCTGAGCTTCCACTTTTAATTCTACTCTGTCTTGTGTCTTTATTTACTGTCACTTCTAATTCTATTTTTCTTCAGTTGATCTCTGCTAGTTTCCACAGGTCTCAGGATGCTGCTCTCAGGGTACGACATCAACACATACAAATGCAAAAAATAGAAATAACACAAGCAAAGTAATAACACTTAGAACATTAATTTTAAAAAGTGTATTTATGGTGTGTTTGTGTTCAAGAGTTTTATTCTTAGTAAAACAAAAATTCTTGTTTGAAAGCTAACAGGTTGATTTTATAAACGGCTTCAAATGCAAATGACTTTCTACTGATCCATCAGTTACCAATAACATCAATGGATTAATTTAAATGAATACAAAATATATGAAACTGAATCTCCTAAGTTCCAATATGATTCAAAATGAATGGAAAAGGTAATTTTAGGAATACTTCTGGATTCTGGACTTTTAAAAATAGACTCAATAGTTTTGTAGTACCCTGCTATGTGAAGAATCAAAAATGTACCTATCTTTGCTTATCTTTCATCAATCATTTATTGTTTTAATTTTTTTTATGACTTTAAAAATTTTTTAGAATGTTTTTATTAGGGGATGCAAACATTTTGGTTACATGCATTTTGTACAGTTTGTGCATTGTACTTGTGAGGTATGAATTTACTCATCTCTGCCTTCTCCCTCCCACCCTCTTGAGTTCCTTTGCATTTTACCACCATATGGACACATATGTGTTGATCATTTAGTTCCAATTTAAAAGTGAGTACACGTGGTGTTTGTTTTTTCATTTTTGTGATGCTTTTCTTAGAAGGATGATTTCCAGTTTCATCTAGGTTATTACAAAAGTTATTAGTTCACCATTTTTTTTATGGCTGGGTCATACGCTAGTCTATGACATACATATACAACATTTATTCACTCATGTATTGAAGAGCACTTGGGTTATTTCCACATCCATGTGACCATGAATGCTATAAACATTCAAATGCATGTGTCTTTTTTACAGAATGACTTTTTTTCCTTTGAGTAAATACCCAATAATGAGATTGATGGAAAAAAAGGTAGATCTATTTTTAGTTCTTTGAGGTATTTCCATATTACTTTCCATAGAGGTTGTACTAGTTTGCAGTCCCACCAACAGCATAGAAATGTTCCTTTCTCTCTTCATCCAAGCCAGCATCTGTTGTTTTGGAACTTTTGGTAAAAACCATTTTCAAAGCTGGGGAAAATAATATCCAATCCCTAAATAACAATTTCTTACTATACTTGGAACACTGTATGCTCTCAATGAATATGTCAAAATATTCTTAATTTTTTGTATCTTTTCTGTCTTGTGTGCTATGGTATGCCAAGGTGCAAGAGTGACAAATTAGCTCAATTAGACTTCATCTTGCAATAATGTTCTTTATCTTCCATCAGCTCATTAGATAATTCTTTGATATATTTTCTGCTCTTTCAATGACATATACATTTTTTTCCTTCTTTTGGTTGTAATCTTAAGGTATTTATGCTAAAGCTCATTTATTTCATTTGTTTCATACACTATATAGGATTACAGTAAATGGTGCCTAGATTTTTATTGGTTTTGTGTGTTTAGCTTCTCAGGTGAAATACATTACATGAACTTTGCTAAGCCTTTACAAAGGCTTTAGCACCAATTGAAACAATAGAAATCAAGGTTTCTGTTATGATAAATCCTTCTAAGAATCCCAGATGTTTTTTTATATTTTCTAGGTGTGCTGAGAAAACTCAAGCATTCACAGAGTGGAGGGAGGCATGGCTCTTTCAGAAATTGGATTTTGAAAAAACAGGTAGATGTTCCTAAAGGCTCCTAATATAAGAATATAGGTTTGACCTACTCTGGGATAGCAAGCTCTAAAAATTATCAAGTCATCATCTTGAAAGGAATACATGTAGGAATATTAATTGCCCTAAGAAGGTGGATAATCTTCTATAATATAAAGAATGAAGGTAAAGCTTTTACGTTGGCCCATACCTTTAGAAAGGAATCCATAATTTAGAACAACTTTAGACTTTGGAAAGCATTATGCAGTACACGTGTAAACTCTTTGCTGCTAACATTGCTAAATTTTGCATAAGTTTATGGAAGCTAAATATTCAGATGAAATTCAGTAGATAGCTTATGTGGTGAGAAGCCTTGGTTGAGGGGAGAATAAGCCAGGAGCAAAGAAAAGAACTCTTTTATTTCTTCTAACTTTGGCTCATGATCCACTGTGACCCAGTAATGCACACATATCCCTCATATTTATTTGCATAGCTATAACAAAAGCAATGCTATTTATCCTCATAGGATAAATGCTATTTATCCTTTTTTTATTCTTTCATATAACATTTTTTTTTTTTAAATACCATAGCCATTATAAGATTTCAGAAAAAGAAAGTGGTTATAAACCACAATTTGAAAAGCACTGAACTGGGCTCGGCACCTATAGCTCAACCGGCTAAGGCGCCAGCCACGTACACCTAAGGTGGCGGGTTCGAATCCCCAGCCCGGACCTGCCAAACAACAATGACAGCTGCAACCAAAAAATAGCCGGGCGTTGTGGCGGGTGCCTGTAGTCCCAGCTACTTGGGAGGCGGAGGCAGGAGACTCGCTTGAGCCCAGGAGTTGGAGGTTGCTGTGAGCTGTAATGCCACGGCACTCTACCCAGGGGGACAGCTTGAGGCTCTGTCTCAAAAAAAAAAAAAAAAAAAAAGCACTGAACTGGAAGGTCAGATGCACCCTGGAAGTTTGTTGCAGGGACAAGACTGGAGGACTGTAGAGGAAAGGGCAAGTGGGACCGGGCAAGTGGGACCAGGCCGGTGAGGCATTTAAGGAGGTACTTATTCTAATGCACCAACCCCTTAAATGCACGACTTGTGAGTTGAGTGCCTCCTTAAACTTTGCACTCTGACAACTCACTCTATGCTCTACTCTTATCCCTGAGGACCTTAATAGAGATTTATCTATTTCCCTCTGCCTGAAGAAAAGTATTAGAACCAGGAAGGTAAGTGAGTCCAAATGCAGCAAAGGTTTTAGGGAAAACAGTAGGTTGAAAAGTCACCCAACAAATCAGTTTGCATCAGAATACTCTAGAGGGCAGCTCCAAGTTAAAAGAGTCCAAGCAAAGAGGAAAGCTATAAAAGGAAGAGCCCAGAAAGGCTGGACCTGGCAGGGTCATTGATAGTCTGCTGGGATGAAGCACTTCTGTTCCAGGGACAGTAGTTTGGTTAGGGATTGTTTTGTTGCATGTAGTGCAAACCCTATTAAGAGTGGCTTAAACCAATAGAGCAGCGATTTTCAACTGGTGAACTGTGCACACGTGTGCTGTGAGAGGATCTCAGGTGTGCCATGAACATTTTTAAAGATCGTTAATTATTTTGAAGGAAGTTCAAAGCACAGTAAATATATTCTATTTTTTACTCTTTTTTTTTTTTTGATCACCATAATTTTAACTTCAACTGTTCCATGAGATTAAAAAGGTTGGAAAATGCTGCAATAGAGGCTTACTTTTGTCATGTAGCATCTACCTGTAGAGGTAGAGGTCCAAGGCTGGTACAGATGCTTTAGGGACCTCAGCAAGGACTCAGACTTCTTGTTCTATTACCCTTAGCATGGACCTTCATCAGCGTAAGTGTAAGTTGACTATTCCACCTCTAGCCTCACACATTCCAGGAGGAAAGAGAGGAAGAGAAGGAAAGGAAAACTGGGAAACAATAGTCCTAGAAAACCCTCAGCTGAACTCACTGTGGCTCTTACGGGCATTCCTAGCTGCGAATAAGGATAGGCATTGTTTTTTTCCTATGTAGGAACATTGCTCATTGCGGTTCACCTTTTCCCCTCACCAAATGATGAAATTCTGTTAGCAAACAAGAAGGCAAGAATGTATAGGAATTAATGTGCTGTGTGTAAGATGGACTAAACCCAAAATAACCAACGCATGTGGAATAGGTAATTGAGAACACCTGATGGTGCAGAGGACCTAGTGTTAGCATTCCCACTTTACACCTGAGGATACTGAGATCCAGAGAGCAAGCAAAGGGTGGTGCTAAGGTAGAAACTCCAATCTCTGGAATTCCAAAGGCATTTTTTTTTTTTTTTTTACTTGCAACACTCTCCAAGGCTGTCAGCATATGTCAGGTCCTCTCTGCCAAGTGTTTACCTGCTGCGCCATTTGTCCAAATTTTCTCTTTTATAAAGTAAGAGATCAAAGCATCAATGAATTTGTGGATCAGAGAGAGGAAGGCATAAGGCTAGGGATATGAGACTAGTCAGGTTAATTATCCCAGAACTTAGATTCACAGAGAAAGGGAGGCAAGTTTTGCTTCTTTCAGGAGTCTTAAGCAATCTGAGTGTCTGGTTCAGAATATTTGGGGGAGTCCAGGGGTTGACACTGGAGAATTTCTTAACATGTGGTCCATGGACCATGTGGGTCAGAACCACCTGGATTTTTTCTACAAAATGCATATTCTGGATAAAAGCTCCTGCCATAGCAGACCAGAACCTTTGGAGATGGGGCCTGGAAATGTGAATTATAGTTTCCCCAGGTTAATTATCATGCCCAATGCAGTTTGGGATCCACTAATACAAGTACTAATAATAACATTTATCAAGCACCTAATTCATCAAACACTCAATGAGGCACTGATACACATTAATTCCAAAGCTTACAAGATCTATTGTCTTATTTTACTATTGAAGGGTTCAGACTCAGAAAGGTTAAGAAACTTGTCAAACTCAGTTGGCCCATAAGTGGGAATTCCACCTGGTATTCCTTCCTGGTATCTATTCCAGCCAATTTCCTTTCTAGATCCTAGACTCAATGAGGATAGTGGGGGCATTCTATATTATTTATTTAACCCCATTAGAAAGCCTATTTAAGTGGCGTTGCTAGGCCCATGATTGAGTGTTAGTTAAGGAGAAAGACATAAACTAATGTGGTGGTGTGGGTTAAGGAAAAAGAATCACAGATGGAAATAGCCCTCTCCAATGTCCATGTTATAACTTGGGAGTTACAGCAGGGTTTTTCAACCTTGGCACTATTGGCATTTTGGGCTGTGTGGGGCTGTCTTGAGTGTTATTTACCAGCACACCTGGACTCTACTTCCAAGAAGCCAATATCAACTTCTCCCTCCCCCATCAGTTATGATGGACAAAAATGTCTCTAGACATTGCCAAAATTGCCCCTGGTGGAGAACCACTGGGTTGAAGTGTAAGCCCTCTTAAAAAAATCTCACTCTGGTGACTTCACTGATAGAGAATTTCACTTACAGTTGGAGATAGGAAACAAGGCATTGGAAAGGAGGTAGGGAGAGAGGGGTGTGTTAGGGTCTGCTCCACTTCAGTCCTGAGAGGCCCTCTTCCTTTCTGAGAGAGGATAACACTGGAGAGGGGAGAAGGGCAGAAGACAGCAGTTGCACCCATCTGCCCTCAATCCAAGCTGGAATGACAGCAAAGGGAGCAACAGAAGACCCAGGAGAGCTCTCACTTGGCTTCAATATCGACTTTTCTTTTTGGGGGGAGTCACTTTTTTTTTTTTGGTTAACAGAATCATTTCATCTGAGTTGGGAAAGCAGTAAATAATTAAGCTAATCTGTGAATGTGGTTCAAAGAAACCTCCAGAAATCATAATTCTAAAGCAGGGCAGCCAAACACAAAGGCGAACACTCATCAGTGTAATGCACAGGATGTGGGGCTGGGGAAGGACTGACTTTAATTATTCATCCTCGACATCTGGAAGGTCAATTTGGCTTTTACAATTTGATTATATTTAGGATTAGGATACACTTTGTTGTCAAATGTTTCTAAGGCCATGATTAACTATTTAAGCACCATGCAAATGACTTAAATCCATGGCTAATAAGTATATCAACTTAGGGACAATGGCTGCAAATGGATCCATATTTCTTACATATTCTTTCTGCCCATACTGAGTTTTCACAGCTTTCTTTTTCCCTCTGTTTATTACCTTTTTTTCCCTTCTTCAGTCCTTTGCTTCTTGCTCCCTTTGTTCTTGTTCCTTTTCCACATTCACTTTCACTGTGCCTCATTACGGATTCTGTACTGACCTGGGGGCTTCTAACCACTGGTCTGTGGAGTCCTAATTGCTTATGGGAGAGCTTGCCTGGGTCTGTAACCCTGGAAACCATGTGCCATATTTTGTGTGGATGGACCTTCTTTTGTCAGTATATTGAGTCCTTACATACCCTAAGATTCCCAAAGGGGCCTTGACCTGAGTGCTAAGAGTCACCAAGGAGCATTTGCTTTAAATTTTCAGCATAGAAGGGGGATGGCATTTGTGTAAAGCACCTGCTGTTAGCAGGCTCATTGCCCTGTCCTCTTGTTTAACTCATACAGACTCCATATAATATAGGTATTTCCATTTTCATAGATAGTTGAGAACATTAAGACTTTAGATAATTGCTAAGAGGAGCCAACTTTCAAAATAGTTCAGAGGTCAGAATTTAAGTGCCTCTTTCCAAGGCAAACTCAAAAGCCTCTTTCTTGGACTTAAGAATGAGCAATTGATAATCAGGCTGAAGTAGAGGGTGGGGGAATACACACCCTATGTTACCCCTTCAAGAGAACTCAAGTGGTCTGTGGCCACCTTCCTGGAAAGATGTCTAGAACAAAGATACTCTGCATTGCACTAATACAATGTTTTAATAGCCTGTGCTACAAATATAGTCCATGTTTTCTGATTGTTTTGCTAATACAGAGTGCTGTGCTCACATAAAAGGTTGATTTTAATAATTATTAGAAGAATTTGTAATTCAGTTTCAGTAATTTGTTGAAAAATTGGTTTTTAACATTTTAAATCAATACCAAATGTATTAAGCAAACTCTTAAAAATATTTATTGCTAACTAAGTGTCCAAGTTAATAGCAGGTTTAAATGGTGACTTTTAAAGATGTAATTTCTAGATTGATATGAGTTAATTGTACACTTCTGCCATAAAGAAAAAGTTTATTAGTATGTGTCACTTTTCATTATTACTTTTAGAAAAGAAAAAGATGATTTACCAGTATTGTTTTTATTTTTGAACAATTTCTTCTAGTCTCTATTTTTTGTTCTTCTGTTCATTTAATATTAAGCATCAAACATTTCCTCATATTTCTATACTTTTTGTGTTGCTATATAGTCATCAGATTGTTGTTTTAATAGCAACATAATATCCCATTATGTTGATTTACAATAATTTACCTAAAGCTACCTTATTGGAAGACATTGTAGTTGTTTTGAATATTGACATTTATTATGTGGAAAGAAACTTTCTGATGCATGGAGCTTTATCTTCGTTGAATCATTTTATTCTAGGACAAAAGGTTGTCAAATCTATCCTGAGTTTTAATTGATAAATTCTTGTTAGAGATTTAAAAAAAATGTGGTTCTTTATATTTCCTGTTATACTGTGCTTTATTTGTTTTTTTACTAAATCATAAAAACCTAGATCATGTATACATTAATGCATTTATGTGATACAATGTGCTGATTTCATAGAATTAGGAATACTTACATCACACTGGTAAATATATACCTCATCTCATTTAATTATTGTGTTAAGACATTTATACTCTATACTAATAGATCTGACATGTACCCTTGCATTATGCACCATAGGTGTGATCCTACTGTTCACCGTCCCTCAATCTGAACTCCTGCTTTCCCCTTCCATGTCCCCCTCCTCCCTCCTTCATCTTGGGCCATAATTGTGATCTATTCTTCATATGAAAATGTGAGTGATCATAAATTGGTTTCATTGGATATTTTTTCTTTCATTCTTGAGATACTTAACTAAGTAGGATATGTTCCAGCTCCATCCATATAAACATAAAAGAGGTAAAGTCTCCATCTTTTTAAAGGCTGCATAATATTCCATGGTATACATATACCACAATTTAATAATCCGTTCATGGATCGATGGACACTTGGGCTTCTTCAGTGACTTGGCTATTATGAATTGAGCTGCAATGAACAGTATGGTGCAAATATCTTTGTTTCAAAGTGATTTTTTTGTCTTTTGAATATACACCTAGTAGAGGAATTGCAGGATCAAATGGCAGTTCTACTTTTAGATCCCTGAATATTCTCCATACTTCTTTCCAAAAGGGATGTATTAGCTTGCACTCCCTCCAGCAGTGCAGGAGTGTTCCCTTTTCTCCACATCCATGCCAACATCTGTAATTGTGGGATTTTGTTATGTGAACCAGTCTTACAGGAGTTAGATGGTATCTCAAAGTGGTTTTGATTTGTATTTCTCTGATAATTAGAGATGATAAGCCTTTTTTTATGTGTCTGTAGGCCATGTGCCTATCATCTTCAGAGATGCTTCTGTTCAAGCCCTTTGCCCACAATGAAATGGGATTACTTGATATTTTCTTATTAATAAGTTTGAGTTCTCTGTGGATTCTTGTTATCAAACCTTTGTCAGAAGCACAACCTGAAAATATCCTCTCCCATTCTGAGGGCTATCTGCTTGCTTTACTTACTGTGTTCTTGGCTGTGCAGAAACTTTTTAGTTTGATCAGATCCCAGTAATGTATTTTTAGTTGCTTCAATTGTCTGGGGGGGGGTCCTCCTCATAAACTATTCTTCAAGGCCAATTTGTTCAAGTGTGTCTCCTGTACTCTCTCCAAGAATCTTTATAGTTTCATGTCTTAAGTTTAAGTCTTTTATCCAGTGAGAGTCAATTTTTGTTAATGGTGAAAGGTGTGGGTCCAGTTTCAGTCTTCTATAAGTTGCCGGCCAATTCTCCCAGCATCATTTGTTAAATAGGGACTCTTTCCCCCAATTTATATTTTTGATATGCTTATCAAAGATCAAATGACAATAAGAGTCTGGGTTCATCTCTTGGTTCTCAATTCTGTTCCATACATCTACCTCTCTATTTTTGTGCCAATACTATGGTATTTTGATCACTAGAGATTTATAGTATAGTTTGAAGTCTGGTAGCGTGATTCCTCCTGATTTTTTTTTTTTTAATTTCTGAGTACTGTCTTGGCTATTCGAGGTTTTCTCTGGTTCTATATTTAAAAAGTACTATTTTTTTTCCAGATCTGTAAAGTGTGAGGGTGGTCCTTTGATAGGGATTGCGTTAAATTTATAAATTGCTTTGGGTAATAGGGACATTTTAACAATGTTGATTCTTCCTAGCCATGAGCATGGTATGTTTTTCCATTTGTTAACATCTTCAGCTATTTCTTTTCTCAGAGTTTCATCATTCTCTTTATAGAGATCTTTCACATCATTTGTTAGGTAAATTCCCAAATATTTCATCTTCTTTGGCACAACTGTAAAGGGAATAAAGTCCTTGACTGTTTCTTTGGCTTGACTATTATTGATATATATAAAAGATACTGATTTGTGAGTATTGATTTTGTATCCTGATACTCTACTGTATTCCTTGATCACTTCTACAAGTTTTGTGGTTGAGTCCCTGGGGTTTTCTAGGTATAAAATCATATCATTTGCAAAGAGTGAAAATTTGATCTCCTCTCACCCTGTATGGATACCCTTGATTGCCTTCTCTTGCCTGATTTTGATGGCTAAGACTTATATTACAATAATAAAAAGCAGTGGAGACAATGGGCAACCTTGCCTAGTTCCTGATCTGAGTGGAAATGTTTTCAATTTTACTCCATTCAATATGATATTGGCTGTGGGTTTGCTGTGGATGCCCTCTATCAATTTAAAAGAAGTCCCTTCTATACCTAATTTTTTTTTTTTTTTGCAGTTTTTGGCCAGGGCCAGATTTGAACCCACCACCTCTGGTATATGGGGCCACTGCCCCACTCCTTGAGCCTCAAGCGCTGCCCTATACCTATTTTCTTAAGTGTTCGGATCATGAAAGAGTGCTAGATATTGTCAAAAGCTTTTTCTGCATTGAATGAGAGAATCATATGGTCTTTGTTTTTTATTTTGATTATGTGATGTGTTATATTTATAGATATATGTATATTGAACCAACCTTGAGATCCTGGGATAAAACTCAGTTGGTCATAATGTATAATTTGTTTGATATGTTGCTTGATGCTGTTTGCTAAGGATCTTATTGAATTTTTTTGCATCTATGTTCATTAACGATATTGGTCTATAGTTCTCTTTTCTTGTTGGGTCTTTACCTGGTTTGGGGATCATGGTGATGGTTGCTTCATAGAATGTGTTGGGAAGTTTCCTTCTTTTTTGATGTTTTGGAAAAGGTTAAGTAATATAGGTACTAGTTCCTCTTTAAAGGTTTGGTAGAATTCTGATGTGAAGCCATCTGGTCCAAAACTCTTCTTTTTTGGGAGATTTCATATAGTTGATGCTATTTCAGAACTTGATTATAGGTCTGTTCAGCATTTCCAATTCTCTCTGATTAAGTCTAGGAAGGTGGCATGCTTCCAAGTATTGGTCAATTTCTTTCAGATTTTCATATTTCTAAGAATAAAGTTTTTTTGTTGTATTAAGGTTTTTTTGAATTTCTGAGGTATCCATTGTTATTTTGCTTTTATCATTTCTGATTGATGATACTATGGACTTTAATTTTCTGTTTTTGGTTAACTTGGCCAAAGGTTTATAAATATTGTTAAATTTTTCAAAAAAACAACTTTTCAATTCATCGATCTTTTGAATAATTCTTTTGTTTTTTATTTCATTTAATTCTGCTCTAATTTCAGTAGGGCATATTTTTTTCTTCTGCAGGGCTTGGAGTTGAAATGTTCTTCCTTTTCCAGTTGCTTTAGATGTCCCATTAAGTTACTGACTTCCTCTCTTTCTGGTCTCTTGAGGAAGGCTTATAACACTATAAATTTCCCTCTTAAGACTGCCTTAGTACTATCCCACAGGTTCTGATAATTCATATATTCATTACTGTTTTATTCCAAAATTTTGGTAATTTCCTTCTTAATCTCATCTATGACCCAGCTATCATTCAGCATATGGTTATCTAGTTGGCTGTGGGTTTGCTGTGGATGGCCTCTATCTATTTTCTTTTCTTTTTTTTTTTTCTTTTTTCTTTTTTTTTTGCAGTTTTTGACCAGGGCCAGGTTTGAATCCACCATCTCCTATATGGGGCCAGTGCCCCACTCCTTGAGTGCTTGGAAAGGGAAATGTCTTTGTATGAGTGTGCAGATACCTGTTACTGGTGAGTTCAACTTTTATTGCGTGATGATCCAAGAAAATAATATGAGGAATAATTTCTATACTTTTAATTTTACTGAGGTTAGACTTGTGACCTAAGATGTGATCAATTTTGGAGGATGTTCCATGGGCTGATGAGAAGAATGTGTATTCAGTTTTGTTTGGATGAAATGTTCTGCAGATGTATGTTAAATTCAATTGTTATATGGTGAAGTTTAAGTCCAAAATTTCTTTGCTTAGTTTCTTATTGGAAGTTCTATCCAACACTGCCAAAGGGGTATTAAATCTCCAATTATTATGGTGCTGGAAGATATTAAATTGTTCATGTCTATTATGGTCTCCCTTATAAATTGAGGAGCATTCTGGTTGGGTGCATAAATGTTAATAATCAACATCTCATCATGTTGAGTGTTTCCTTTAACAAATAGTCTTTCTTGGCTCGGCGCCTATAGCTCAACTGGCTAAGGCACCAGCCACGTACACCTAAGGTGGCGGGTTCGAATCCCCAGCCCTGACCCGCCAAACAACAATGATGGCTGCAACCAAAAAATAGCCGGGCGTTGTGGCGGGCGCCTGTGGTCCCAGCTACTTGGGAGGCGGAGGCAGGAGACTCGCTTGAGCCCAGGAGTTGGAGGTTGCTGTGAGCTGTAATGCCAAGGCACTCTACCCAGGGGGATAGCTTGAGACTCTGTCTAAAAAAAAAAAAAAAAAAAAAAACAAATAGTCTTTCTTTACTTTTGTTGGTTTAAAGCCTACTGTGTCTGCAAATGAAATTGCCACTCCTGCTTTTTTCTGATTTCTGTTTTCCTGTATTACAGATGCCCATTAATTCACGCCAAGTCTATATTTATCCTTTAAGGTAAGATGAGATTCTTGTATGCAGTACATATCTGACCTGCGTTTTTGTATCCAGTCAGCCAACCTGTAACTCTTAAGAGGTCAGTTTATGCAGTTCACATTAATTGAAAGTATTGAAAAGTCTAGTAATATTTTGGGTGTCAAGTTTTTGGAAAGTCCAATGGACATTTTGAATCTTTTCACCATTATAGAAATTGAGTTTTGGTCAAGAATTTCAGAGTGAGTTTACTTTGGTGGTAGAGCATTGTGTTGGTCATTATGGCGGATGGGTCTGAGGATATCTTAAAGAGCTGTTTGGGTTATGGTAAATTTCTTCAACGTGTGCATGTCATTAATGTATTTAACTTCTCTGTCTTAAATGAAGCTCAGTTTAGCTGGATACAGGATCCTGGCCTGAAAGTCATTTTGTTTAGGAGATTGAAGGTCAATGACCATCCTCTTCTGGCTTGAAAATTTTCAGCAGAAAGATCTACAGTCATTCTACTTCCCTTGTAGGTTATGGTTTTCTTATGTCTGGCTGCTTGCAGGATTTTCTCCTTCATATTAACTTTGGCAAAATTAATTACAATGTGTCTAAAAGATGCCTTATTTGGGTTGAGTCATGATGGGGTTCTGAAACTGTGTGCTATCTGAATTTCAGTATCTCTTGCCATGCTTGGGAAATTCTGCTCAATTATCTCTTGGACTACAGTATCTATGCCTTTTGGACCATCCTCTTCTCCTTCAGGGATTCCTATGAGCTGAATGTTTGCTTTTTTGGAGTGGTCCTACAGTTTTCTCAGGGAATGGTCCATTTTTGCTCTCCACTTCTCTTCCTCTTTGAGCATTTGGGAACATTCAAAAGCTTTTTATTCAATGTCAGAGATCTTTCTTCTGCCTGCTCCATTCTGTTACTGAGGGATTCTACTCTGTTTCTCAGATCTTTGAGGGCTGCAAGTTTTTGCTTCAATGTGTCAAAATATTTGGTGATTTTGTCTTTGAATTCATTGAATTCTTGAGACAACTTTTGAATTTCTCCTTGAATTTCTAATTCCAACTTTACCTCCATTCTGTTAATCTTATTTGCAATCCAAATTCTGAATCCGATTGCTGACATCTCAGCCATTTGTTTATAAATGGGATCTTCTGTTGTGTCTCCTTTGTCATTCCTTGGGGGAGACGATCTACTCTGATTATTCATGTTGCCAGAGTTTTTCTTCTGCTTCTGCCCCATGATTATTTTTCACTGTTTGGCTAGAGAAGCTGGCAAGGTGAAATTGAATTGAGGGCTCCTGGAATTGTAATTAACCAGCCTTTTACCAAAGAACTGGGACTGGTGATTACAGCTTTTCCCTTAGAGCTTTATAAAGGTCCCATTCAGAGCTACTGCCTGAAACTCTGGGCACCTGCTTGGTGTGGTGGGGCGAGATGGCACTGACTCTGTTCAATCCTAGTGAATCAGTGGCTTTGGGCTGAAATCTCAGCCGTGGAGATATATAAGCAGTTAATACACCTGCTCCCCCCACAGGCAACAACTGGAAGGGGAGAATCCCATACTCCCACAACAACACAACCAGGGTACAACCTTGGTGGGTCCCTGGGTGATTGGCCCAGATCAAGAGTTCCAAAGCAATTATCCCAGTTGACACAAACACCAATAAGAGTTGAAACTGTGGATTCTAGAGTCCACCTAATGCAAGCTTTACAATTACTAAGTGACAAACCAATAGCTCAAAGATCTGAATTATTCTTGATAACCTACAATCTTCCAGGCATTATTTTTAATGATATTAATATCTAGATGTACATTAATTCCCTCTTATCTGAGAGGGATCCATTCTAAGACCCCCCCCGCCCGAGTTGATGCCTAAAACTTCAGATAGTTCTGAACCTTATCTGTACTTATATGAACCTTATACTATATTTTTTCCTATACATACAAATATATAATTCATAAATTAGGCACAGTAAGAAATCAACAATAACTAATAATGCAATAGAGCAATTATAACAATATACTGTACTAAAAGTTATGTGAATGTGGTCTCTCTCTCTCAAAAAATCTCTCTTGTGCTGTATTTATCCTATTTTTAGATGATGCCTGGGTAATTAAACTGTGGAAAGGAAAACCTTGGATAAGAGGGTACCACTTTACCAAAAATATGTAAAATACAGACAATTTCATTAATGAGAACTGCTGTTTCTGGGACATAAAGGTAGAAATTATTGTAAAACATACATGCTCTGAATTTCAGTATCACATGGCAGGTTGGCAGAGAGGAAGCTAGGAACCAGAGTTCTAGTAATTATTTCTCCAGTTATTAGTACTAGTTGTTTTAGTTCTTCTTTGAAAACAAAAGCAATGTGATGGCTCAGTGCCTGGGGCTCAAGCAGCTAAGGCACCAGCCACATACACCTGAGCTGATGGGTTCAAATCCACCAGGCCCACCAAACAACAATGATGGCTGCAACCAAAAAAAATAGTTGGGGCAGCACCTGTGGCTCAAAGGAGTAGGGATCCAGCCCCATATGTCAGAGGTGGCCAGTTTAAACCAAACCCCAGCCAAAAACTGCAAAAGAAAGAAAAAAATAGCTAGGTATTGTGGTGAGCACCTATAATCCCAGTTACTTGGGATGTAGAGGCAAGAGAATCGCTTGAGACCTGGAGTTGAAGGTTGCGGTAAGCTGTGATGCCACAGCACTTTACCCAGGGCAACAGCCTGAGGCTCTATCTGAAAAACAACAATAACAACAACAACAAAAAAAGCAATCTGATTAGATAATTATCTCTTCGTCTGTAAAAGGAATATGTCAGAAGAAATCTTTAGGCATTCTCCATTCAGAATTTTATGACTTTAGTATTTTACTTGTGTAATTATTTATGAAGTTTAAATTTTCTAAAAGATTTGGTGAATATTTTAAAAATAGCCTATAGATATAATAAAAATTATGGCTCTCATTCTAGAGCATCATTGGTACTTCTGAAACTAACTGAAAGGGTTGTCTACCGTCATTCTTGTTGGGACCCATAGTCTCCTACATTTATCCACATAATTTTCCAGGAAAGGGAAAGAGCTGACAAGTACACAGACTGCACTTCCACATTAAACTACCAGGAGAAACTTCCAATTTGCCCTCTTGTCACTTGTGCCCCAAGGTAAACACGTAAACTATTACAGCAACCAATTTAGATAACTACTCAGGGAACAACAGCTCTGATGATGAGAAAGATAGTGACTTTTCATTATCTGCAATCTTTTATCTGAGATGATTGAAAATAACTTTTTTATGGGTGAAAAAAGTCTATCCAGATATTTAATCAGTTTTATGGCTAGAAACTATATATAAGATTTTTCTTAAAAAATTGAGATATAGTACTATAAAATTCACCCTTTTAAGTATACATGTCAATGGTATATGTAATATTTTTAAATGAGATCATTTAGAATGGGTCTGACACATAGTAGTCATGTCATAGATATTAGTCCCTTTTCCCTATATCAATACATTTTGAACCTAAAGCAAATGAAATGAAGACACAGTGGACATTTGGGGGTTCTGTTCTGCTGTACCTTCCAGTGCTGTGCTGAAGCCCTCTGAGAGGGCCAACTGCCTGCATTTCTTTCCAACTCTATGTTGACTAAGGTCACATTGATAGGTTGAAATAGACCATGATGGAAATATTTGTATCATGGAAACTGACAAATGCTACAAAATCAGAGTTTTGCTATTATTTGAAAGCCAGTTGTTAAGCATTTACTGATACATCCCTGCTAATGTGTATCAAGTTCTTCCAGAATAAGTTTTATCATTGTTTAGGGCCATGTTAGGTCTCCTCATCTCTTTATGATGAACAACAAATTTAACTAAATCCTCATCAACTGGAAATTGAAATTTCAACTGGATATATACTATAGTCATAAGTAATAAGCTAATCTCCTTATGACTTTTAGGGGGGGTTAAAAATTTTTTTAATTGTGATAAAAGGCTGGGCATGGTGGCTCATGCCTGTAATCCAAGCACCCAGGAGGGTGGATTGCCTGATCTTACGGTTCAAGACCAGCCTAAGCAAGAGTGAGACCCCATCTCTAAAACCAGCTGAGCATTGTGGTGGGTGTCTATAGTCTCAGCTACTTGGGAGGCTGAGGCAAGAGGATCTCTTGAGCCCAAGAGTTCAAAGTTGCTATAAGCTATGATACCATGTCACTCTACCAAGGGTGACATAGTAAGATTCTGTCTCAAAAAAAAAATGTGATAAAAACATATAACATGAAGTCTAACTTAACCATTTTTAAGTGTACAGTCAGTAATATCAGGTGTGACTTATTTTTGTCTTCTGTAGCATGCTTTTGTGTAATGGAGGATTGACTTGATTCTGAAGTCTAAATGATTTTTTAATTTCATTTGTTAAAGGGATGGTTAAATTCCATTTTGGTCAGGTACATCCTTTCACTATTAACTCTTAGATGCTAGTCTTTCAGAGTTCCTTCAGTCAATCTCACTTCAGGCTAGCTCTAGGGAATTTGATGGCTGGGCATCCTGGTCCTCCTTCCTAGAGGTGTGCTTGGCACCTTCATGTGCCATGAGAGGAGCATGGCCCTCCCATTACCTTGACATTGACTTCTAGACTCCAGAATGAAGAAAGAACAAAGTTCTATTATTTTAAGATACCCAGTTTATGTGATTCAGCTTACATGACTCCTGCCATCTCTCTGACTCTAAGTCCACATTCCAGATTCCTAGGAAAGGACTGGGGTTCCAACGCTTAGTTCCTGAAGACACAGCTGCGTTGTTCTCTCTCAGGCTCCCATGGTGATGGTTTTGAAGGATGTGCTGCTAGGAACAGGGTTTTGGACCTGCTCCTTTGTGTAGAGAGATACTAGCCAGTTAAAGCATCCAGTTTCTAGTACAATGTAATTTTAGTATCAGATGATGATAAATGATGACTTGAAAGGAATATTTAATCAAGACAGTTGGCATTTAGTTAAGAATGTCTAACATATTACAACATAGTATAGATAAAATTAACAAAATTTCTGTAACATTAAAAAGAAAAGGGAGTTAATATAATTCTCTTGGGTCTATATCTGGTTAAATTTTTAGTAGTATAATTATATAACTAATTTCTTGGATTTAAGGAGGAACTTCTTTTTTGATAGTCTCTGGTGTGAGGTAAGCATTAACACATGTACTCTCAGATTGTTCAAATGAGAAAAAGTTTTCAGATAATCTTTATCCCACTTAAAGTGGACTATGATAGAAACAGCTGAAGTGAGTAATTGCAGACACACAACAGTTTACAGTGAGGTCTGGAGTCTTCTTCAGGCCTGTGTAGGCATTTCCCCAAGTGACAATTAGTGTATAGGGGGTGCAGCATAGAATTTGGCATATAAGTTTAGAATGTGAGTAACTTTTGTCATTTTTACAGTATTCACTAACTCTGTGATCTTGGGCTTTGTCATTTAAAATTATCTGAACTTCCATTTCCTGTTCGTAAAATAGTTAAGATCTACTTGACAGAGTTATTTTGAAAATTAGGTTAAATTAACATCTGTAATAATCTTTGCAAAATAGAATGCTCGCATAATATATTAATACTTTTTTTCAGTTTCCAGTTATAGGTCATCTTCTTCATGTTTGATCAACCACTTACACGTATTCAATGTTTATTTATTACTTCTGCACCCACTACATGGCAGATACTATGCCAGAGTATTAAGATACCTAGATCTAGCTACAATGATCCCTGTTCTCAAGTAGCTCAACACACAGCTATCTGTTATTTAATCTGAGCTGTCAGTGCTTATGTCATAAAGCCATGCCTAAAAGTCACTAAGAAAAAGATGTAGAAATACCAGCCTTTTGCACATAACCTTCATAGGTTACACAATCCTTACAATGGTGATTATAAAAAACATTGGGCTTGGGAGATGGCTCCTCCTGGAAGAATATTTTCTGGCGGAGGGCTCTTTGCTACATTGAGTTTGGGTAACTGTATTTTCATTCCTGACTCTGCATCTTCTATAAAATGTACTCAGCTCTAGGTTATCAGAAAACATGCTTTTTTCTTTTTAAAAGCTGGATCTGTCCATTTTTATGACTACAAATATAATCCATTGAAGCAGGCACTGTGAACTCTCTGCAAGATTTAAAAACTTATTCCTCTAGCTGCTTGGAGTACCATAAAGTACCACAGACTGGGGATTTTAAACCAACCGAAATTTGTTTTTTCTTAATCATGGAGGCCGAAGTCCGAAGCCAAAGTGATGGGAGGGCCATGTTCCCTACAGACAAGGATCCTTTCTTGCCTTTCCCAGCTTCTAGTTGCCCAGGTGCCCCTGAATGTGGCAGTATCACTGCAATTTCTCCCTCTATCTTCCCATGGAGTGCTTGCTTCTGTGTCTCTGTTTCCATATCTGTGTCCAAATTTTCCTCTTCCTATATAGACAACAGCCATATTGCATTAGGCCCACCTTAATTCAGTATAGTTTTATCTTGATTTAAATATGTTTTGGCTGGGGGGGCAGATATAATTCAGTCTATAGCATCCTAATTATTATTTATATTATCCATATAAACACAGTGTTTTTATGGTACTCTCAATAATAGCTCAGGGAACTTCAGTTTTGAGTAATCATTTTCTTCTTCTTAAATATATAGGGAGAAAGCAGTGGGCTTATTCCTGGCTTACAAAATAGCTCAGAAAGAAATAACCTTAACTGAGTTCATTGAGCAGAGTACAAGTTCTTCTGTTTTGAAGACCAAAAACATATCTTGAGCCCTCTGCAATTTTGCATCTCACTCAAGAGTGTGAATCTACTGATATTTTTCTTTAAAGAATATTTGAGAGGAATGTAAATGCCCTTATTGTGACTAAATGTTACAAGGCACATTCTGGAGCTATTTCGTAGTGTGGTACTTTGAACTGTAGAGTACAAAAACAAGCGTCAATGCCAGTAGGCTACCCCCGACCCGAGTGGCATTTGATATTGAAGAGGATGAGTGAAAGCTACCACCAAAGTAGCCACAGCAGAAGCTTCCCTTGGAATGTTACAAGAGACCCTTGCATCTTCTCTCCCCTTTCAGACAATGTCCCAACTGTGTCTTTTGGAACTCTGTTGGCTGTGAAGCCTGTGATATCTGGCTTACAGTGCTGCAATGTAATCTTTCTTCTTTTGTCTTTGCTTTTAATTCCTCCATGAAAAGTGACAATGAAGACATCTATTGAGGGGAAAAATGACACAGACTATTGCAAATGAAAATAAATCAGTTAATGAGTATGACAAGCTGATTTGGAAACCAAAGAATGATATCGTGTGTCAGATAAAGTCTCATACTTGTGAAAAATAAAGTTTTTGTGTTCTTGTTTTATATTGTTTTGTATTGTGTCTTTTAGAGCATATAGTACCATTTCCTGTATTTTTGGAAAATATAATTTATTTTATAAAAACTGAGTAAGCGGCATAAAGGAAGAATTAAATCTGTAATCATCTAGATATAATTCTATGTACTGAGCATTGAAACTGGTAGCAATAGAGATTATTATTAGTATATAACTTTGTCATAGTTTATAGTGATAATAGTGACAGAAAAGGCAAGCATTTAATCCTTTCTTATTTTTAAAATTTTTTTAGAGACAGGATCTCACTCCTGTTGCTCAGGCTGAAGTGTAGTTACATTATAGCTCACTGCAACCTGGAACTCCTGGGTTCAACTGATCCTCCTGCCTCAGCCTCCCAGAGTGCTGGGAATATACAGTTATGAACCATGCACTCAGCCTAAAAACTTAATCTTCAAGTGTGTCCAGTGGTTATTTGTAAAACTTAGAACACCTTCTGATATGTCAAGAGATTTTTGTTTGTTCTAGACAAGGCATCGGTAAGAATTGAAACTTTGAGTTGTAATTTGGTGTGATTTTTTAAATACAGTTTTTCTTTTCTTTTCTTTTCTTTTTTTTTTGAGACAGAGCCTCAAGCTATCTCCCTGGGTAGAGTTCCAGAGAACCATTTGGGCTGACTGTTTCTTTCTGTCTAAGTGAAAAGAATTAATGAAATGTTCTTCCTTTCCTTTTATTTTGAGACAGAGCCTGTCCCCCTGGGTAGAGTGCCATGGCATCACAGCTCACAGCAACCTCCAACTCCTGGGCTCAAGCGAGTCTCCTGCCTCAGCCTCCCAAGTAGCTGGGACCACAGGCACCGGCCACAACGCCTGGCTATTTTTTTGTTTGCAGCCGTCATTGTTTTTGGTGGGCCTGGGCTGGATTTGAACCTGATACCTTAGATGTATGTGGCTGTCACCTTAGCCACTTGAGCCACAGATGCTGAGCCTTTTTAAATACAGTTTTAACAGAAGTAACTATCTCGTGGCACATGAATACTTAGTTTGAGCCCTATTTTAATACCTGAAGTGTAAAAGAATAAAAAAAAATATGGATTATATCTTCCTTCAAATAAGTAAGCTCCTCCCCAAATAAGAAAAATATGTACTTGACAAAATGATTTTGTGTATTTTAAATTACTAACCCAAATTCTGGTTGATTTAGCTGTTAAAAATTTCTTATTTCTATTTCTAGAGTTTCTTCTCTGTCATGCATATAGTATAAAAATGGTCTATTTTAGAAGCACTATAAATATTATATTATGAAGCTGAAAGATACCCAAATGTCTTCTTTCATTCCATTCTTTTTGATGCAATGTGTGACAAAAATAAAAGGGATAAAAATAACTTAAAGAGTTAAGGGTTTGGGTGTTTTAACTAATATTTTACCCCTAATGACTAAACATTTCTTCATCTTCATCAAAGACCACTTGTCTTAGATAAATACAGCAATGGTCCTTGCCTGACAAGGTTACTACAGCTTCCGTTACTTTTCTCCAGTTACATCTGCTTGGAACCGTTTTTTCCCTTCATGTCTTCCTTTCGTCTTCCAGTTTGAAAAGCGTTCTCTATTCTGTTGTTTAAGCACTTCCTAAAATATAACTTCCTCCAGTAAAACTTTCAAAAGCTCCTTAGATGACACTTTTATGGGAAATATCAAGATACCATTGAACTATACAAGCAGTTAAGACTTGTCAGGGCCTGAACTCATGGTTTATTCCTTAATTCAAAACTTTTTATCCATAGTCCTGGAAGCTATGAAGCAACCTAAAAAACAGTATCACTTTTCTAGTTGTTCATCCCCTAAATGAACTCTCAGCTCTGACAATGGCAAGTTTGGGTTGAGAGCAGTTTTTTTATCCAAAGGCAACAGACATTTCAATTCTTAAGTTTTGGAGCATCAGAGACTTAGATCAGATCCAGAACCTGAGGGTGAGGACCCTGGCACATCAGCATCTTCGGAATGCTTTGTTATGGAGGAACCGAAAGTCCCGTCTGGTAGTGGCTGAGGAAGTACAGTCACAGGACAGCCTATTTATTAAGGCCAAAGGCATAGCCAACCTCGGTCAATGTGCCACAGTCAGGTCATGTTGTCTCTTTGGAAACCACAGATTGAAAAATAAACAGGAAAATAGACACATATACTTCATTTAATGTAAATATTAAGTCTCAAAGGAAGCGAATCTATTCCTATGTTCAAGTCCTAGGGATTTCTGCAAAAGGTTTAGGAATCATTAATCAGAAATCCAAGCATTTATGTATACTTATTTCTATGAGAAATAAGTTCTGGTCTGGACCTACTAGGTGAGTTCTACTTTTCTGAAATAAGACTTTAAGTTATCTAATTTTTTTTAAGACTTAAAGTTATCTAATTTTTTTTTTTATCTAACTTTAAGTTATCTAATTTTTTTCCTGCATTAAAAAGATTGTAAAGAATACATGAAGGTCCTCTCACATTAATTGACTTAATTTAATTTCTGATGAAATGCCATTCTAAATCTTAATTTGTGAATCTTAAACAATATTTTTATGATTAACATAGAAATATATTACATTTTCCCTTAAAGTAATTAAAAAATATTTTATTCTGCTGGTGAGAATAAAAGTGAAAGTTGAAATACAAAGAGTGATGGCATTTATTAAAAAGTCAAACTTATTACTAATTATCTTTCACAATATTTTCAGTTGATAAATTTTCTAATCTTCAAGCTAAATAATAAGCTTTCATGTCCTAGGTTTAGTTATTTTCTATTAATTGCCAGCTGACTGCTAAACATAAGCACCCAGATTAGCCTTGCAAAAATTTTCTAAAATCTTTACTTTCATAGAACACATAGTTTCCTGAGGTAGAAAACATGGGTAAGAATAAAAACATTTGCCTGATTATATTGCTAGAAAATTAAGTAAAGAAAGTTTGTGATAGAATTTGGTGAATTTTTAAAAGATAATATTAATGACTAATTATTTATTTTCCAAAAAGAATTATACTAATAAGTAATTCAATGTGATTATAATCTATTTATGAACTAGTTATCACTACCCACATGATATTTATAACATATTGTATGAGCCAATAAATACTTTCTATATTTGAATTTAGTAAGAACTAATCAAATACAGCTTCTAACAAAAATAGTCTTTGTTAGTCATATTATATGAAAACAACTGGGCAGGCCTGTGACTCAGTGGGTAGGGCACTGGCTCCATATACCAAAGGTGGAGGGTTCAAGCCCAGCCCTAGCCACACTGCAACAAAAAAATAGCTGGGCATTGTGGTGGGCACCTGTAGTCCCAGCTACTTGGGAGGCTAAGGCAAGAGAATCACTTAAGCCCAGGAGTTGAGGTTGCTGTGAGCTGTGTGACACCATGGCACTCTACCAAGGGGTGATAAAGTAAGACTCTGTCTCTATTAAAAAAGAAAACAACCATTAGTGATCAGATACATATTTTCCTTTTTATTCATCCTCACATCACTTGTCAACATGAAACCTTACGAAGTTCAAGTTTTGGTTCAAAGTCAGATTTTTTTTTTTTCACCTCGGACCCAATAAGGAATTTGCTTCAGGACAATCAGAAAATGAAGTTAGTTCCCCAAAGAGCAGCAAGTGCCAGGAATGAGCAAAGGGAGTAATAGTTCCTTCCCAAGCAGTGAGACAACTATGGAGGATACTAAGCGTCTTAACATTTGTTCCTGTGCCTTGGATCGGGAGATCCAAGGGACCCTCTGTCTACCATTCTCCTCCTCACCCTCCTCAGACTGCTGCTGCTGGTCCCTCCGATCCAACCCCGACCCCCAGGGCTCCTCTCCCTCTGTGTGGAATCAACAAACAACTCTACTCACTCCTGGTGACAAGTTCACCTCCAAGGAGAGATCCCACAGTGGGGCTGGGCCTTGACTACACAGTCTTTTTGCTAGAGTGGACAAGAACTCAGAACAGGGAAGGTTGGAAGGATTGTTATGGGTTGGTGGGGGTTCCAGCAAGCCTGGACTGCTGCTTTCTCTGAGGTAGAAGTCCAGTCTGAAAGACTTCCTCTTCTCCATCTTTAGGGTCACAGGTTTTTGCTTCATTTTGATTTTTGTTCTTTCCTGGAAGCTCTCTGGTGCACCTTTGTATCCTATCTGCCACACAGGGTCATACATGTCAGACCTTCTAGGAATGAGTAGGCCTTTATTATGAATTGTAGGCAATACAATTGAGTCTTGGGAGGTTGTGTATTTCTGTATAATAAGGGGCAATATTCAGACTGTGGACGTGAATCCCAATTCATCCCCCAACTGATTAAAGCTGTACCAGACACATGGAAGATTGTGATCTTGGGTGATATTATATATGGCTTTCATAATTTTTATTCTCCTTTTATGTCTAATCTGTTGAGTTTTCACTATGAAAGGGTGCTGGATTTCATCAATGCTTTTTTCTGCATCTATTGAGATGATCATATGGTCTTTGCTTTGCTCCTGTGTATATGGTGAATCATGTCCATTGATTTGCACATGTTGAACTACTCCTGCATCCCTAGGATGAAACTCAGTTGGTCATGATGGATTATCTTTTTGATGTGCTGCTGAATTTGGTTTGCTAGTATCTTGTTAAAGATTTTTATGTCAATGTTCATAAGAGATATTGGTCTGTACTTTTCTTTTGTTGTATCCTTTCTTGTCTTTGGCATCAAGGTGATACGGGCTTCAGAGAATGAGGTAGGGAGAATTCATTCCTTGGTATTATGGAATAATTTCTGTAGGATACATGCTATTTATTCTTGGTAGGTTTGTAAGAATTTGGCTGTGGATCCGTCTAGTCCATGAAATTTTTTTGGTTGAGAGATTTTTAATTAGTGCCTCAATCTCATTGCTTGTCATTGGCCTGTTAAGGATTTCTGTTTCTTCCTGACTGAGTCTTGGGAGGATGTGTATTTCCTGGAATTTATCTATTCCCTCTAGGTTTTCTCATGTTTGTGCATAGAGATTTTTGTAATATTCATGGATGACATTTTGTGTTTCTGAAGTATCAGTTATAATGTTTCCTTTTTCATTTGAGGTTATTTGAGTCCTTTCTCTTCTATTTCTTGTTAATCTGGATAGTGCTCTACCCATTTTGTTTATCTTTTGAAAGAATCAACTTTTTATTTCATTGATCATTTGTATGTTGTTTCCATTTCATTTAGTTTTTCTCTGAGCTTTGTTATTTCTTTTATTCTGATGACTTTGGGTTTTGTTCTTTTTCTGCTTCCATAGATGTGCCATCAGATGGATAATTTGTGATCTTTCAGTCTTTTTGATGTAGGCATTTGGGACTGTGAATTCTCCCCTCGACACTGCCTTTGCCATGTGCTATAGATTTTGAAAAGTTGTATCTCCTTTGTTGTTCAGTTTGAATGCTATTTTGATTTTTTTTCTAACTTCGTCATTGACCCAAGGATCATTTAGTAGGAAGTTGTTTAATTTTCATGACTTGCGTAGATTTGAGAGTTTTTCTTAGAATTGATTTCTAGTTTTGTTTTACTGTGGTCTAAGACGATACATGGTATGATTTCAATTTCTCTAAATTTTCTGAGACTTGCTTTGTGGCGTGGAGTGTAATCAATCTTGGAAAATGCCCTATGTGCTGATGGGAAGAATGTGTAATCCATAGTTTTTGAGTAGTGTTCTGTTAATATCTCTTAGGTCAATTTATTTGAGGGTTCCATTTAAGTCAAGTATTTATTTATTGGTTTTCTGCTTCAGTGATCTGTGCAGTTTGTTGGTGGGGTGTTAAAGTCCCTGGTAATTATGATGCTAATATTTATTTCTTTGCTTACACCTAGTAGAATTTGTTTTAGACATTCAGGGTCTCTTGTTGTAAGTGCATATATATCTTTAGGATTGTTATGTCTTCTTACTGAATTTCTTTCCTTGTTATATAAGGACTATCTTTTTTTTTTACCATGTTGATTTAAAGTCTATTTTATCTGATATAAAAATGGCTACACCAGTTTCCTTTTTGTTTCTATTTGCATGGAATTTTTTTCCCCATCCATTTACTTTGATTCTATGCACATCCTCATGTGATGGATAGGTTTCTTAAAGATAGCATATATGTGGACAATGATTTTTCATCCATTCAGTAAGTCTCTTTTAATTGGAGCACTAAGGCTGTTCATGTTTGGTGTTATTATTGATATGCTGTTCTGTTCAGCATGTTGAATGATACCTTGTTTTATTTTCTTCTTATTGCTATTGTTTTATAAGAGATGTGAGCTTTAATTTTTGGATGTTTCTATGCTGATGAGTATCTATTGTGGTACTTCCCTGTAGTTGTCACAGTCTAAACTGCCTAGGGATCTGCATGTGGAGTGGTGGGTTGGTCCCCAGGCTGTTTTTGGAAGTTCAGGTAGGGGCATGGGTGAATCTTTCTCCATGGAAGCAGGCATTTCAGGAGATTGCTCTGCCTGTATCTCCCCACGGTGGTGGCAGTGGCTTATCTAGGCAGTGGCCATAGGTCTCAGGACTTTGGGGATTTGCCTCATCCAGGCTTCAGTGTAATGGCAAGCAAGTCTATGGTATAGAGTTGGACCACAAGCATGGCATCAGGCAGATCTGTGGTGGCATGAACCTCAGTGCTCCATGCAGGGATGTGGTGTTGTTCCACTGGTTGGTGCATAAAGGTTTGGTTCACAACAAGGTGTTTGGCTCTGTGGGGGCATTGCCCACCATAGAGCTTAGTGCTGGAGAGCTTGTTTCACAGGCAGGTGTGTGGACCTCAGTGCAGTGGCATGGCAGGCTGAAGCGGGGCCACATGAGCTAAATGGCTGGCCTCTCTCCCCACATAGGTCCCACTGGGACTGCAACCATGAGATCTTTCAACTGGTGTCAGCTCTCACTCGATTCAAATTTCCTACTATGGGTAGCACTTGGCTCCAAGTCACTGGAGTGTGAGAGGATCCACTATCTTTGCTTCCTCCCTGGACTAGCAAGGGGTGATATGGGGGCAGCTATAGCAAAGCTGATTCTTGTGTAGACAGGTGCTCCAGACCCATGAGATCAGAAGTGGTCTCAGCTGTCGCAACCCAGGAATAGAGGCCAGTGAGTCCCTGCCCATCTTGGTCTTTGATTCAGCTTTCCTATACAGTTTCCAAGCAGTTTCCTGAAAAGTTCATAAGCTAGCAGTGGTGGCGAGTGGGGCCCTGACAGCTCAAGTGGCAGGGTCTCTGCAGAGATCATGGGGCCCTCTGTTTTATTCTTTTCCCTGTAGGCATCTCCTCCAGGCACCCTCCACTCTTTGTGAGTAGATCTCTCTGTCTCCTCTACTCTGATTGTCTCTCACCAGTTCTCTGATGATCCACAATGTTCTTTCCAAGAGGGTCCATCCAGAGGTGTGTATCTACTCCAAACTTTCAATCCTCTCCTTGAGAATGGAATGTGCAGGCTGCTTCTAGTCCACCACCTTGGTGCCTCCTTCCATACTTATGTTTAAAGTTCTGCATGAATATTCTTAGTTTGTATTGTTTTTTTCATGTGTGTGCTAGTCAACATGAATAATTATCATATTGACATCACTGAAACAAGTTTTATACAAATTGATTTGTCACTGACTGAATACTGTAAGTAAGCCATTACATAATAATGTAAGAAATCATGACTCGTGTGAGCCTCACCTTAGATTACTGCCGCTTGCTTTCCAACATTTAAATCATAAAAGGGATGGGACTGTCTCCGTGTGTGTGTGTGTGTGTGTGTGTGTGTGTGTGTGTGTGTGTGTATAGGAGGGACTTCAGCGTACCTATACACAATAGAAATACAACCTTTCTCTTAAGAATAAAAATACATGGGATTTAAGAAAATCATTTAGATATAAACAGTGAATTTCAAGCAACATTATTACTTCTCTCATGTTGTCCTTTGCTTTTTTAAGATCTTAACCTCAAGATTCAACTGGATTTTCTTTGAAATTCACTAAGGTCCCCCTCTGCAGCTGTGGTCTCAAAATATCATTTCTGCATTTACTTTAGTTCATGCAATAACTGTGCTGAGAAACCACAAAGTCAATCAGACTCAAAATGCCCCAAATCCTTCCTGCTTTGGAGTTTTCCATCTTCAGATCAAAGCATTTTATGCCCGTCAGCAACTTTTTAATGCATTTGCTCCTCGTGTGCGCAGCTTCCATTTAAAGACTCTCCTTGGCTGACTTCTCTGGTGAAGTTGTCTGCTTGCCAGGAGAGTAATGCTAATGCAGAAGTTACAAAGGGGGCTTTAGGGCCTTTTTTCTAGTGGACCTGATGTTTCAGATAATGTTCAAATTCAGTTTTGTAGAGAACCACTGTTCCTTTGTACTAGGGGCAAAGGAATTGGTTTTCAGTGTATGCAACCTGGGAAGTCAGGGACATAAAGAGAATGTTGTAGGAAGAGAATTGAAGGCAATCAAAGCAATTACTAGAATCTATCAAAATAATCTCATGTTCTCAAAACAGTATTTAAAAGTAGTTTTATTTGTTTTAACTTAAGCTTATTTGTATATAATGAGGTAGATAAAACCAGGAAATGATTTTTTTGCACTTTTAAAAAAATCAAGTTGATTGAATACTCCTGATTGGCCTTTTTTTTAAAACTGGAAAAAGAAATAATACATTTAATAATAGATTTGGAAAAGAACTCAAATTCCCAGGGGTAGTAATCTTTTAGAAAAAGTTAATATTCATGAGTTATGGGAGCGTGATGAGAGCCAACACATCACTTTTCTTTGTTCCAAGTGTTCAGTGCTCTGCCTACAGCCAAACCAGGGCTTATAATAAAATCATTGTTACTTAAAAAATGGGGAGGAAAGGGAACATACATTATTGAGCCTTTGTAACCTCAAAAACATTCAACTGAGGGTTTATATTTTTGTTTACATACCTTACACTCATGCTAAGTCATTGTGTAAAACTTTTATTTTTTCCATGCCACTTTTTCTTTCATTTTCATCAAATCCTAGTATTTCCATATCAAAAACTGGAGTTGAATAAAATTTGGCTTAAATATCCCTATTTCTCTGTTTTTCCTAAGTCAATTCACCATGGTTCAGATTCAATATTTGATTGATAATGAGAGAGCTGGCTGATTTATTTACTGAATGTACATCCTGAACTACATAACATTTGAAACATACAAATACAGAAATAAGTTCCTGCTTTTCTGAGGAGTTCCTGTTTTGTGAGTGGCAAAGTCAGCATATCTAGATAAGCCTTTTGTTCATTTTCATTTTTCTGCCTTCTCTTAGGAGGAGAAGTTTCTAAATTGGTGGGTAAATCTGGATATTTATATTTCACTTCTTCTAGGGGGGAGAATTTTATGAAGGATAAAGAAATAAAGGCATGGGCAGTGCCTGTGGCTCAAAGGAGTAGGGCACCAGCCCCATACACTGGAGATGGTGGGTTCTGACTTGGCCCTGGCCAAAAATTGCAAAAAAAAAAAAAAAGAAAAAAAAAAGAAATGTGGGCAATCAACCCATGAATCTCAGCAAAGGGTGAAAGAGAAAGGGTCTCTCTTAACTTTACATATAATTCTTCCAGGGAAGGAAACATAGCCTTAGATTTGCTTTTTTACCTTGTTCTTAATATAGCAAGAAAAAAGGGAATCCATAGGATTAATTTTATAATTTGCTATGGTCCTGCAGAGCTATATTTTGAGTTTGTTTCATGGATTCATTAAGTGTATGAAATGTAAGAGAGCGAAATCTATGAATAAAAGCTTAAAATTATAAAGGGTTACTCTCAGCAATCAGTAAGAAAGAGATGTAGTATGGACAATGTCACATTAAAGTGACACCCTCCACCCTGAACTAATTGCTGATTAGACAAAAACATGCATATATTTTCCGCAATTAGTGGAGAGATCAATAGAAAACATATATTTAATTAGGCATATGGTTTGTTTTACTAGGATTGGAGCTTAATGTCTCTCCCACTCTGCCAGGCTTTCAGGATTTCATAGGTTTTTATGTACTTTTTTATATGGGCACATACACACTTCATGTATTTTGATTTTTCAGAAAAGTAAAAGAGGATAATCAAATGAAATTTAGTTATGTTAGAAAAGTAATAAAAACTTGGCTCTGAGATTTGAGTTGTTTAAAGAACAGGAAAGAGAGAAACTCTTTGGTTTCAAATGTATAAAGTGTACTGTTTTAATTCTTTTATATAGTATAAAATAATATATTTGTAAGAATGTTAGATATCAGGAAAATATAATAGTTCCCATGCTTTAATACTTCCCCAGTGTTTCTTTAAAAACTATTATCCACTTACTTTTAAATGAGAGAAATTTTATAGTAATACATCTATTTTCTAGCTATATTATAGTCCTAGTATGATTATAATATAGTTTTAATTAACATATACGTGTTCACTTAGCAAAAACCAAGCTACTTGGGTAATAGATAACATCCTTAGACTTGAACACATCATATAAAATCTACATTGAGAAATAGCTTAGTGTATCTATTTTATTAAACATGAATCTGCAAAATATGTGTGTGAATTATCTTTATTTGAAATTATCTTTATCTTTATATGGAGCTGCTGATTTCAGGAATGCTGGCAAGTCCAAACCCAGCAGTCAAGCTATATAAAATTGGATTTTTAAATTTTATCAGAACTCCAAGAAATCTGTATATTCTTTTCCATTGCTAGAGGAAGCCATAGCCACCACAAACTACTGGAGGCAAGTTTCCTCTTGAAGCCATACATTGAAGAATTTATTTTTCTGTGTACTCTCAGAGTTTCCTTAGAAATGTGAGACACTGCATTGCTTTCTGAACCTGTCCATCAGCCTTGTCTTTGATAAAATGCCAGCCAGGTATCCCTTCCCTCTGTGTGGACTTTGTGTAGGTCTGTGGATGGGCTTTCTTTGGATTACACAAAGCAGACGATGCTCTATTGCTATAATTGGTTAGGTGAGTCCTTCATATCAATTATTTATTTCTGTTTGTGTCATTTTAGCATTTTTATAGAAAGTTACCCATCATGACATACAGTCTTATCAGGAGATTATTGTGAACTGACATTTTTTCAGGGAAGAAAATCCAACTATCACAACCCTCAGATTCTATGAGTCACTTTTATATAGCAAAATAGTTCATATCTTCTCTACCAAAATTAGTAATGTTCAGTCGGGCATTTTATTTTTTCCTTTTTAGGATGAAAGTGAAGTCTTTTAATTGGAAGTATTAACAACAGCGAGGCTTATGAGAATTTGATCAAGTACTGACTGTTGACTCTAGGACCATATATTCAAATTTTGATTAACTCAAGAACTCATTGTGCCTGCCCCTCCCCCCTCCCCAGCTTCTTCTGCAACTGTAATTAATCACAGAATTTTGGCCTTAATCTTTTCACCAAGGCCATGAATATACTCTTTGAATGAATGATGATTATTTCTTTGTGTTAAGTCTCTGTGCCTCAAGGCTATTAAAATTTCATAGTTGAATTTCTCCACATTTTTCAAAGCTTTCTCTTTCAACTTTTGCCTGAAAACAACATGATAGAACAGATCCATTATCTGAGTCTATGAGTTAATCTGCAGTCAAATGCCTAGTGATTATGGCACTTAAATCTGTGTTTACCAAAGCAAAAGGCTTTTGGAGAAAGTATTATTTAAAAGTGGTGCCTATAAGAAGAGTAGAAAATAGTCTGGTTTGATCAAAGTATTTGGGCCAGGCAGCCATTCAACTATATGGACTGTTGGAACAGGGATAAGGCCCCCACGGAGCAGCTGAGTTTATAAAATGGTCAAAAAGAGACAAAAACAAGAAAATAATAGGATTAGTTATCTGTTTTATTGTTCTTGGATTCTGTTTCTAGATTATGAAAGATCAAAGGGGTTTTTCACCTCTTCCTCTACTGACATCTAGAACCTATTTCCCAAATAGTGTGGCAGGGCTTATCCGATGAAGATTAAGGGTTTTACTTCTGACTTTTAAACTTCTTTGTGTAAACTGGACCTTCATCCTCCCATTTCATCCTCTTGACATGGAAGCCAGCTGAACCTTCTCCTTGATCCTAACCTCTTAGTCTTCACATGACAACAAATCATAATTATTGCTCTTTCCACTCTTTATTTCTTATTTCTTCCTTTTCTTTGACTTCCCTTTATCCATTCCTCAATTCCTTTCTTTTCTGCTCTTTCTTTCTCCTTTTTAAAAAACTTTTTATTTATGTATATATAATTTATTTATTTTCTTCTTTTTTATTTACTTAATTATTTTCTTTTTCTTTTCTTTT